>NW_020837946.1:87746908-87794056 GCF_003676395.1 Aethalodelphis obliquidens | reverse complement strand
AAAAAAAAAAAAAAAAAAAAAAAAAAAAAAATTGGGGTGGATTCTCACATATAATAGGCATTCTACGATTTTTAGTGATATCTTTCCCATCCTATTATAATTTCATATTTAGAAAGAATATTAAAGATTCTATTCAAACCTCTAAGTTTTCAACATAAATTTTGCAGCTAAAATATGTTGTTTTCTCTTCACAAACTTTAAGCAAACAAAAACCATGATTTTCTGAAATATTTATCTTTATAGTAATAGATCTCTACCACACCTCTGGTATCAGAGATTGGGGTGCTTTGGTTTTTCACTTGACCTTTTTCCTAAATAAGAAGACATTATATTTAATCTCCAAAATTTACAAGTAGCTCATGCAGGTCAATATCAAAAACACAAACAACCCAATCCAAAAATGGGCAGAAGACCTAAACAGACATTTCTCCAAAGAAGATATACAGATTGCCAACAGACACATGAAAGAACGCTCAACATCACTAATCATTAGAGAAATGCAAGTCAAAACTACAATGAGATATCATCTCACACCAGTCAGAATGGCCATCATCAAAAAATCTAGAAACAATAAATGCTGGAGAGGGTGTGGAGAAAAGGGAACACTCTTGCACTGTTGGTGGGAACATAATTGATACAGCCACTATGGAGAACAGTATGGAGGTTCCTTAAAAACTACAAATAGAACTACCATATGACACAGCAATCCCATTACTGGGCATATACCCTGAGAAAACCATAATTCAAAAAGAGTCATGTACCACAATGTTCACTGCAGCTCTATTTACAACAGCCAGGACATGGAAGCAACTGAAGTGTCCATCAACAGGTGAATGGATAAAGAAGATGCGGCACATATATACAATGGAATATTACTCAGCCATAAAAAGGAACGAAACTGAGTTATTTGTAGCGAGGTGGATGGACCTAGAGACTGTCATACAGAGTGAAGCAAGTCAGAAAGAGAAAAACAAATACCGTATGCTAACACATATATATGGAATCTAAAAAAAAAAAAAACGGTCATGAAGAACCTAGGGGCAGGACGGGAAAAAACATGCAGACCTAGTAGAAAATGGACTTGAGGTCACAAGAAGGGGGAAGGGTAAGCTGGGACAAAGTGAGAGAGTGGCATGGACTATATACACCACCAAATGTAAAATAGATAGCTAGAGGGAAGCAGCCGCATAGCACAGGGAGATCAGCTCGGTGCTTTGTGACCACCTAGAGGGGTGTGATAGGAATGGTGGAAGGGAGGGAGATGTAAGAGGGAGGAGATATGGGAACATATGTGTATGTATAGCTGATTCATTTTGTTATACAGCAGAAACTAACACACCATTGTAAAGCAATTATACTCCAGTAAAGATGTTAAAAAAAAAGACATTATAAAAAATTAGACCCTCTATGTATTGCAGTATACTTTGAAATATAATATCGCTAATCATACAAAAATCTAGTATTAAAATACAATTAGCAGTGATTGTGGAGGAGGTAGAACATCCCCAAACTCTATTCTCATTCTCTCATTTTAAGGCAGAAGAGCGTGGAACAACCTATTTGCTTCTCCTCCTACTAATTGCATTAGAATAGCTCTGTTAAACCAGCCTCACTCCCTCCTCCTGCCTATTTGTCACCCTGCTGAAAACATTAATTTGCATGGGAAAGGTGAAAAGTCCTAGATTACCTTTCACATATTGAAAAAGAATAAGGTGGCTCTTTAGGTACTGATAGAGAAATACGTCCAAGCTCCATTACTAAGTAATAAGACAAGGTTATAAAACAGTGTGTCAGCTTGTTACCATCTGAGTAAAGACTAAACGTATTTATTACCCATGTATGCATTAACTAACTCTATAAAGGAATATGAGAAATTGCTAAGATTGTTTGTCTCCTGGGGAGGAATCTAGGTATGCAGGGAGAAGTTACAGAGATGTGACAACAGAAGAGTCAAAGGGACGTGACACTGATGTCTTTGAAGAAAGGGGCCAAGACTGAAGGGATGTGGACATCCTCAGAAAACTGGAAAAAGCAAGGAAACAAATTCTCCCCAGATCATCCAGGGAGGAACACAGCCCTGCTGGCAACTTGGTTTTAGCCTAGTGAGACCTGTGTTGAGCTTCTGACTTAGAGAACAGTGACATAATACATACGTGTGGTTTAAATTTGTGGTCAGGACTTCTCTGGTGGAGCAGTGGTTAAGAATCCTCCTGCCAATGCTGGGGACACGGGTTCGAGCCCTGGTCCAGGAAGATCCCACATGCCACGGAGCAAATAAGCCCATGCGCCACAACTACTGAGCCTGCACTCTAGAGCCCGTGAGCCACAACTACTGAGCATACACGCCACAACTAATGAAGCCTGAGCGCCTAGGGCCTATGCTCTGCAACAGAGAAGCCACTGCAATGAGAAGCCTGTGCACCGCAACGAAGAGTAGCCCCTGCTTGCCGCAACTAGAAAAAGCCCGCACACAGCAATGAAGACCCAACACAGCCAAAAATAATTAATTAATTTTAAAAAATTGTGGTCACTTGTTACAGCAGCAATAGAACATGAATGTAGTTAGACATCTCACTGATGCCTCCCTTCACCTCTCATGAGACCTACCAACCCCGGCCCCAAACCTAGGTAAGTTCTACTCTATACTGATCCGGACATTAAGCCAAAATGTGATAAACATTGACTTACCATCATTACACTTATGCCACTGTCATCAAGTTTAGGGTCACTTGTAGTTGAGCTCACTCTTGATATGACTCTCACCTCAACAACCCTCTGTAGGAGCCATATGAGCTTCATTTTACTGCTGAGGAAACTCATACTCAGAGACTTTGAATAATTTGCTCAAGGTCACAAAGACAGTAAATGGGGGAGTAGCATTTAAACCCAAGCTGTCTAACTCCAGATCCTAAGCATAATGTCCCCCACTTACAAGTGCCTTGTCTCTTTGGCACTGTCACCTGCTCTACCTGTATCATGGATCCCATCTTTTCTCATATATTTTTTTTTAATACTTTTGTGTTCTTTCAATTTTCCCCTCTTCCAACGATTATTTTTGTCTGTTACTTTTATTCAGTGTCTTCAAAACAAATTAGTTTAGCCACTCTCAATACATACTGAGCACCTATGATGTGTGAAGGATTAGATATCACTTGCTAGACATATAGCAATGATGAATGAGGTCAGGGAACAGATCCACTTTCCTAAGTAGAAAATTTCTCTCTTGAAAGTTAGTACTGAGGTCTGAAGAACCAAATTTAACAGCCTCTTCTCAGTATTTCTCACTGATGTACAAAGTTCCGACATCCCTTATTTTCTAATGGCTCCCAAGTAGAATTCCTCAGTTCTGACTTCTTTCATTGTCTAAGTTTGAATTCCCAATATTCTCTTGGGTATACTTTCATGGTTGTCCTATAAGTAGCACAAACCAAAGACAGCCAAAACTGTACTGTTTAGCTCTCAAATGGATTCTTTACCTAGTGTTTTTGATAGTAATATCACCTTTCGGCATGGACTAGGTTATCTCAGATACTTTAAATGCATTCTTCTCCCTATACATGCCATTGATTTCACGCCTGCAATGTCTTTCAGGTCAATATAATCCTTACATCCTCATTCCTGATGCTTTGATTCCAGCTCTCAATTTATATTTTAAAAAACTTCAATAGCACAGGGAGATCAGCTCGGTGCTTTGTGACCACCTAAAGGGGTGGGATAGGGAGGGTGGGAGGGAGGGAGACGCAAGAGGGAAGAGATATGGGAACATATGTTTATGTATAACTGATTCACTTTGTTATAAAACAGAAACTAACACACCATTGTAAAGCAATTATACTCCAATAAAGATGTTAAAAAAACCCAAAAAAACCCCAAAACTGCTACAGTAGCCTGCTAATTGGTCTCCCACCCTGCTTTAATCCATTCTTTCCACATTGCAAGCAATGATAGTGTTTTAAAACAATTACCTGGGGCTTCCCTGGTGGCGCAGTGGTTGAGAATCTGCCTGCCAATGCAGGGGACATGGGCTCGAGCCCTGGTCTGGGAGGATCCCACATGCCGCGGAGCAACTAGGCCCGTGAGCCACAACTACTGAGCCTGTGCATCTGGAGCCTGTGCTCCGCAACAAGAGAGGCCGCGACAGTGAGAAGCCCACGCACCGCGATGAAGAGTGGCCCCCACTCGCCAAAACTAGAGAAAACCCTCGCACAGAAACAAAGACCCAACAAAGCCAAAAATTAATTAATTAATTAATTAAAAAGGAAAAAAATTACCTGAATGTGTCTTTTTCCAACACAAAATTATCTGATGATTCCCTTTGTCAGCATAACCATGTCCCAATTGTTTAGCCTGGCATTTAAGCTCCTTTATAAGGAGGTCCAAGGCCCAACATCCAGTCCCACCTCTTAGCATTCCCACTTTCACCAGACTGCTTCTCACTCCAATCACCACAGACTATTCAGCACTTTTCAAGCACAACGGATTCTCTAGACTGTGCTTCAGTTCAAGGCTTCCATCTAGCTGTTATGCTGCCTCTCCCACCTCACCTTCCCTGTACCTTTACCTTCATGTTCTTCTCAAAGGTTCTTGCTCTTTAAAATCTTCCTTGATTGCTCTGATTTAATTAACCTTCATCCATTATTTACCTATTTGTTATAGTAATTATAGTAAAAATAAGAGATGGTTCCTGCCTTCAAGGCACTTGTTGTTTAGTAGAAAGATAGAAATGAAAAAGTATATACTAGTGTTTAATATATTTTCTAAAAACAGTGTATATTAGGAGCTGTGAGCACAAAACGGGGAGTGTGTGAAGATCCCAGCTCTGCTGGGTGTAAGAGTGATATAGGGACTTGGAGGACAGAGCAAGGAAGACTTCATAGAGAAGAGGATATTTGCTTTTGTGTCTTGAATACACAGGAAAGAAAAATTTGCAAAGTCACTCACAAGACTTGTGTGTTTGAAACCCAGAACTGGTACATATCAGTGAGGCAGCCTTAGGCAGATTATTTTACCTCTTTTAAACTCAATCTGCTCATCTATAAAACAGTGATCATACTACACCCCTTTTAGGTTGTTATGAAATCTCAGTGAGATGTTGCTTTGCACGCATCTGGGTTAGTGTTCAGAAACATGAGTTTGTTATCACTTCTGTTACAGTCTTTGTCACCCTTACCATTTTGTTACTGTAACTGAAGAATGGCTGGAAATTAAACAGGTGGATAAAATGGAGTGGGCTCTGTTTCAAGCAGCATGTGCAAAGGCACTTAGGCATAATGCTGAATTAGATGGGGATTAGATATGGTTATGCTTTGGAGCCATTTATCTTGCTTCTAAAATGCTTACTTGCTTCCTAGCTACCCAAAGACATGCTGACCTTTGAGGGTTTTTTTATCTTTTGTTCATTGTTAGTGTACTGCTGAGATAACAAAGTTCAGTGAAATCTTTCCACTCTGTATTTCCAATAAAGATCTTTGACTTTGGGTAGGATGTCTTTGGTATGTGACCCCAGACTTGTTCTGCCTGATTGTTAATCCATATCGCCATGGTGACTTAGCAAATCATTTGGTTTAGGTACCAACCGGTGCCTTAGTTACGCAGGTACATATATAAACACTGCTTGGTGATGGTACGCACGGTATTGCTGAATAAGGCATCCTGTATTTATGTGGTTGCATGTGGCAACAAAGAGCTAACGTTTTTTTTTTTTTTTTGATTGCGTGTCCTAAGATCTCAGAAATTTCTACCCAGTCTTTAAAATGAGGCTGCATAAACTACTGAAACAGATGTATTTGGTATTTTTTGAAGCACTGATGGGTTAAAAAAAACAAACAAACACAATTACATGCAATTGGAAAGATATACAGTCACCAACTATAGCAGTAGGCCATAGTTTAATGCAATTATGCATTCTCAAATCATGTACTTGAGAAAGATGGAATTGCACATATTTGCTGGAAAATGTGTTATATAAAATCAACTGCTTCATAGAAGGAGAAATATAGAAGGGTAGTTACGAGCACAAGCTATGGAATTAGACAACAAAGGTACAAATCCTGATCCTATTACCTGGTAGTTATAAGATGTTGGGCACCAACTCTCAGTATCCACACTCCAAAAATCCACACTTAAGAGGTTTTTGTGAGTATAAACTGAGACATTTCACATTAAGCCCTTAGAAGAGAATCTGGCACAGAGTAGGCCCGCAGTATTACATAATCCTACAATTGAGGCAAGGTGTACAGTAACAGAGTGCTGTTAGATTATATATTTAACAGAAGGCAATAATTATACTTATTAAAACTTACTTTGGAGAAATTCCCAAGGGAATTTTTTTTTTTAACCTCAAATCACTGATATCATCAGACGCCAGTCCCTAGGTGCCTGACCTGACATTTGTGTTGTTTGGAGTATTTCCAAACCTTCACGCTGAGTTCTTTTTTCAACTGCATGTCTCTCCATTGATGTGGATATTCTAGTTAAGATTTTACAGTGTGGTTGAGAACTACTTGCAATACATTCCCCTAAATTCTAACCTTTTCCTTCTTATTACTTCTATTCATTTTCTCATTTTTAAATCTAATGGTTCAGTGAAGAAGATGCAGAAGAAAAGACATTGGGCATCATTCACCTATTATTCAAATCAGGGCTGTTTCTTGGATGGGGGAATTTAACAATTAAAATGCTTTTCATCAGTAGCTGTTCTCTTAACTCAAGGAGCAGTTTTTTGTTTCTTTGTTTTTGTACTAACAAAAGAGTGAATAAAACACTGGAAAGTAAGTGGTTTGCACATTTTTTATTATTTGCCTAGTTTCTGCATTAATTAATTCACAAGTTTGCTTTTTCTTATTGAATTTATGGACATTTATTTCTAGCAGACTTGGAGAGGTATTTTTTCCTTTCTCTTTGCAGTTATATCTTCAACATTAGCAAGAATCTTTTATTAGCTTTCTCTTTTTTAAATGCAAAGTGGAATTTTATAATTCCAAATTAATGAATACTGATAATAATAAAAAGTAGCTCAAAATCATATTGATCAAACATTTAAAGTAATTTAAAACCGTAAGTAACATCAATACCATCATATGAATATTGCCAGAACAATATAAGAAGCCCTAAGTGGGGCAGATGACAGGCAGATCAAGAAATTCATGAGGTATTTGTAACAGATAACATCCCAGTAGGAACCATGCCCAAGTTCCCACATTATGGCATTCCTCAATCTGATGGTCTCATCTAGTCAGTTCTGGTATTTCTATGCCTTAGCACCTGAAGTTATCCTTTTTAACTTGGAACATTTAGAGAGGCACAGAGTCTACAATATGGCATGAAACATATAGAGTTGACCAAAAATGAAATGACACTTAAAATACATCATGGTCAGTCTTAGCTTGAAAACCCATCTCCTACTGATGTACCCATCATGGTGGGAGGAGCTTTCTCTTTTTCTATGTACTTTGACTCCCTTATTTTCCTGTAATTTTATAGCCAGCCTCAATAGCTACTGTTTGAAAACTTCAGAACAAAACAGAAAGGCCACCGTTTCTTTACACAAAAACAATTTTCCTTCCAATCATATGTAAGCTACTTTTAAATGTACAAATCTGAGTTTGAATTTACACAAAACAATCCTTCTACTTATGTTGTCTTTAACTACTTTGTATCTGTTTTATCTTTAATTGAATCTTCTCATTCAACCTTGACTCAAACCCTTGCCCCAGCTTATTGTGAATGGTGAGGCTAGGAGCAGCTTTATTGCTTTTGACTTATCTATGCTTTATAATTTTCTCAATAACCATATATTACTTCTGTAACAAGAAAAAGCACAAAGCAAGTGGATTTTTTTTAAATCTGTACTTTTTAACTTTCCTGAAATTCTCTGGAAGTGAATCTTCCTCATTTCATCCCCTGGAAGATGTTCTTGGTATCGTATCTTAATCCTTCTCATTTCACAATATGTAGAAATACTGTCATTTGTAAACAGATTGTAGCTCCTCCACTAGAAGAAGTGTCAGATGCAAATCCATTTTGGAATTTCTCACCATACCTTACAGAGTGGTTCTTAGAAAACATGGTAATGTAGAGAAGGTGAACCTAGAATTAGAATGAAGGGCTCTGTATTATCCAAAACCTTCAAATGACCCGTCAACATAGTTTTCTTTCGGCTATTCCTTCAACCTCTCCATCTCCTTAACTAATTTTGTCCTTTATAAAATCAGACAACTCACCTGTCTCCTTTTTTCTAGACTGTCTTCCAATTTTTCTCCCCAATCCTCTTGATACTTAAAAAGAATCGCAGCCAATTTAAATAGGTTTATCTGCTAAAATAAGAGTGCATAATCCCAGCAATCCCACTACTGGGCATATACCCTGAGAAAACCGTAATTCAAAAAGAGTCACGTACCACAATGTTCACTGCAGCTCTATTTACAACAGCCAGGACATGGAAGCAACCTAAGTGTCCACTGACAGATGAATGGATAAAGAAGATGCGGTACATATATACAATGGAATATTATCCAGTCATAAAAGAAATGAAATTGAGTTATTTGTAGTGAGGTGGATGGACCTAGAGTCTGTCATACAGAGTGAAGGAAGTCAGAAAGAGAAAAACAAATACCGTATGCTAACACATGTATATGGAACCTAAAAAAAAAAAAAATGGTTCTGATGAACCTAGGGGCAGGACAGGAATAAAGATGCAGACATAGAGAACGGACTTGAGGACACAGGGAGGGGGAAGGGTAAGCTGGGACGAAGTGAGAGAGTAACACTGACATATATACACTACCAAATGTAAAATAGATAGCTAGTGGGAAGCAGCCACATAGCACAGGGAGATCAGCTTGGTGCTTTGTGACCACCTAGAGGGGTGGGATAGGGAGGGTGGGAGGAAGACGCTAGAGGGAGGGGATATGTGGATACACGTATGCATACAGCTGATTTACTCTGTTATACAGCAGAAACTAACACAACATTATAAAGCAATTATACTCCAATAAAGATGTTTAAAAAAAATACTTTGGTGAAAAAATGACGATACCATGGGAAGACACTTTGTATTTCATCTATGCATTGACATATCCTAATACTCTCATTTAATGAAAAATGACAAACACCCCATTATCTTCCAGATCTAATTTATTGTACAGAAATATTTCTCAATTTCTTGATTATAGATTTTGTGCACTTATAATTTAAAAGTACTTAAAATTGAGATGTCTTTGCCTCTCATATAGTTCATTCATTATTTCACTGTTGGCACCAACTGGGCTTCCAATGTATTTTGAAATTTTGTGAGTCTAATCACAGTGTGATATGTGATACAAAATTCTAAGTCTTTTTTTAATATGAAGATCAGTAATTCATTAGAAACTTATTATCAAGATAGCTATGTTCCTATCATTTGTTTCTTTCTGAGAATTGCAGTATCACTGCTATCAAGGAAACTAATTAGGCTAGAGGACAGAGATCATTTTTTATTCCTCCAAACTGTACTTAAGTCCTATATTGGTGTCGTGAATTATTTCTAGTGAAAAATGACAATTACTTCATTCCTAACTTACACTTTTGGAGCCCGAAGGTCCAGCAACTCAGAATCTCTGAGTGACACAATAATGCACTCTCACATTGTGAGTATTAAAATGGAACAATTTTCCATGAATCTAAGATAGTCTTGGTAACATGTTTAAAACACTTTATGGACTCAAAATTTAATTTGAAGGAATAGTTTAATCATAGTAGAGATTAAAGGTTTCTCCTTGGTCTAAATACTAGCTACATAAAGCTTTCCTCCCAATTATCTAACATCTTCCTGTACAGTTCTTCCTTTGTATGCCTCATGATAGGAGACTTACTACCTTGTGATATAGTGAACATAATAATTGTAACGTGATTATTACTTTTAGCAGTTTAGAAATTCCCTTTGTATTTAACAAATATTCTTCTTGAGAAAATGCATGCAATTAACTGGCTTGAAAACAATGTGTGGGATCATGGAGAGAAAATGTTCTGGGATTCCTCACGTGTGTTTAACCAATAGAAGAAAGTCTGTTGGGGGTGGTAGAGAGGGGACAGTATTTGGAAAAGAGGAGAAGGCCCCTGTTTCCATGGTACTACAAAAAGAACAAAGAACGCTAACATATTAAAGCAGATAAGAATCATTGGATGATAAAGGGATTCAGAAACTGTGTCAAATAAGAAACACTGAAAGCAGACCTGATTAAAGCAAATATATACAAAGAGCAATGGGGAGAAGTGGTAGGAGTGGGGGAAGAGGTGGTGATTTCCCCTGGGAAGTGCCAGGCTTATCTCATCTAACGCCACTCTAGCACCAGGGAGTGAACTTTAAAAGATGATGACCGGGCTTCCCTGGTGGCGCAGTGGTTGAGAGTCCGCCTGCCGATGCAGGGGACACGGGTTCGTGCCCCGGTCCGGGAAGATCCCACATGCTGCGGAGCGGCTGGGCCCATGAGCCATGGCCGCTGAGCCTGCACGTCCGGAGCCTGTGCTCCGCAACGGGAGAGGCCACAACAGTGAGGGGCCCGCGTACCGCAAAAAATAAATAAATAAAAATAAATTAAAAAAAAAAAAAAGATGATGACCATGAGCTCAATGTGGAATGATTCCCCAAGACAATGACTCCCTCCCTTCTGATCTAGAGTGCTGCCAATAACTGATAACACCCAAGCTGAGGCGGGATGAGGGATGAAGAAGAGGGAGTTTTCTAAAATCTATTTGAGTTTTAAGAAGTTCAGTGCTGTTGCATAATTGTTCAAGTTACCAAGCAAAAGTTTTTTAATATAATCTTGAGCGTATCTGGGCTATATGAGAAAGTGTTAAGATGTGAGTACCAAAGGGAAGATGTGGGGGGGAAGAGAATACTCAAAATAATGTCTCCAGGGTATCTTCATTAGTTCTCTTTTAAGTATATAACTCTACGTGCATATTTGACAAATTATCCCAAGCTTTGTTCTCAAGCAACAAGTAAAAATCCAGATGAATAGGACGGTATCCTTGAGGAAACCTTCATGCAGCTATTTTTAAATTAGCCTGCCATGCTCATTTTGGAGTAGGTTATTATGTTTAGCTTAAAAGAGCTTATGTTTCAAAAAGATTTCTTTTGTGAAACTAGCTAGGGTTTCAAAGGCTATGTTTCTGAAAGGAAAGTGGTCCTCTTCTTGACTAGCAAATCTCAGATGTGAAACTCAGTTTCACACAGGAGAAAGAATGGCCCAAAGAGAACTTTAGATATACAACAAACATGAGTGAACACCATTATTTTGAACTGAGCCATGTCTCCCTGGTTGAATAAAGAAGTAAGAACGGTAAGGGTGACATTCACACTGAGCCATGTTGGTGAGAAATCATATTGAGGACATAGACAGAATATTCTGTTTATGTTATAGAAGAAGGCAGTCCAAAAGAGAGGAGAAGCTGTGAAACCCAGCCACATAAAAGAGGAATAATCCATTCTCAGGACACCTCTAGGTAGCTGACGCATAGAAACACCACAGTTCACAAGGCCAACAGCAAATACGTTCTCTTCCCTTCCAAACCTGCTTTTACTATCAAATATTACATCTTTGTTTCTCAAAACTCAACCAGCAACTCACTGTCCTTTTAGTCAACTGCCACTGAGTGACAGTAAATGAGCTAGGTACTAGGGATTGAGAGAGAAATAAGACAGATACCACCCATACATTTGTAGAGTTTGCAGTCTAGTTCACGTCCTCTAAATCTTTTACTTCTATTATTGAAACATTTCTCTACAAAACCCATCTCCATTCTTGCAAGTGCTTCCAATTCCAGTCTATTTTCTATGAAGCTGGAAGAAATAACTTTAAAAAACCAAACACAACCCAACCCAACCAAACACACAAACCACCAAGAAAAGACCGTATCACTTTCCTGCTTGAAATGGCTAGTGTGTACCGAGGATACAACTCAAACTTTTCATTGCAATGATTAAGATTCTTTATAATCCAGCCTCTGCCTAAGTTTCTGGTCTTTCCCCTTCCGAAAATAAACTCCAGAATCACAGAACTCCTTATGATGACAGTACTGTATCTCCTTTTTCATTATTTTTTTCTGCTTGCAGTTCACGTCTGCCTTCTTAATCTGGTTAAATTCTACTCACTCTTTAAGGTGCAGTACAAATACCCTTTGAAATCTTCACCAATACCCAGAGGGGCGTCTGTTACTCTCCTCTCTGGGTTTCCATGGAGAACAGTATTGGCCTTCATGCTTGACCTCTAAGTGCAATCCCAAGTAATTTTTCTTCTGGGTAGACTTTCATTACCTCTGAAACTGAGGTAACCATTCTAAAATGTCTTGCACCTGGCTACATTATGCATTGTAATCATCTACATTTCTCTATCTCTACCCCGGTCTACAGACCTACTTGAAGGCAGGATCCTCATTTGTTTGTATTCACAGTGCCTAATACAGTGCCTGGCATGGACTAGGCGCTTGGCATGTTTATACTGTAAGGAAAAAGGGAAGCGAGCAAGGGAGGCAAGGAGAGAAAGAGGAATAATTTCTCTCATCAGAACTGAAACCACATTGCATTCATTTTACTATATGCTTTTCTCCACTACCCAGTTATGTCTTACATTTAGCAGCGTATTTCACATTCATTGCATAATAGAACTCACAAGCAAAACTGATTAAAATGAATTTATGCACAAGGGTTTCAAATACTGATATTGAAAATTATCCAAGATATGTTTAGCATGGTAAGAAAATTGCCGATCCTGTTTGTATTAAAGAAATGCATCAACATCTATTTGCATAGAATGCTTCTGTTAAGACTAAGAAACTTAACAGTGGTTTTCTTGAATAATGGAATGGAGGATTGGGGAGTAAGATTTTATTATTAGGTTATGCCATTTATATATGAAAACAAAGGTATACTTAGTTTAAGACAAATGATATAAATAATAGCAAGAACACTACAAGTTAAGGGGATTTCAAAATGCCTTAATTATGTATTTACAATTTCCCTAAAGGATAATATTTTCCTATAGCCTATAATTTTCCAAGCACCAAACAGATACATATTCCTACCAACACCTAATTAGATTTATTTTAGTTAAAAAAAAATGACTCTACTGAATAAATAGCCTTTCACTTCTCAACCAATCAGGGTCTAAAGAAGTGGTAACACAATGTGGTCCACAGAGTTGCATCACCTGCAGCATGTGCACACTTGTTAGAAATGCAAATTCTTGGGCCCCAACCAAAACTAGTGAATCTGAACCTTTAGGGGGCAGGACCCAGGAATCTGTGTTGTATCAAATCCCTCAGGCTATTCCAACGCATACTTTAGTCTGAGAAACTGCTCCGAGAGCTTTATTCTTGAGGACTTTACAACCTCACAGCACCATCTGTTGGTAGGGACTGTCCCAGAGTCAAGACACAGAGTCCCAAAGGGGAATACGCCCATTCAATATCAGTTGTCATGTTCTGTATTAAAGACTGAGAATAGACAGAACGCCTGATGCACAGACACCTACACCTGCAGATGCACACTCCAAGAAAGCTTACAGCTTATTAGAGGAAATGTGTGTAAACAAACCAATATCATTATTTATTTTTAAGTACAAATAAGGAGCTGGTGGGGCACAGAAGCTGTAGAGATCAGGTCCATAAGAGGAAGTCAAAACATGCTCCAAAGTTGTGGTGACATTTAAACCAGGTATTGTCAAAAACGTTAGCCACCATCATGTGTAAAAGTAAGTAAACAAAAATAAAAATCTAAGCAGATACTCACTGAGCACTTACCATGTACCAAGCACTGTTTCTGAGGCTCTGTCCCTGGGCCTGAATATGTAAGACAGTCCAGGCCAAAGGAGAGTAGCAAGCACACCCTAGGCATTCAATCAGTCTCTGGTTCAATAAATGAATAAACATGAAAATACTACATATTGGGTTAAATTCTTCATAAAAGAGAAGGATTTTTAAAATGTCATCTTGCCTAGAATTTCTGAAATCAAAAGGGATAAACTTGCCATTATCTGTATTATTTGTGTATTTTGAAAAATTGCCTTCATGGTTTATAAAAATTTGAATAACCGTTAAAATCCCTTATTAAAAACTCCTATACTGCTTTATAATAAGCAACATTTATGAATTTCTTGCTGGGTATAGAACACTATTTTATATGTTTTCCATATGTTTATACAGACTATAACCATTTTTGAAAAGGCAGTTCCATATTTCAAATCATGGGCACTTTCGAAAACACTTTCTACAGCAGGACACTAAAGTGACTTAAAGGGTAAGTAAACCAGTGTTTAATTTTCTTATTTCTGCAGGGTTTTTAAGTGAAGCCATTCCATTTTCTGTTGGTTTGTGACCACTGCACATTCTGGAGTTTTATGGCCTAATCCACATCTTTATCTAAATTAATGTTTATCATACTAATCATTATTGGTGATGACCAGCAAGCCAGCATAATCTCAATGTTTTCACATTTTCCATTAATATTAATTCATGTGGCTCACTTGGGACTACCACAAATAGGTTTATGTGTCCACTGCCAGGATTATATGAGGTAAAAATGAAGGTAGTTAGCTGTGCCTGTAAGAACGTACAGGTATTAAAGCACCAACACTCAGCTATTTGCCGGAAGCTACCCACTGGAAGCACAGAAGAAATCATAATAATGCCAGTTTGGCAATTATCTTTTGGGAAATCACTCATTTTCCAGGCAGAATTTAAAAGAGGGAACTTCACCGTTAGTGAAATTTAATAATAGAAGTGTTCTGATTCCTGGGGCTTGAAAAACAGGGAATCTCTCCCAAAGAGGTACATTCTCCATGCAAGACACTGAGTGAAGCTTCACAGAGACTCTGTTACATCTTCACAAAATCCAAGCCATATCAGAATGATTTTACTGGGTGTATTTATTAACAGCTGTGTGTAAGGACCTACTAGAAACCCCTTCAATTAGAGGGCAATACATCCTTATACATTTCAAAAGCCCAGAAAATCTTCAGAGGTCAATACTGGTTAAGAACATGAGATTTGGAATCAGACAAACGTGGATTCAATTTTCAGTTCTGTACTTTACTTGGGAAGGTTCAGTTTTTTCCAAGGGTGTTGCAAATATTAGATGAGCACAAGTAAGCACTCAACAGTATCTCCATTTCCTAGATGAGGAACCTAAGTCTGAGAAGTTACATAATTGGTTCCCGGTGCCATAGCAAGCAAGCAGAAGTTCTAGGCTACAAACCTACCCTAGTTGACTCCTCAAAGCATGTTGGTTCTATCTCCTGCTTCCACAACACTGTGCTGATAACCCATATGTAAAAAAAGGGACAGACCTTTTAAAAACAAGAAGGAGGGGGACTTCTCTCTTGGCGCAGTGGTTAAGAATCCGCCTGCCAATGCAGGGGACACGGGTTCGAGCCCTGGTCCGGGAAGATCCCACATGCCGCGGAGCAACTAAGACCGCGCGTCACAACTACTGAGCCTGCGCGCCACAACTACAGAGCCTCCATGTCACAACTACTAAAGCCCGCCCGACTGGAGCCCGTGCTCCGCAACAAGAGAAGCCACCGCAATGAGAAGCCCGCGCACTGCAATGAAGAGTAGCCCCGCTCACCGCAACTAGAGAAAGCCTGCACACAGCAACGAAGACCCAATGCAGACAAAAATAAATAGATAAAATAAATAAAATTATTTAAAAAAAGGAGGGACAAACATTCAATAAACAATGCAAAAGAAATGCAGCTATCACAGTTTTGGGGAAAAGATGGTGTAGGATACCACTTAGAATCTGTGTCTTCTTTTTTTCCATATGTTAAAACCAGGCTCCTTGCTTTTCATTTATCTTTTTAAAATTACTGATATTCTAAAAATGACAAAGATAGTGCATGCTGATGAAAAATATCCGTACAACCTAGATGTTTGTAAAATAAGGGAAGTCTGTCCTCACTCTTCTCAACTCAAGTCTGCTAGGTTGGATAGCACCTCTTTAGTCTTTTTCCATTAAGAGATGGGTAAAAGTGTACCATTTAAGTGGAATACTGTTCTGCGCACACCATTTTCTTCTTGTGATACTGCTCCCTTCTCTATTTCCTTCTATTCCTTTTCCCAGAAGACTGAATATAAATATGCTTATTTCTCAGATATTCTACTCTCTGTTGATGCTCAACAACAACAAAAACACATAGTTTAAATACCCAGAGTAAAAAGGGAATATTTGGGGTAAGATTCATAGACTCACTGATTTCTGTGGAATAGAGAGGGCTTCTGCTCCCAACAAAATGCCTGAACTGGCTTGAAAAAAGAAACAAACCCAAAAAGCAATCAAAAACACTGCCACAAAGCCACTCAGAAAAGAGCAGAAGTGTGTACACAGAAAGAAAAGTGATTCCTGGACTAACGGTCCACATTTTAAGGAGATAATGCATTAAAGAAAATAAGATTTCAGTATTGCATGGATCACTGTAGTAACATACTGGGAAAATTTTGGGTGAAAGAAATCCAAAAGTTTTTTTTTTTTAATAAGGTATTTATGACTATTTGCAGAGAGGCACTACACGTCCCAGTCTCTTTGGCAACTAGATGTGGCAACAACTAAGTTCTCATGAATGAAATGTGAATAAATGTGATGTATATAACTTCCACATCAGTTCCTTAAAAGAACAGCCATTTCCTTTACTTCCTCCCTCATTTGCCCGTGGGCTAGAATGCAGATGCACAGCTGATCCAGAAATCCTTGGAAATGATGAGGTACAGGAGAAAAAGAACCTGGGGTAACCTTGCCCATTGAACCTATCTCCTCAAGACAGCCATCCTACCTCTGGACGGTTGCAGGAGAGAGAAATAAACATTATTTCGTTTGGGCTTTTAAAGCTTTTAACCTTTTCGTTGCAGCAGCTTTGCTTTTTACCAGAACTAATATGCAAACAGGTACCCACAGATGGGAAACTCCCATAATCAAAACCTAACAGTTGGGCTCTGGGCAGTGAGGAAACATGATCCTTATTTAGACATGGCCGCATGAGTGGCAACACAGCTGCTTTTGCCCAGAATATTGAAGTGTGTTGGCTTCCTTTTGTTGCTAATAAGCAAGACTCTACAAAATAGAGGTAAAAATCAGGGAAGAATTAAGAACTATCCTTTTTGCAAGCAGATGAGGGAATGAATATAACTGCTCCTAAAGGATGCTCTCTGCCCATGGCCTGCAACCTAAGTTAACCAGGAATCTGGAAATGTGTGGCCTTCCATGTTGGCAAAGGTAACTGAACTCAGAAGTTAGAGCTTTGATGAGCAACAAGTCCTATCTTTCCTGAGTCCATTGCTGTTTGGAATTCTAGTGCTTCCTTTTCTAATCTAGTATCTTCTACCGTGCACTTAGCTTTTAAAGTCTTTTAAAGGGGAGCACTAGATGTGAACTCCTAGGTCTCCAAGGTTCAATAGATATGAACTAGTAGGAGATACCTCACCTTAGGGTGGTAATTTACTTCTCCAGAAACCTATATTAGGGTTGAAGCTATTATTGGAAAGGTCCATTGACATCTTCTTAACACCATTCAAAAGGACTTATTAGGAAAATGAGGCAGATAGTTTTCTTTCCTCAGCAAGCTAAAATAGGTCAGCCACAAAGTGCCAAAATAATTACTGACTGAAGTACTATCACCCCAGAAAATTAAATCACATCCATTTCTCTTTTTCGCATAAGATGAATTCTTGATACATATTCAACAACAAATTTCCTAGTGAATTTGTGAGCCAAGTCTCCAAGAGCCCTATATAAGGATATTCACTTGTAGTGTAAATTTACCTTAAACTTCTAAATTCAAGATACTTTGGCCTATTATATCATGGCTACAACATCCAAAATTAATGCACAGATACAATAGTAATTCAAGTAAGAAGGAACTTAGCTAACGTCAATCTTAACTTTAGATCAAGTTTATGCACTAATGGATTCAGGCAATCTCTACTCAGTATCTTCAAGACCTAAGTAAGTCAACAGCCTGACAAACAGAAAACTGTCTTCAGCATAAGATCAAAATATCAAAAATCATTATGCTGTTTAGTTCTCATATTTTTTAACACAGCTCTACGAATCATTTCAAGGCCATAGGGGATAAAATATCAAGAATAAGTAGAGCTAACTTATTTTGTCCCAAGCCTACAGACCTGAATATTTTTTGTCAATATTCTTACTCCTAATTTTAGCCCTAAATTCTTATCTATTATTGATCTTAAAAAAAAAAAAAACTTGAGAAAAAAGTGAATACCATTTTTCTAAACTAAAATTTTGAATTGTTTTGATAATATGTATGAAAATAATTTAGGAATTAACATTTGAAGTCTGGGCACTTACTTTTACATGATGATTTAAAAATATTATTCTCCATCACTATCATGGCCCTTTCATTGAAAGTTATTTACTTCTTTTAATAATGGTGATTTTTTTTTTCATAGAAAGTTGTTAAATAACTACTCTCAGAGACAAATATTAGTTCTATCGACAGGCTATGATTGATTTCCATCAGCAGTACATCTGACAACATTCTTCTTATTTAGCTTGTTGGTGAATAAGAATACTGACCAAATGCTCATTATCAGAACTGAGAGAACATATTGAAGCCAAATGAAAGTGAAGCTGATAAAATGAGGTGTCATTATATGTCAGGTTAGACTGTGCCTCTTCTTGTTACCAGATATCACTACCAGTAATATTACTTTGTCCAATTAGACATATCATTATTTTTTAAATGTTTTGTGGTCAGAAGTCAGCATTAATTTGGATAGTAGATACCTCTTGTAATTTTAGTATGGACTGCCTTGGTATCATAAAGTAAATTTGTTCCAAATGGGAAATAGTATTATCATTGCCAGCACAATGCACTGAACACTGTAGGTGCATAATTAACGATAACGTTTAGTGACCTTGAGGACAATAAAGTGAATGGAACTTGGGGCACAACTGTTCTCAGCTGCCTAAGAACTTAACAATACATTAATTTGAAAAATGCAATATCAGTGATTGTTTTATTGTTATTGATAATTTAGTACATCATCAATACATGGAAAGTTCAAGGTGGAAACAAGATAATTTAGTCCAATTTCCTTATTTTACAAGTAAGAAAACAGAAGCTAAGGGATTTAAATTAATTTTCCAAGGTCAAAACCTTGAGCCATAATGGTAACTTTGGGCTCAGGCCAACTTCTTCCTGGCTAAACCATCCTGCCTTCTTAACTGCCTTGAGTCTTAGTGTTTTTATTCTTTTGACACCTGAGACATGCAAAAAGGCAAAAGGATGCTTAAGAAAAATAGTAGTAGATGCATTATCCCTAACCATTCACCATAGAGTAAATTAGCGACCTAACTATTCCATCCACTTTAAGATATTTAATATGTCCAACATTACGGTGCACTTATGTCAAAGGAACACTAACTTCATTCTCTTTTCTCCAAGGCAACCTGAATAGGAAATAAACAAAAGTGCACTTGGGAAGAGGGTGTGATACTTTTTAAAAGCAATCTTATCTCTGCATTAGTACTGAGATAGCTAAGCCACTAGATTGCTTTTCCAATTTACTAGGCTTGTGGGTTTTCTACAACCCTCATGTAGAAATATACATCCTGTAGACATTGCATTTTACTCAACTTTTCCAAAGGGAATTCATAAAATAATTCAACTGATCCTTTCTCTGGCTCACCTAGCTAGCTTGGATCGGTGACTTACAGAGAATTCAGCCCTAAATCTAGATGAAAGTCTGTTTATGTTTTAGCACACTGATGGATTATTCTTTAAGGGACGTAAAGGAAGAAAATATTTCAGATGATGCCATCAACATGGTTTAATAAATTGTGGACATTAAAGAAACTATACATTCTTTAAAAATAAAGTAAATTTTGGTTAGGAGTTTTTATAGAAAACTCATTAACTAGTTGAAGGTCAGAGATTAATAATCAAGCATAATCAGTATATGTTAATGTGAGTCAGGAAACATAAGCTATACTTTCCTTATAATCATTAACTCCTGAGTTCCAAGGAACTCATTATAGTGTTTCTGGAATATGCAGTTCCCTATTTCTTTTTCTTCCAATTTATGAATAAGCTTGCTACACTAAGAACTCCAGAAAAAGGTGGGCATTTGCAATTCAAAACCCATTACTCAAACTGAATTAACTGGTCTAGTTTGTGGGTTAAAAGTAGGGTAGAACTTGGTCAATGATTATAAGCTTTTTGAAATGAGGGAAATTATGTTTTATTTCTAAATATTCCTAACACCATAAACCAGACAATAATTGTTAAATACAATTCTTACTGGGTGATATCCATAGCATTATTTGTTATGGCATAGATTCAGATACCCTATGTGTCATTATGTTCCTGAAATGGAATTCCACATAATACAATATCTACTAGCATTAAAATTACGTATACCAGAACTGGAACTGACTTCCATAAATACCAAATATTTTCTCAAATACATTAGCATTTATAGAGATAGGTCTGGGCCAGTTTTATCTCAATATGTTGGTTTATCTGTGTTCAAAGTTAACTTAAAAGTTTACATAACAAAGTTATATAACAAGTTTATAGGACAACTTATGCCTCACGGCAGGAAGGCAGCAAAGATGTGAATCTTGGCAATTTATACATGTGTCTTTGTGAATATCCCTGTTTATTACCCTTCTGCATGATCGATTTCACTTTTTTTTTGGTAATAATCTGGCCATTTTCACTCCCCAGAATACATGTACACTAAATTCTTTCAGAAGACATAAACATCTTTGTTTAAACATTTCATAGCTTAGTCTGAAATTGAAATCACAGATTGTCGATATTCTTTACCTTTCACAAATCTTGCTTTATCCTTCTAATCTGTAATTAAATTGATAATAACTACATTCTATAGTACAATGACAATCCCCTTCTTATATACTCTGAATGTATTTGTCTTGTCTATAGATATCAGGCAAAAAGTGAAAAGTGTAAGTGAATTCTTGAAAATCTACCCACTGTAAGTTTCAACTTGTGTTATTTATAAATTCACTTAATAAATGTTTATTTGTGCCTGTCTACTAACAAGGATTATATAGAGTGGAGATGGGGAAACAAATATGAATAAAACAAAGCTTCCAATCTCCAGGAGTCTATAACTTAATTAAGGAGATTCGTGTTACACACAGAAATACTTTTAACATTAGGTCAAATTCAAAAGTGGTCAGTTATATACAAGAGGAAAACATGATATACTATAGCAATTGAGAAATTGATCAGATCTAAACTGACTAAGAGGTTTCAGGGAAGGGTTTGGGAACACAATGTGTCATGAACAATAGAGGCTGAGAGGTGGCTCTCTTTTGAGAAACCCAGATAATATTCAAGTGATTTGGAGAAAGGTTTTGTAACTGACCCAAACGGGGATTTCTTTTCCATCTTTAGTATTTGTGTGCTTTTACAAGTAAACTCAGGGAGGCTAATGACTATGCTTTTCTCACTCCCTCAGTATGGCTCCAACTACCTCTGTTACTCCCTGCTACTGACTTTCTGCTACATGTTTATGGTTGTTTTGCAGTTTACTCACTAAATCTGATGCCTGCTTTTGCATACCAGATCCTATGTCTGATAATCTCAACATAATTCCATACAATGGGCAAGGCAAGACAGACAAGTGTGGACTGGATCTTTATAGACACCTGCAAGGGCATTCCAGGTAGAAGAAATCGTATAACCACTGGCGTCAAGTCAATACATAGTGAGTGTTTAACAGAAGGTTGTGCGAATTCTGGCACCTGCTGAGTATAACTGTTCCAATTATGCATTCTGGAATTGGGGAAATAACCACAAGACAGGTTTGGGGACCCACTGGGCTCACTGTGAGACAGATATTAGTTGAAACTCCATTGATCACCTGACCTCCTTAAGACTCTCCTCTGACTTGAGGGCCACAGTAACATTTTGGGTGTCCTGGAATTAGTGTCAGTTTAGAGCCACTGTCTAGTAGTCCTGGAGTGTTCTGATTATTTCCTTTTCCCAAATGCATAGTTACTCTGATAAAAGGCCATAGGTCCTATTGGAGAAGGCTGGAAGAAAGATCAACAGTATACATTTTTGGTAGTATACTGGGGTCCTTCCACAAGAGGACCTGATCTCCCTTTTGTTCAAGTGTCTGTAAACTAGGCTAAATGTGTCAGAGTGCTAAGAATTTAGGCCATAAGGAAAATGAACTTCAAATATTCTAGTACCTTGAATTTAAGGCAAGGAGATTAGGTGCCATTCTGCAGACAACTGGGAATCCTGGGAACCGTATATTGCATATCGCTAAGTAAGGAAGTTCCATCATTAGGAATACAAGATATTTTTCCTAAAATCATCTGGAAACGTTAGAGAAATAGTCAATATAAACAATAAGACCAATTAGGAAGCTACTGCGATACCATCATATGAGATGATAAAGATGGTGGTAGTAGAAAAGGTAATTGGGCTTGAAGAAGGGATGTGGAAAACTTAAAAATCTTGGTTGAACATAACCAGATATATGAGGTGGCGAGAAGATAAAGAAGGTTTTTAAGTGAGCCTGAATATTTGATGATTGTTACAACTTTTAGTAAAACCAGGTCCTGTAATGTAACAGAAATAGTAGAAAGAAGAGTTCAAATTTTGAAAGTCATTAATCTCTAAACAAGTTGCAGTTAAGCTAAGGTAACAGACATCCAGGTGGAAACGTTCAACATTCAGTTAGAAATGTTGATCTAGATTTGAAGGAATTACCTACATGGCCTCGGGAGTGGGGATGAATAAATTACCAAGAAAAGAATGTAGACAAAAAACAGAAATTGGGCAAAACCCAGAAGCCATCTAACTTTAGGAAAACATGATGAAGGGAATAAATCCATGTAGGAAACAGAGAAAGATTAATCAGGGAAACCAGAGGAGAATGAATGTATTACAGCAGACATATCAATAAGGAGAGGATTAAAAAAGGTGATTACTGCCAGGTTAAAATGTGAGAGACTCAAGGATGAAAAAGTATAAAAGAAGTTAATAACCTGTGTAGCTTCTATAGAATACAATGGGAAGAACCTACATTTAACAAGTTAAATGTATGTAGTGAATTGATGATGAATAAAATGAAGTTGGAAATGTATGCTGTCATTAGCAGAATTCAGGGAATAAAGGAGAAATTATACATCTAGACAGACGACTGAGGGAAGATTTTGTTTGATACATGAGAGTCTTGAGTGGGTTAATAGTTTCTGAAGAAGAATCTAGTAGATAATCAAAACTGAAAATGATGAACATAAGGGGATAATATAGAATGTTTCCTAAGGCAATAATGGAAAAGGTTGGAACGAAGAATATGGGTTAAGGGGTTAAACTCGGAAAATGAAACCCGTTTCTCTCTTTGACCAAGAAGGCAAAATAAAAGAATGCATCAAGATATAGAGCAAATATTCATTGGAGAATAAGCACATTGAAGGATTTTATTTAGGACAGTCTTAATTCCAAAGAAATAAAAAATCAGGCCATTATAAGTGAGGCCATCAGAATAAGTGAGGAGGGGTTAAGAGTTGGATTGGGGCATACTGAGTAGAAGTTCTTGGGGTTTGAATTAAGGTGCTGTGGCTCCTCTGGTGGACCTTACGCCTCTTAAGCATCATGTTATTCATGTTAATTCTCCTCTCATGGTCCTAGTGGTTTTGGTATGTGTCAAAGGGATATTCACAATATATTTGAAAGGAAGGTGGGACATGACAACTATAAGCTGCTAATGCTGTGTGTCAGAAAAAGGACATGAGAGAAGATATAAATTGAAGGGAAAGACAGTTTCAGATGATATTCCTGTAAGTTTCATCAAGCAGAGAGCAATGAGTAGTAGTAACACTCTAATAATTTATACTACAGCAGGAGGTTAAAAAAAATTCATTTTGTAAATAACTAAGAAAAGGGCCTTACACTTTATAATTATACATGTGTTTTTAAAAATACCAATAAAGATGTACTGTTTATTATATAATTTATTAATAAAATATGAAAGAATAAGATGAACACTTTAAACAATTCATTTACATTCAATAAAATAATGGTCAGACTGTCTAAAAGAGTTTCTGTACTGAGCAAAGCTTATCATCCTGAAACTGCTATGATTGGCTCTACTGCCTAGGTCTGCTATTATAACCACCTGAATAATTATTTATATTGTAAATAAGGATTCATTGAGGTCATGAGTTTTAGGTAGGGTACCTGTAATGTTGGATGCTGTGAGTCCAAGCAATAGCACAGCAAGAATGAATGAGGACATTTTTGATGTTTTCTGGTTTAGTGTCTCTGGGCTGCTTGTATCTATGGTGTATTCTATAGGGCTTGACTTATTTACCCCACCCCAGGAGACACAATTCAAATGAAATTAGGGTACATTTTTCCATTACATTTTTATTTTCTGTCCTTTCAGCTGAAGCCTAAGGAACATGACATTATAAGTGGAAAGAGGTAAAGAGATGATCAATCATGGCTTTTAAGAGCTACAGAGAAAGAATTTGCTATACCTTTTTTCTTTATATCCAACATCAGCAAAATACAGCAGGTAATGATGTCGGATGCAATAAAGATTTTATTATCATTTTATTGGAATGAACATCCTATCTTATTCATATTTCTACCTATATAGTTCATTTATCCCAAACTTTTAGTAATAAAGTTAATGGCTTTCCACACTTCTTCACATTCCTGCACTATTTTATGCTTTATGCATATATGTATATAAAATGGCAAAATATAACAATCCGAGGATAAACACAACCCAAGATATTAGTTACATGATGATAAATTAATAGGTGCACCGTTTATTATACTTAATCAGTAAATGAAATCTTAATTCACTGTTGACTCTTCTCTCATTTTTTTCCTGCTCTGCTTCCGGAGATACCAGTTCATTAAGACCAACTATAATTGAAAATATAACTAACTTTAATAAGCACCAGCTTTTCGCACTCTGCCTGGCACATTATACTTCTTTGTTTTATCTAATTCTTACACCACTTCTAGAAGTCATGAGTTGCTTTTCTTATTTCATAAAGAGGTTATAACTTACCTAAGGTCTAAGGAGTGACCTTACAGGGATTCAAATTTAGGTCTTCTGGCTACAAGTGTCCTTTCCACTAATAACATGCTGAGCAGAAAAGAGGACTGAAATATGTTAAAGCTAGTGTTCTTTGTCAACTCACTGAAACACATTTCAATAGAAAAGAACTAGCAAAGTGAACCCACCAATATCTTCCTAAATTCTCGAGAAACTACAAAAAAATGGGCAGATTTGGAAATTAGAGGTTTGCCCAAATACATACCTAATAAGTCAAAGAGGAATAACTTTTAAAATAATTTAAAAAACAGTGGCTTCCCTGGTGGCACAGTGGTTGAGAGTCCACCTGCCAACGCAGGGGACACGGGTTTGTGCACCGGTCCGGGAAGATCCCACAAGCCGCGGAGCGGCTGGGCCCGTGAGCCATGGCCGCTGAACCTGCGCGTCCGGAGCCTGTGCTCCGCAACGGGAGAGGCCACAACAGTGAGAGGCCCGCGTACCGGCAAAAAAAAAAAGTGACTATCTTACAGATATAAATTCCCAACTTTTCATTGCTTTAGTTTTCTCATCTAGGAAACAGAAGTACCAAATCCCCTTCTCATATATCTCAATGATTAATAAAAAGTGAGATATAAAAGCACTTTGAAAGAAATTTGCTTACCATTAAGGTCATAGTATTATGATTCACAATTATAGTCAGAAAGCTTAAGTTAATTTACTTTAATCAACCTGTCCAGTAATACCTATCATTTTTAGGTAAACAAGACCATGAAATACTCCACAAATAAGAAAAAGAATAAATTATTTTAGTATAATTCAATCGTAAATCCAATTATAAAGGAAACATTTTAAAAAGGCATATTTGATTGGAAAAAACCTCTGATCTCTTAAGTATCCAATACCATCAGAGGTCTAAATAAAGTCAATTTATAAGAAGACCAAGTTTCTATCACTTCAGAGCTTCACAAATTGATATACATTTTTGCTTCCATTTTGAAGACATTACCATACAACGGGAATTTCAATATTTGTGCACAAAAATGTTTAGGGAAGAAAACGTTGGCCTAAAAATAACCACTTTCATCATGAGCTAAGGTTTCTATTTGTTTTCAAACAATGGAAACAAATAGATATGAAAAATATTTGCTATTTAACCATCTTCAAGATATCCAGTTACCATATTTGTTTTCATGTTTCTAATTACTTTTAGGTTTCATAATGATTTCTTAAAACATTCAAACTCTAATCTGGATTTTCAGATTTGAACAAGTAAAAATATTCTGTGGTGAAGTCACTGCTTACTCCTCAATTTTACATGACAAATAATATAAAAAGACATAGTAATCACTTGTTTTTTCACGTTACAAGAGACTCTGTCTAGACTCTGCTCTAAGAATATATTAGGTATGTGTAAAACATGAATATGAACTCTTTCAGACTCTGCCATTTTTACCTGTTAAACTGAAAAGACTATCCTGGACCATAAAAGGTTCACCTTGGTTAAAATCTCTTAAGGGTTGGGGCTTCCCTGGTGGCACAGTGGCTGGGAGTCCACCTGCCAATGCAGGGGACACGGGTTCATGCCCCGGTCCAGGAGGATCCCGGAGCCGGCGCATCCGGAGCCTGTGCTCCGCAACGGCCGCAACAGTGAGAGGCCTGCGTACCGCAAAAAAAAAATCTCTTAAGGGTTAAATTTGGAAAAGTCACTAGGAAATCAGTTTCCCATTATAGGCTTGGCCTGGATTTATAATGAAAACAATGAAGGAGGTGAAACTTTCTTTGGCAACTTCTCATCTTCTGTTGCATCTTTTGCCAAAGTAAACTATAGGGTAACCAATGATGTTTGTCCAAATTTGTGCCTGGAATTCTTGGTTGAGTTGTTTATCGCTCAAAAGCCCTCCTGTATTTATTCAACACCATTTACTAAAAGCACAGCAGCTATCCAGAACCACGCTAGGTGTTACAGATACAAAGGCAGTATTTAACATATGCTCCTGTCTAAGGACCTAAGGCAGATATTTAACAAATATTTAACATATGCTCCTGTCTAAGGACCTAACATTCTATTTTATGTGGAGACAAAATGTGACTAAATAAAGAGATAAGCTTCGATATAAGCGCAAGGTAAAGTTGGAGTATTAAGGACTGGTTAATAATAATATAATAATCTTATGGCACTTAAGAGTTTCATAACAATTTTGCATACACTTTCACATGAGAGTTAATGATGGTTTTCAAAGTAGATAAAAAAATCACTGGACATATAACCATTTAAAAAAGAAAAATCAGATACCACTGTAAGAGACTTAAGATGTATCTATTTCTGCTTGAGTGCCTCAAGACATAAAATCAAAACTAAATTATTTAATGAATTAATTGCATTCGAACAGTGGCAAAGATTTGTTAAACGTTTGTTAAAGTAAATAATTGGGAAACAATTTTTCTAATACTACAGAATTTAATCACTCACCTATTAAATTATATATCCAATTCAAAATGTATGATTTGGATGGTAAATTTAAATTATAGGTGTCTCCTTGAACTCCTGCAACTGGGATACTGATCACTGGTGGCTATCGAAAGTTTGGGTTTTTTAAATAGATTGTTCGCAACTTCAAAAGTTGCAGCATAACCCAGATTTTATGGAATGAATCAAGACATTTTTAGGTTTATCCCAGATTCTTTGGGAGAAGGAATATCATTCAAATTTTTAATGGGGACACTCAAGAAAGAATGAGGAGTTATTTTATCGTATGCATGACCAGGGGAATTATCACCATGATAGGTGTGACCTATACTAGTAGAACAAATATTCCACAAAGTCAAGGGCTATATCTGTATTCTTCATCACTACTCTTTATTTAGCCCAGCTCCTAGAATACAGTCAGTTTTTTAATAAATACCTTATAATTTAATCGTTTAAGAAAAAAATAGAACACTCTAAAAGTGGCTTGGGCTGCTCTGGGGAGTAAAGGTCTCCATGTCAGGAGGACTTCTCATGACTGGATGCCATGGAGGGGACCCAAGCACCCGACAGACATTTATATAGATTCCTTCTGGTCCCTTTCAGCTATGAGATTCTATGATTGTTTTCCTATGAAAACATGGGACATGTTAAAGTATATTACCTTTTGCAAATCATAAAGGCACCATTTAGTAATTTACTACATCTATGCATTAAATGGTAGTTTTGTAACTTCAAAGAATTAAGTGCTTCTAAAGCATGATTTGCATCTTCTGCTGGCAGTGCATAAGCAGTTTCTTAGTAAAGCTCCATAAATCATTGTATTATTGTTATACTCATTTTATAGGTAGCAAAACCAAGGTAGGAAGGAACTGCAAAGGCTTTTACTTCTCAGTCTTAGTCATAACGATTTCCAGGATCTCACAGTATATCCTTCAGTACCCAGATAAAAGAAGTTTCCGTCCATACTACTGAGTATAGAAACTCATAATTTTCTTAGTACTAATAGCATACCCAAAGGAGAAAAACTCGACCTTCTACTCAAATGATGTTTAGCTGAATGCAAAGGACTCTAAAGAAATCAGTTACTGCCCATCATCTTTGCTAGAAGAAAATCTCCCAGAGTACAAAGAACGGCTAGAAGTCACTGTTTATTCCATTACCTCTATGTACGTATGTACCCAAAGGCCTAGTCATTGGTACTGATTACTGAGTTCATAAGTGAAATATTAGAAGTGTTCCCAATTTATACATACTCAAAAGCTATGGTGGAAAAATGAAAAATTCTAAAACTAAAATATCTTATTTTGAAACTCAGATTCATTTACTTCAATGCCCTATTGACTGAAGCAATTTTAGATTATAATGGGAAGAACAAAGTACACCCTGCCTAAAGAAGAAATAAGTAAGGGACATTTTGAAATAGAAGCCCTAGAGACAAGAAGGAACTTAGGTAAAGGTTTCTGTGTATGTGTGAAAGTAGCCATAAGTAAAATGAACCAGTGTGTTGAAATGTAATTCTGCAATTCCCAGGGCAACATCTTGGGGAACTAAGTTTGCAAGCAATACATCTGAGATACATGTTGGTGTGAGTTTCCGGAAAACCCAGATCAGTCCCAAGAGATTCTTTTTATGGTGTAGTCATGAAATAATGTAGGTTATATATTATGAGGCTAATCAGTGGCATTCTGACTATTAACCAGAAACCAAACTATTTTGGACCTATCTATAGATACGTCAATTTTTTCCTTCCATGGATGCCATTTTACTTACTCTTCCTGTTTTTAAATATAGCTGGTCCAACTTATCCCAATACAAGCAGAACAGATTCAGAGAATAATAACTTATTGAAATTGAGGCAGTTACGGTCACATCTGTACTCCCCGAAGCTGGCAGTTTCATTCTCTAGAGACAGGTGCATTTATCACATTCACAAGCACAGTAAAATGAAATCATCAACTAAAGAGACTCTGGCTCACTCATTTTCCTCCAGGAAAGCCACCAAACATTTCGAATATTTAAGTAGAGGATCTCCAGCCTCTGTTTTCTTGCGAGAAAGCAGAAATCCGAGAGAAGTTGATGGACAGCGTCAAGATATTCCATGGTACATTCAGAGCTCAGAACAATACAAGTCCTTAAAGACTGCATTAATATGGTTATATACGAACTGATAAATTAAAACCTGGATGGTGGAGGGTTAGAGAGTAGACTAGCATAAGACAAACTTTGGAAAGCTTTTACATTTCAACTGTGGTCTCACTTGGTGTGTAACTCTTGCCAAGTTTTGGTCTCTATGCGTCCTTCTTTCCCTGCCAAAAACAAAACTAAACTAAAAAAATAAGTCATTTTGTTGTTGTTTTGACAATTATAAACTCGATTATTCACTGCATGCTCTGTTTTTGTTTCCACATATAATACACACATTATCCTCATAATCTCTTCTGTATGAACCTTAAATGGATTGCCTTCATTGGACAATTAGAATTAATGAGAATTTGAAATGGTATTGAATTAAGTCATTTTCTTCCTCTAACACCTGTTGTCTGCTTAAGTGTATTCTTAATCTCATGGGAAAAATAAATCAGCTTTTACAGTAGGTTCTGCTTCTTTCTCTTTAATGTTTCTATTTCAGAAATAGGAAACATTGTACTTTGTCACCAAATTCCTTTGGCTTTGTGCAACTGTGTTCAAGATATTTTGCCTAGGAATCCTCAATTACTTTCCACAACTTCAACAATTAGAAATTGCAAAGTTTAAAAATTTATTATTTCTAGGCACTAATTTAGACACACTGTTTATGCAATATGTACATAAACAGTTTTTGAAGGTAAAATAAATTCGCACGGATATACTATGGACAGACTTGATCATTTCTCCTGCATTAGACGAACATGGCAAACTATGTCACTGATGAATTACAAAGGCAACTTCTTGGATGTAACTAAACCACACTTTGTAAAGTGCTGTTGACCTTCTTATAATAGAAACATAGAAATGTGTATTCTCTACATAACATGACTTACTTAATAAGCATTTTCATACTTATACCCACATAGAATATTCTGTCGTGTACTAAAAATGTGGAAATTAATTTGATGTCTATGAATGATGCCCCAAATATGTCAGGACAAACCTGGGTTATCTTCAACTAAGAGTCTTCCTGCTTTCTAGTCCCCAGTTGGTTCTGACTAATGCTTAGACCTTTTGAAAGACCATATAAAAGTAAATGGGAATATCAAGAGTAGTACACTACATAAGCAAACAAAAGTCACTTCTGTTAAGGATTTTCTAAACGTCAAGTCAACCTTAAACACAATAGACTGCACAAAACCTCACTGCCAAGCAAACACCACTGAGTTTTGAAAATAAGACATTTGTTGTTTATACCAAAGTCACTGAAGTTTCACAGATAAACAGAAAGACTTGTTCTCCAGATTTCACTGATGCTTATCAAAATGGGAGAAGGCAGTGATTACACATTGGAATGTAAAAAGATTAGCTTTTGGGCTCCCAGAGTACATATCAACTCATCAAGAATGACTGTTAATTGGTTACTGTAATGTTTCTGCTCAAATGCTAACATGGCTCCCCTAAAATGTACCAGGTATTATAATAAATGTACACGTGTCATGAAACTGTTTGAGAACTGATAATTGTCATGGAATGCATGCTACTCCGTGTCTCCAACAAGCACCATATGCAAATGAGGCTTTTTATTTTGCAGGCTGAAGTACTCCCTACGAACTTTCACAAACATTTATTTTCCCCTCTCCACTGAAACCTCTCAGTTATCTCACTAATAATGCTCCCGATAATGGAAAATATTTCTACTGATCAGGACAATCTGTAATCTCTAGCTCATCTACTTCCATGGGAGAATTGTTTGAAAACAATTTTACCCTATCTAATACACTTTAAGCTACCCACATAACTTTGCCCATCTCATTACTTGGCTTGTAGTTTTACTTTTCCAATACATGCAGATATTATCTACTATTTTTCACATCAAAACATCTACCTGGGTGGGTGTATGGGTTAACCTTAAAATAGTAACTAAGTAAAATATCTTCAAGGGAGAGAGAGCAAATAAGTGCATTTTCAAGTTCAACCAAATAGCAAGCAGTTTAAAATAGCTTTCCCTAAAACATGAAATATTTCTTTAAAAATAATCTATTCACGGGCTTCCCTGGTGGCGCAGTGGTTGAGAGTCTGCCTGCCGATGCATGCAGGGGACACGGGTTCGTGCCCCGGTCCGGCAAGATCCCACATACCGCAGAGCGGCTGGGCCCGTGAGCCACGGCCGCTGAGCCTGCGCGTCCAGAGCCTGTGCTCCGCAACGGGAGAGGCCACAACAGTGAGAGGGCCGCGTACCGCAAAAAATAAATAAATAAATAAAAATAATCTATTCACACAAAAAAAATGGGTCTGAAAAATAGGCTTCTTCTTTAACACTAGGCTATAGATAATTACAATGCTTCAACCCTCCAAGGAATCTCTAGCCTTTAATTCATATGCTTGGCATATCATGTCTTTATAATGACATTCAGAGACACTAAGTTCAGCAGTTTTTCCCTTTCCTTTGTCATTCATTACATTCCAAACATTTGTGTCCTACAATCTATGTAGAGCAACGGGCTTTATAACTATTCTGAGCTCTGTACAGCCAAACATGACTATACTATAGCAATTCGCTTTACATTTTAAATATTTCACCACTTGATTTGCTAGCAAAAATTTTACCAAAAGGATGGTTCACGATAATGAAATGGTACGGAAAATATGTATTAAAGTCACTCTTATAAAGTTTCTGATTTAATAAAACAATGTTAAATATGAACTACATTTATTCCTCTTTTTCCCCAAAGAGAAATCTAAGAATTAACATATGTTCTGGCATGAAAGGTGAGATTTCCTCATAGACTCATCTCAGAAGTTACCACAGTAAGCTTTTTAAAATGGCCTTTATCTAAGAAGTAAGGTTATATTCCTATCTTCATTGATTTCATTTCCCATGCCTCAGTGGTGTTGACCAGTTGAGGCAATGATAGGGTCTTTGCATTCAAGAATTAAAGTAACCTGAAGGAAAACAAAGGAATTAATAGGACCCACAAGTGTTGATGCTGCTCTGTGTGTTGTCATTGTGGGTAATGTTGTGTGGTGTTGTTTTGCTGTGCTGCTTATGCGGTGTTGTGGTTTGGCTATATTGTTTCTAGTATGAGTAGACAGTGTATAAAAATTGATAGTGACACTTGCAAAGAGATGTGCCAATTTTACCTGAGAGTAAATTAGAACTAACTAATGCTCAACAAGAAAGCAGGTACATAGGGACTTCCCTGGTTGTCCAGTGGGTAAGATTCTGCACTCCCAATGCAGGGGGCCCGGGTGCTGTGATTCCTGGTCAGGGAACTATATCCCACATGCATGCCACAACTAAGAGTTCACATGCCACAACTAGGAAGTCCACATGCCACAACTAAGAAGTCCGCATGCCACAACTAAACAGGCCACAGTGGAGATCTCACATGCTGCAACTAAGACTCAGAACAACAGGAAGGAAGGAAGGAAGGAAGGAGGGGAGGGAGGGAGGGAGGGAGGGAAAGAGAGAGAGGGAGAGGGAGAGGGAGAGAGAGAGAAAGAGAGAAAGAGAAAGAGAGAGAAAGAGAGAAAGAGAAAGAAAGAAAGAAACAGAAAGAAAGAAAGAAAGGGAAGGCGAGAGGGAAGAAGCAGGTACATAGGCTCTGAACTCTTATGAACATAGTATTTGAAGTTTGCTTTTTTTTTGTTTCCTGCAAACTTTGTTTTGGGAAGGTTGGAAGATGAAATATACCACACGTGTTAAAGAATTGTGAAAATGTTTTAAGTAAAATCCAATTGCTCAGCAAAGGAAATTTAGCAAACATTTAATGAAGCATTTTCAGAAAAATTACTTTGAGGATTCTGACCTAAAGCAATGTCTGAAACCTTGATCATAATCTGTCAACAGTAAATAATCAGTTTTATAAATTCCAGTCAAGTGAATTTCTAATGTCAGACAGTCTGGAGAAAAGAAGACATTTTTAACTTAAGAATTATATGGAAATTAGAAATAGGTAGTAAGCTGAATACAAATGAACATAGAAAATGCTAGCAGACTGGTAAATATGGCAAACACTTGTAAGGAGAGAAAAAATCATAACCACAGACCCAGGGGTTACAAACAGGTATTGAACGGGACAGTGCTTGGAGTAATACAAGAGGTTTTGCTCATGGCCAAATAAATGAAATACCAATATTCAAGTGGTGGAAGAAACAGGAGACAAAGAAATAACAGGAGACCTAAGAGGACCAGCGTAAGAAAAATCAGTAGGGAGTTTAAAAGAATGAGACAGAAATAAAACTATTGTTATCAATGCTGTTGACTCTGATAAATCTTTACCTAAAAATATTGTGTTTTCCTTTTTATATCAGACATATAGACAAATATAGATCAATAAAAATGCTTTCAAGTAAAATCTAAGAATATTATGAGGTTAGCTTTTTGAACAGGTTAAGTCATTACAGAAAATTTTTGTGCCTACAGATGAGGATACATTTGGGGTGGATTAGCCAAGTGATTAGATAAAAGAAAGGTGAGATGAGAGTGTCTTTCCTTAATGTTTCTTAGAGAACAGAATGGGATCAGATTTGGTAATAGGAGAGCCATGTTAGGCAAAGGACCAATGATGCAAAAAATTGACAATACTAATTTATGCAAAGAGGACGCAACCCATTCCTATTATATCCACAAGGAAGAGTTCAGAATTTAGAGGAGGTAAGTCTGTCAAGTGTTTACAAATTTTAGTATTATCATATATGTATATTTTAATAATGGAAAGTTTTATAATCCAAACCACCAACAGCTAAAGGTTCAGCGTTCACACACTCAGGCACACATAGACAAACTCACACAACTGCTATGGAGAGCGCAACAAGATATAAGGAAAGTCAGATGATTTAGGCACAGGTAATGTTAAAATTAAGGCAAAATTCTACAACATGGATGAACTTTGAGGACATGCTAAGTGAAATAAGCCAGTCACAAAAAGACAAATACGACATGAGTCCACCTACGTAAGGTACCTACAGTAGTCAAATTCATAGAAACAAAGTAAAATGCTGGTTACCAAGGGTTGGTGTGGGCGGGGAGGAGGAGGAAAAGGGGAGTTGTTTAATGGGTTCAGAGTTTCCATTGCAATATGGAAAAGTTCTGGAGATCTGTTTCACAACAATGTGAATCTACTTACCACTGAACTGTACACCTAAAAATGGTTAAGATGGTCAATTAAGTTTTTTTTTTTTTTTTGCGATACGCAGGCCTCTCACTGTTGTGGCCTCTCCCATTACAGGCTCTGGATGCACAGGCTCAGCGGCCATGGCTCACGGGCCCAGCCGCTCCGTGGCATGTGGGATCTTCCTGGACCGGGGCATGAACCCATGCCCCCTACGTCGGCAGGCGGACTCTCAACCACTGCGCCACCATGGAAGCCCTAAGATGCTTTTTTAAATCACATTTTTTTTAAAGTTAAAAAAACTTTCGACCAAATTACAAAATTAGTGACATTTCATTGATGTGTCTTCTCTCGTTTCCACCCACAACCTCTGCTATTCCCTGCAATAGGCACTTAGATTCCCAACCCCTAATTCATCCCTTGGCTCAAAGCCTTTCTGGTTCCATCAAGGCCTCTCCTCTCTCTGGAAAATCCCCTAGGATAAACCTCTACTCCAGTTTCCCACTACAATTCTTTGCCTTGAGTACAATTCTCTTGTAAACTGATAATCTAATGATTTTTAAGGTACTTATTCTAAAATATGTTTCCTATACTCTTTATGCTACAATGAATTCTAAATTGGTGACTCTTCAATTGAATACATCTGTCACAAAGGATTCTTGTAGGAGGTACCCACACCCAAAGCAAAACAACTCATGTTGACAGAAAACAGGCAGTGGGGAAGTTCTTGTGCGCATTCCACAATACTGAGCATGTGCAGAGATGAGGTGAGACTGGGGGAAAAGTTGGTCAGTTTATTTGGAGGAGAAAGGACTTTAAGTTAGACACCCTACTTTGTAGGGGCTAGAAGTTGAAGGCATGCTAGCCATATACCTTCTAAATGTGCGTGTGTGTGCGTGTGCGTGTGCGTGTGTGTGTTTACCTTCCTGGATAGCCCAGAGGAGCTACTCTTAACCAGTAATTCTGAAGATAAAATAATTTAACTATAACATCAGGAACTCCTTTCCAAACTAGCAGATAAATACAAGATATTTTAAGAGAAATGTTGTCCAGTCTACTATTCGAAGCAAACAACTTTAAAAGGGGCTGTGATATAAGATAAAATGCATCTCAGGAACTAATCATATCCTGGAAATAGAATTGTCAGTTTAAATCATTAAACCTTTTCAGTTCATGGTATACTTTTTCATTTCTCTTCTTTTTTTTTTTAAATGAGATGTGGGATGTGAATAAAAATGTCTGGTGTAGATCCTTTTAATTTATCAAGATCCCTTTATTTTTGCATCATAAACATATCTAAACTATACAGAATAAAATATTAAAAGCCTTCAAAACCAACAGTGCTACCACTTTTGGATAGATTTTTACCATCAACGATGGTCTTACTAAAATATCCAATTTTTTCCTTGTAATATTACTTAGCTTTTTATTATCTTGTAGAACTATGGAGGGATTATAAAAATAAAATGAAAGGCTGGACTCCATTACACTAGAGATAGCTTTGGTCTAGCACAAGCTGTGCCTTGAAATAAATCTAAAGCATTTTATGGTTAAACCAGCAAGAAACCAGTTTAATTTCCCATTATACCACAGTTTAGTGCAGTCTAGAAGAAATGAAGTGATTGAAAATTTTAGCTATATGATATTTATTTTCACACTTCACAAACACACACGCTCAAATGCCATTGACAAATTCCAAGTACACATTAAACAGAGACGGAGAAGAAATGGTTGTGTTAGGCAGACTGTAAGCGAAAACTATTTGCAAAAATAGCATGTAAAGGAACTCATTCTGCAACACACACCTACAAATGTTTGTACATTGGAAAGAAAATGTGTAATTAGCAACAAATATGCAAAAAGCTTGGACTATACAGCAAAGAAAATATGTGATTATTTTTGCCTTATCAGCAAAAATAAAAGACAATTTTATTGACAATTAACAATTGTCAAAAGCCAGCATAGGGCTTCCCTGGTGGCGCAAGTGGTTGAGAGTCCGCCTGCCGATGCAGGGGACACGGGTTCGTGCCCCGGTCTGGGAAGATCCCACATGCGGCAGAGCGGCTAGGCCCGTGAGCCATGGCCACTGAGCCTGCGCGTCCGGAGCCTGTGCTCCGCAACGGGAGAGGCCACAACAGGGAAAGCCCCACAAACACAAAAAAAAAAAAAAAAAAAAAAAAAAGCCAGCATAAGACAATTAATGCCAAAAGCCAGCATCATATAGCTGAAAAAGTACCTGCTTTGGGGACAGACATAGCCTTACATCCTAAGTGTGCTACTTTCTATAAATAGAGCTTCTGAGTCTTTTTTTAAACAGGATAAGGTCTATTTCAAATAACTGTTATGAAGAAAAATTTTAAAGAGCATCTATAAACCAACTAGAGAGGGTCTGGTGTTATTAGTTTCTCAATAAATATTAATATCATTTCCTTCTCCAATTAGATTATTCTTTGAATAATGTGAAATTTCTCTCCCTTTAAACATAGTATACCAAAATACACACTGAAATGTCTCTACAATCTTCTCATTTCAGGATAATTCATTTCTGAAAACCTAGGGGTAATTATTGGACTTTGAAAACACAATTACCACTGAGATTAATGGTACACAATTACTTCAACAGTTAAAACACATGTAGGGTACTTAATGCTCATATAATTAAAATGTATAACAAAACAAAAAAGAAAAAATAAATTAATGAAAATAATAATGTGTAATTATGTAATAATGATGTGTTATCACTATTATAAACTGAGTTATAACCAGTAGTATTTGATAACAAGGTTTAAATCATAAAACTCTAGATATACACCAAGATTTCTTTCCTTTCTCTATGCTCAGGTGTTTACAAGATGTGGGAAAGCCAAATTGGTCCTCTAAATGCTAATACCTTGTTAAACCAAAATAGGTGTATTAAATTAAACTCATTAAGTTGGCTTATCTTCTAATTTGACCAGAAGTATCCGATAAATCTCTTTTCTATAGACTGTCTCTCTTTCTTTATGGAGAATGAAAAATATAATTTGTCTCAGGATGTACATTCTTGTCCAAACAGTGACAATTCCTGTCCAAATGTGTCCACAATATCCCAAGGAACAAAGCTGTCAAAATGTGCATTCATTAACCCCTTCCTTTGGGCTGGCTGATTCCCCCTTCCCAACCACACCTGAGAATAGTGAAAAAGACACAAGAGGCAAGAATAAAATTGAGTGTTACATGTAAAAGAAAGTTCTTAACTTGATTTTAACTCAGTTTCATGTCTCAGACACGATCTGGTAATTACTGATCATGGAACTTAATTATTAAATATATAATTTTGCTCACTGTTTATAATAAAATAAGCATATTCTGGCTTCTAGGTAGAGGTAGAAGATACAAAGGCCTAGAAAATATAACTTGATACTGGCCCATGATCAGAGAGCTAGGGAGAGAACTGAAAACTACAGCTATGTCCTTTTGCTCAGTTTATTTCAATGTCTCAGTCACTAAATTAACTGAACTGGGAACAAAGTAACATACTGAAACTCACTCAAGCTACTTTGTATCATAATGTTCACAACTAACATACATTTATAGGGATTGTTCTAGTGCCTCCCTCAGAGTGGGTTAAAGGGAATGAGAATATCCTGCATTTGATACGGTCTCCCTTGTGGGCTTCAATTTCTTCATATGAAAACTGGGCTTCTAGGTTTACTGAAAGAATGTAAGTGTGCCACTAGCACTGTGTTTGCCACAGGTAGGTGCATAGTGTAGGCTAGTTCTTCTCTCTCCATTGTGGAAATGAAATCACTCAGTGAACAAATGTATTTTCATTATTTCATGTTATTTTAAAGTGTGTAGACAGTAAGACCTTATTCAGTAATTATGTGGTTATGTTTCTGGAGGTGGAGAGGGATTTAATTTTTCATGTCATTGGAGGGGTAAATGGAGGCACAAGATAAAGACAACAGACCCGTATGGGAATTGAACCTGCAACCTGAGTCATATCAGAAAAGTTTTTCAATACATTTAGCCACCTAAACACAAGTAGCCATGTTAAAACATTCCCTGACTTTATTTTAAATGATGATTTTGAAGACAGGTATATACTAAATGAGCGTGGACCGCCTCATTACCAAATAAATATATTTTTTGCTAGTTGTTTAATTTTGTAAGTGGGACTTAGTTGTAATATTGGATGGATAATGAATTAGCCAAATGGACAAAAACAGGATGACGGCCAAAAGTTTAGTCTTCCAAACCTCTTTTTTTTTCCCCCAAATATGTCTATTCTGGATGAAAATCTTTCTTAAATGAATTATATACTTTTTCTTAAAACTGATCAAACTACAGAACCTAATGTAACATTTCCTTAATGACCTGTGGCCATCAGGAGTACCAATTAGTGCATGGTGATGCCCTTAGGGATTATAAAAGTTTGTAGGTCTGTTTACCCTTATTAAATGGCTCAGTTCTTGTGCTTTTTGAGTTTCTGTGTGGGCTTTTTATAGATTTTCTGTCCACAACCTTGTTGTCACTTTTCTCTGCTATCATTGTGCTGGTCCTAACAGCCCCAATCCCTTTTCTAATTTACTGCCTCCTAATAGGCAGTGGTTTTGGCAAGCAGATCAGTTAGCTTGTTAAAATTGTCAGTAAAATCAGATTTTGTAGATTCTAAGGCAACATTCATAAGAGGAAAAGTGCATTTGCTTTGTTGCATGGACTTTGTGGGTTGTAATTGATTGTGCATGTTTTATTGTTTAAATCTTGCTTCTCAGCTCTGTCAAGAAAGGTAGGCTGCCAGACAGCTGAATCCTGAGAAGGTGGGGTGTTAACTGTCTATTAAATTAAGTAGAGAGGCTGCCACATCTAGATCAGGTATGTTATGCAGACAGGTTAAGTCATGTCTGGAAAAGGTGGGGTGCACATCTGGAGAGAGGCAATAAAGGTTTTCAAAGTTAAACATTATCATTAAAATAAAGAACACTCTGAAATTTGATGTAAAAGTCACTAAATTGCACAAGTTGTTGAATCTGAAAAATATTGCCGTATTCCATGTTATTCTTACTTCACCTAAATGTCTTATATTATTCACTGCAACCTATCCTGTTTGCAAACGCAGGGGGAAAAAAAAAATAACGGTTATTTTTAGTTGATTCCATCCAGGCAGGAAAGTGCCCCACTACTTCACAGCCTAAAACAAACAATTATTGGTGATGGTCTCATTATAAATTGCTTTCCATGGGGCATAATGAGTTTTTTTTTTAAGAGACTTAGATACATGAGACATATGAACTAAATTGTGCTTGCCTGACATAAGCTGAATTTAAAGCTCTTGCAGAGATTACCACCCTTTTAATACCTTCGCCTATTTCTTTGTGTCACAAAGGCTGAATTTTTAAAACTTTTGAACAGCAAAAGCAATTTATACATATAAAAATACTTGGAGTGCCCTAGGGATTGTTCATGTTGCAGAGAGTTGAAAGAAGAGTTTGATTTTAAGTTTAAGCTTCAAACATTTATGGCCTAAATGCGGATGTCATTCTGAATTAAGCCTCAAACTTTTTTTTTTTTAAATAGGCAAGCAAGGGTATCATTTCTAAGATGAGCTATAAAAGCGGGAAGCAAGGCCCCAGTTACTTGCATTCATCAGAGAATTTTTTCTCCCTAAAGAGAATGGAGTTCAACTGACGATCCCTGTTCTCCTTCTAATTCAGGCACTTGTGTTCCTCTTCCCTGAATCCCCTAACCATTTCAATCAGAAGAGAGATTTTCTTTTCCCTCCTGCTGCTACCAGATATGTCGGGCAGCTGATGTAAAATCATTGCCACATGACAGCAACTGCTGAAAGCTGCACTTCCCTAACTCATGAGTCAAGGACACCAACTAAATGTTATAAAAATCCTTTTCAAGGCTCCTATACCCCTTGTCTCTCCCTTCACACCCTGTGTCGTTACACAAACATATCCGTTTTAAAAGCCTTTGACAGTTTTCTCCTCTCTCTACCTATTTGGCTGTTAATGAAGCCCGAGCCACAGCAAATAGCCTATAGCTTGACTCATCCCACCTTGGTCTCCCTGTATGTGGTTCTCCAAAGTCCAGAAGATAGAGGATTAACCTGAGGCAGTTGCAAAAAGCGTGTCATTAGTATCACCTCGTGCCCTTTGCTCCCCTCTCTTGCTTCCCTAATCACTCCAAATCTTCACGTAGCTTGCTGCTTTTCCCAGCCTCCTAAAAACAGCTTTCCACCCGGGCTTCTCCCATTAGGAAAGATCTAAATGTCTTAAGACAGTACCTTCTATCAAAAATTTGGTTTTGGTTCTCATTTCTTCAGGCCTATAATGTGTCTATTCACTGACAAAGGAACAGAAAAAAAAAATCAACTAATTATTATATGTTAAAAGAGAAAATAGATTTTTATGTCACCACTCCCAGGTAATGCAGATGTGCTATAGCAGGGGTTATCTAGCAATGTAATATTTTAATTAAGGCTCTGATCAGGGAGGAAATTTTTAAGGTCACTGGCAAGCCATTGCTGCAGTGTTGTGTGTGTGTGTGTGTGTGTGTGTGCGTGTGTGTGTGTGTGTGTGTCCCCCCATGTACGTCTCTGTGTGAGGTAGCTGACATGAGGCAATTCGGGTAGACAAATCTAAATGTAGTTTGCAATTCATGCAGCATAAATGGAGACTTCATTTTAAAATACATATCATGGTTTTATATGAATGATCAAGTCCATAAAAAAATACTGACTACATCGTTTTATCTTTTGTAATTTTTCTATAAGAGCATTTGGGATACAATATCCATCTGTTGTTTAGCTAGCTCTATCTACATCAGTACTAGAACTGATAGCAAGGATGTCTGAAAAGAAATACATAATCCACAATCTTATAGTGACCCAAATTTTCCGGGTCTATGCAGACTTACGAAAAATTCTCACTCTTAAATTGCATGACCTGAATTCCGTAACAACTCGGTCACAGCTTCCCCTGAAGGAATTCTATGATGCCCTGCTGCTTACCTCAACCGCACATCCTACCCTCTTCCCACCAACAGTGAGGAGTCTCTATTCTCTGAGCGTGGTTCTCTTTTCTCCAACCACCCATTCATGTGTTTCATACTCATCAGTTTATGTTGCCTTCTTGCATCTGACTTATAAGTCTCCTGAAGACAAGGTTTCTATTCAATTTATCTTAAAGCATTGCAAGATATGCATGGTATAGTGTGTGTGTATGTGTAATACTGTGTCTTAGGACTTCCAAAGGTATAAATTGTGGAGGGAAGACTCATTAAAAATGAACTAAGAGATACTATTACTTTTAATGCTGTTTCATGAAATTTCTTTATTCCTCCAGTGCAAGCCCACTTTTGAGATCCCATACCAGATTTTACTCCCATAATTAGAAACTGCTTTTATAAGTAGGAAGAATCCTTGGTTCTTTGGAGCATATTATAGTGTTCAAGAAAAAACTATTTAAATCAAGCAACTTGTCTCATAGACCAGTCATTTTATTTCCAGAGTGTATAACAGGAAAATCCTTTAAAATCCTCAAAAGAGAGTCTCCTTTATCCTTATAATTGTAGTGTTACTAGTATATAGAAATGTTACAAAGTCAATTCAGGACAAGTTTTCTGAGTTAACTTCTGCCAAAGTATGTGAAAAAGAAAATTTGCTGTTGTACAAACTCTAGAGAACAGACAACGTAAGACCAGATAACAGTATTTCTGCAAATGGAAATTATTAGGGATTTCAGAGGGTGAAGGAAATTTTACATTCTAGGGAATCAGTGAAACCCTCAAGGGCCTTTTCAGAGAGAAAAGCATATAAGATACCTGGCTGAGTGCAAGATAAACAACCCTCAGTGTATTCCTGCCAGGGGATCATTTCATTTTATTCTTCAGATAGATACATGTATACACATATATATTTTTTCCTGATAAGAAATGTGTTTATATTCTTTCCATTAAAAAAATATTTGGCCCAAATGAGGTGTTTTGAATCTTTTCCTTAAGAAACATGTCTCATTTTCTTACATCTGGAAATAGAAGAAAATGATCACTTGGGGTGGGAGATGGTGAATAAGATGAGAGTAAGTCTTAGTAATTCTACAGAGAGACTAACCTGGTTGATAAATCAAAAGCACTGAGCAAAACTAAGAATATGCACATTTTTATAGATACAGAATTGAAGCTTCCATGATGTCCCAAAGGTTTTCTCAACTCTAGCATTGACTTAAAACTCAGAAATGCTAATGAAAAAGGAATTGTAATTTTCTCCTATATAGCTAGCCAACATAAAGACTTATGATCAGACTAATTTCAGTTATAGGTGACCAATTTAAAAAGTATAATTACAAAGTGATATTTCTGAAAGAGCAGTTTTCGATTTGTCATAATTGTCATCTCAGTGACTACACTGATCAGATAGCCAGTCAAATTTCTTGCTTTAGAAATTTAAACAAAGTTACCTTATTTTAATTGGATTGAAGCCAAAAAGAAATAAAGGTAAATATTTAATTTCTAGATTGTTTACCATGTTGATATCATATAGGCAGCACACAATCTTAAACATGAACCAGGAGAAATGTACATCATCCTATTGTCAAGAATATCTCTAGTTTTAAACATCCTGTTTATATGTTTCCTGCTTATATAAAGATTTTTTACCTCACTCTAATGAACTATGAATAAGATTTAAAAATTATTTTGTGTTCTTTTAATATACAGTATTTTTAAAATCCTAATTCACGGAAGATGTAGTAGTACAAACAACTGAAGCAAAATATGGAATGCCAACAAAGGAACATATACTTACCTATTTGATTAAATTTTACACAGAGGATAGGATTACAAATATTAATTTTAAAAAATAAAATTGGAAGACAAAATATCAGTACATTAATAACACTGTTTTGTGAAACTTCTGTGAAACTTTCCTTTTAGTTACAGATATCTACTGAAAATATACACAAGTATTGTCAGGATCACAGTGTAAAATATGTTTCTTACTGAGGGTCACAATCAATGTTTAAAAGCCACTTTAATTAGGTTACAATGTAACATACTTTCAATATGCTGATTTCTAGACTTGTTTACATGAAATTCTATAATGAGGTGGGAAAATGACCAAGTCGCCTTCATGTATTAGACATTTGTAAACAATGAGACAACAGTCTATCAGCTTTGTAATTTAAGTGTTAACAGTCTTTGGCAGAAAAGAGATTATACTAAGCAGAAAAATATGACAGGCTTTTGAAATGTAGGATTTGTTACTCATAAACTATCATTCTTTTATGTAATGTTTTGACAAACTGGAAAAAGAATTAGGAAAATTCTGCAGATAATATGACTCACACCTTTCATCAATTTCTCTAGGCATCTGCTACTTAAGGGCCATATGGTTTAACAGAAATCAGAGGTTCCCATTGCCATCACAGCACTGGAAAAGCATCAAATTCATGAAAATATGTTATTTAAGTGCCTTACATATATTAGAAACTTTAGTTCATGTCCGAAGAACATCTAGTGTTGCATGGTAAGCACTAGGGATACTTGAAGATTAAACTAGTCACTGAAAGTTAATCAAAATTTATCAGTAACCTTTTAGAAGATAATTGGAGTGATAAATAAGTTATAACTCAAACATTGCTTGAATCCAACTATGGACAATCTATATTTATTGTAGTGATCAGGGAAAAATATGCTACATGTACCATTTTATTATTTATGGGGTTATATTGATTTTTTTAAATGAACACTGGTTTCCCATACTTCTAAATAGAGAACTATCAACAAGCGTATGCAGAAAGAGTTGCATTGTTTTCATATGCAAAAATGACTGCATTTTCCTGACTTCCCAAATCATAGAGAATAGAAATTAATACAGTGAGCTATGACAAAACATTCCTTTATCTTATCTGTTTTATTATGTGTGTGTGTGTGTGTGTGTGTACTATCTAAGATATTGTTATTGGCTACTCCAACCCTACTCTAGGGTATTTGTATTTTAGTCAATTTAGTCTAAAGGAAAATAATGACAAAGTTGATTTTATTCAATCAATAACTATACCTTAAAGGCATTATAATTTTAGTATTATTATTAAAAATGAAAAAAAAAATGTTTGGAGTTGGAGTGAGACTCAAACAGGATCCTGAATTGAATTTCTTAAAAAAAACTTGATAGAATTGTGAGAACTTATATTCTTCATAAAAAAATGAGAAGAGTTTGCTCTTTTTAAATTAGTGTACTTTTTGTTCTGAAAAGCCCAAACAAAACTGATCTGATCAAAAGTCAAAAGATGAGATAAATTTGGCCAGACGGATGGATGGATTCAACCACACATTCATACTGACCTTCTTTCTCTATCAGGTAATATAGAGAATTAATAATAATAATGGCACAATAATTCCTAAAGCACATTCCACATAACCACAGATGAGCTGTTGATCTAAAGTAATTGTGATGAACTTAATTACATGCTAGATTTAAAAGGCTTGCTAACAAATTTCATCACTTAAAAAGGATTATAATTATGTCCCTCTGTAGGAATTTAACTTCCTTTCACTGAAGAGACCATAATGCAAACCACATAAAACATATAACTTAGATACAACATACAGACATAAGTGCAGATGTAATGCCAAATGAGATGCTCATAATAAGGCCAAAGGCATGTACTATATGCCTCTAAGGAATAAACATTTAGAACATTACTTAATCCATGTTTTAAATGAATCCTAGGTAAAGGGAAAAATATTATGAAGGGTTATTTTATGAACAGTTTACTAGTTATCTCTCTGTATATTATATGCTATATGCATCCATCCATCCAAATAAGTGACTCTACCATTATTATAGAAACTTTAGTTGACCCAAAGTGATTCAGATGCAAATTTCTCTCCCATTGTCAATGTCAATCATATCAGTAGGAGACAAAATTCACACAACATATCTTGGGTCTTTCCTCTACTTTATTGTTTCCAATACCACTCTGCCAGTTCCAGCTCTTCCATCCCCATCATAATCCAGCACAAACTCCTTCTGTCTCAGGTCTTTGTCTTTTGTTTTTTAATGGAAACTCAGTTGACTGATATAACTAAACTACAACTAAGGCACTCTCCTCCCAGTGGCCTTTCCACTTAAGTGTAACCTTCTCTCCTTTACAACAGTGTCTAACCTGCCCTTCTGGACATAATCACCTCCCAATGTCCAGCTCATACTCTAAACTTCTAATAGAAAGAACTGCTTACAAAACATTTAAACTTTTTTTTTTTTTTTTTGCAAATTGTGTGCTTTGCCCACACTGCATGCGCTTGTACTGGAAAGCTTAGTTTGTCAAATCAAATCTGTTCTTAAAATCTCAAATTCAATTTCCTTTATGAAGTTTCTTTCTGAATGCTTTATTAGGGTATGAGCTTTTTCTCATTAAAACCCCACAGCCCTTTTTTTGTAATTCTCCTAAGGTACTTGTCATTGTATTTTAATACAGTGAAGGTACATCATACAGCATTTAAATTATGAACGTTCAAATAAACACATCAGCTCTAACATAGGAAAAGCTCTAACATAATTTCCTACTGCATAGTAATCTGATCAATATCACAAAAAAGCAAAAGCCAAGTAGGTAGAAGGTAGGGGAGGCTGATAGGGTGTAAACACTCAGTGATCAATTCCTCCCTAACCCCACATCCTTCCCACTTAAATGCTTTGGTTAGAGCCATCTTACTTATTCCTTGGAATCACCTGGAGAACTTTTTTTTTTTTTTTTTTAATGCAATGCCCAAGTCCCTCCCCACTCTCCACCCCCAATTAATTATTCTCTGAGGTGGAGCCCAATCTTTAAAACGTATTCCAAGTGAATCTAGTGCACAGCCAAAGTTGAGAAACACTAGAATGGTTCGGAGGTTTGTTGTGTTCCACAAAGGAGGGCACCAGATTTTTTTCTAAAGGATTTGCACATAGAGAAATGGTGGTGGCGGTACTGGGGAGAAGAGGGGATGGATGGTGAGTCATAACTGTCCTGGGCGGGCATCTGTTGGCATCAGGATTTAAGGTGAATGAGTAAACTAGAAAAATCTGTTATCTGAGTCCCCTGCACACTTTAACTACCATTAGATTCAAGGTCAACCCCCATGTCTCTGACTAGCACACCCTGAGCAGGAAAAGCACCGGTTAATTAGGCTACCCACCACCATACCTAATCCCAGGGTCTCTACCACAAAAAAAGAAAGGTTTGCTATTCACTGGATTCTTTTCCTCATAGATTCAGGTTGCAACTAGATGATCCTCTAGCAAACACAGGGCTATCTGCACCCCTACGTAGAAGGACCCACAAAAAAATGAGAAGCCGATGGCTGTAGGGCGCGGTCAGCTAACTGCCACGCAGCAGGAAGCTGAAGTAA
>NW_020837946.1:87477733-87746898 GCF_003676395.1 Aethalodelphis obliquidens | reverse complement strand
TGCGTGTGGCGACTCGTCATTCTGCTGGTCGGAGGCGGCTCGCCGCAGATGGCCAGTTACAACAGTTCCCCTTTGTATCTGACACTGTTAAAGGAAAGCTGTTTAGTTGGTCATGGCCTACAAACAGTACCCGGGGTTTGCTGCTGTAGTCTCCTGATGATGGCTGAGGTGCCCCCTCATCCACACTAATCAGTATCTGCCTTGTCAGGAAACAACTATCAAGAGATGGAAGCCCATCTGTATTTATACAGTTTCCTCCCACTTTAAATATGAACTCTGTAACTTGGTCTTAGTATTTTTAATTCCCCAAGTAACTCAATGTTTTCCCCATTTTCTTACTCAAAATTGATTAGCGTCACAATATTAAGAATTCAGGTAGCCCTTAGGTTTAAAATAGACCCTAAAATTATTATCTCTCTAGCTATGTTAATGACTACACATGAAAGGACTCTAGCCATGATGAATGTTTATACAAACTGTGCTACACCTTTCTCTGAAAGACTGTTGAAATCACTCCTTGCTCCACAGGTAAGTGCCATATCTTGTTGATATGCAAATAGGCATTCAACATATGAATGCAGGCAAACCATCTTGCCCTCTAGAGTTTCTACGTTAGTAAAGCAGGTTCTATCACAAAACAGAAGCTGGGTATCTTTCAGATCACAAATTATCCCTAATGTTGAACTACAGACCTTCACCTTGTTGTATTCGCCTGCCTTTGATACCATTTCTAGACTGTTTAAGTAGCATGCTCTAATCAAGACTCTGAGTATTAATTTTCTGGGCCTCCACGAGGAACTCCACCAAAATTTCCAAAGTTTCTAATAATAAATAGCCAGTGTCAGCAGTTCTAAAGCAAAGAGAGTAGCAGCCAATTTCCCAGGGAATCTTCTGTCACTGGAACGAGCAAATGCCTTGAATTAGCCTAAACATAGCTACCGCGACATCTATTATCCACAAAGGGCTCCAATTTAAGAAAGTCTATTTCCATGAGGGTTGAGTTTCAAACATGTTTCTAGTTTTCAATTTCATAAGGAAGCCCATTATGTCTCTGAGTGGTCTCCAGCGCTCCCCTGCAGTAGTATTCCAAAAAACATAAAAGTTTTCTAGGGTAAATTTTTACCCTTCGGACCATAAGTCTAATGAGATTGTAACCAACAAGAAAATATGCTTTGGGGTATTGACTTTGTCTGAAATACAGCTGGGTACTGATCTGTAATCCTGGCCCCCAAAATGTAACTCATATTATAGTTAGTCAAGGGTCCTCACAGTCTCCTGTTAGCTTAAGTCAAACAGGCAAAGATATATAGAAAGTAATTTGAACACTTGATAATATTTTGAGAGGATTATAAGGGTGAATCCTATTCATAATGTATTGTTAAGTTTCTGAAGTAAGTTTCTTCATCTTGTACAGTGCCCAAAATACTTCTCCCTCACTCTCAACTCCCTTAAACTCTCTTCAAACAACCCATTTGGGCTCTCTACTTGTCCAGTTCTTCTCCACCTGGATTCACTGTTTTCAATGGAAGAAATAGCAAGGCCTAGACTTATAACTATTCTCACAGGAAGTGTTTTTACTTTCGAAAGAATAATCATTGCATCCAATCTATAGATGACACACATATAACAAGTACAGACTAAAGTGAGGCTTGACAGACCTCAAACTAATTGATTGTTATTACCTATTTTAGCATAGATTAAAATGTCAAATATTTGTTGAGAAATTTCTATATGCCAAGTAGTGAATATAGATTAGCTCCTTGATTTTAACATATTTTGGAATGCATTGCTAAGCTGAGAAAACTAATTGTGTTACACAAAGTCCAGGAAAGTAGTATTCCTTTTCCTGATAAAGGATATGGAATAATCTAGATTGAATGTTATGGTTTATGATTGGTGTGTCTTAACGTTAAGCAGAGCTGTGCCACTTTTAGATATCTGGAAGCAAGACCAGTACCTGATTCAAGCAAGTAAATTAAGTGAATAAAATCCAAGGATATTATTCAAGCACTTCCCGTTGGAATGCAAGAGATGAAAAAGTGATTTGCTATAAGGTACCTATTATTTCATAGAAAACCTGTGTTACTGAACTTTTGAAAGAATTATGATAGTCCCAATAAACTCAGTTGAATGTGTGTGTGTGTGTGTGTGTGTGTGTGTGTGTGTGTGTGTGTTCAAAAGATTAAAATAGTTACCAATCTTTAAGTCCATCCTAGGTTCTATACGAAGTGTGCTCTCTCCTTGGAGTTTATGCTTGACAGGGTAGTTCATATTTCCTAATTCCTTTGGCTCATATTGGTCATCAGAGAATGTATATAACAGGGAATTTTCTTGCCTCAAAAAATTGGAATGGATTCATTCAGAATTTAGTTCACTTGCATGTTTTCCTGGGCTGGTATGTTTAATAGCTAATATATTCATGTGACAATATCATAACTGACCAATAAATAATGCATTCTACTCAAAAGTTCATGATATTTGATGCTTTTATGTAAAATACAATGAGGTGACACCTTATCTTTAAATCTGTAACTGGTAATTATGTACACTATACTCATTTAAAAAATAGATCAGTCCAGTTCAAGTAAATTTCTTCTCTTAAAACTCACCTAAAAAAGCAATCATAAAACATGTTTTGAAGGAAACTCCTTGAGGATAATTCTCCAATTAAAAATATTTTCTTTAGGATGAGGTCTAAAATTGAAGTTCTGACCAACATTGTCATTATAGATTCTAAGATCCAATTTTGTAAAGAGATTGCCTTAGGAGTTTGGCTAGATTCCTGTGAGGTAATTGCGTTACACCTTCCTAATTTTTCACAGAAGTTTCAAGTGAATAGTTTCCTTCTTGTACTCTAAGTAGGAAATGCTACCAAAACGCAAGCAAACGAAAACTTATGCACGCGAATATAGATAGATATTTGGAAATTGTCGGAAACACCATTGGCCTTCATGTGAAAGAAGATGGCTTCCAGGATAGAAGAATATGACATGGAAAAAACAGTTTCAGCCTTCTGATCAGTCTAGGTGTTAATTTTCATCCCCACAAATTTTCCTGTACCCAGTGCTCATAAGGGGAATGAAGATGATTAACTCGTAACGTAAATGGCTGATATTAGCTATTCCATGGCAATGGCATTTTTAAAAAGGGTATAAAGCACTTATACTAAAGCTGTAATATTTTATATAATGAAATTTATATAAGTTATTATAGAAATTTTATAAAGTGTATAAAATAGTTGATCACATAAGATATAACATAATAATCTCAAAACTTTTGAAATGTGCCAGAGGGCTCTCTAATGTGGTCTTCTCATGAGGTAAGCCCTATATACAGAGGACATGGAATAGTAAAAATAAACAAGAAATTTTTAAGTACTATTATAGAGCACATTTAGATTTGCCATACTTATTTGTGCAACTTGGAAGACAAAAGAAAACTATGACCCACAGGTCAAATCCAGCCTGTGGCCTGTTTTGTATGACCCTTGGAGATAAGAATGGTTTTACAAATGTTTAAAGGGTGTAAAAAGAAAGAAAGGAAAGAAGAATATAAATGGTGACATATGTAGCCTACAAAGCCTAAAATATTCTCAAGCCCTTTACAGAAAAAACTGCTGACACCTGATTTAAGTTTCAAAAAAAAGGCCCCCTGAATGATTTGAATGGATTAATGATGTTTAATTTGGTGCAGAATTAGAGAAATCCTATTTGAGTTTCCTCTGTATTCTCAGGTTTATGGAATGATTAAAGGCCTGAGACCTCTTTAGCTGAATCAGGTGAGACCACCTGGAACTCTAGGCCTCAGGCCAGGTTTCTTTAAGCAGAATAGCCAAGCCTAGCTAGGTCTGGCAGCAGAACACTGAGCCTGTTACAAGATACAGTGGGTTCTGCTACCATAAGCACCCAGGAGAAGGCCAAGCACATTTTCAGCAGCTCTTGCTGCTAAACAGGAAAATATACTTTCCATATGCCAATCAAGACTTTGGAAAAGGTTGCCTCAGCCACATGCTCAGAAGTGGTATTTTTTGTTTGAGCATCAAACAGGATATATATCCTGTCCTTGCTATACCCCATATTCAACGTCAGAAGATAGTCTGTTATGTTTTTCCTTTTTTTAGCCATTACACCATTCAGCTGCTTTCATTTATTATAATAATGAAGTCCAATTTCAGTGTGGTGAAATGTAAAAGGAAAAAAAAAAAAACTTTAAGCCCAAATAACCTTCAGCCCAGCCCGATATTACTTCATCAAAAGCCTGTGAATGCCCCTTTGTACACATCTGGAGCAACTTCTTTCTTTTACATACATCCAGCTTAGAGAGGGATACATTCCACATTTCAGGTCTATTAAGCACATCATGATACTCTTCCATGGGAGATAAAATTGACCACATCCTTTCTAACTCCAAGGACCCCTGACCAGCATGAAGAAACTTAAAGAATATGAAATTTTAACAAATATTGATATGCATTGCACTATTAATTATAGGAATCAATACTGCAAACAACCTATATGACCAAATGGAAGAATTAGTTAATGTATAAAAGTAATAATATTTAATTTGATACATTGTTTGCAAAGCTCTGATAAAGTATCTAAAATTAAAATGTAAACTAAAAATACAGTTTAAAAATGACGTCAACTATGCAATTTTTTAAAAAGCAGAGAAACAGACTAGAAAGAATGTTATGGGCTGTATTGTAACCCCCAAATTCATATGTTGAAGCTATTATCCCCCCCAAACTCAAAATGTGACTGTGTTTTAAAGATAAGGACATAGAGGTGATTAAATCAAAACGAGGCCATTAGGGTGGGCCCTAATACAATCTGACTGGTGTCCTCCATCATAAGAGGAGGAAATTTGGACAAAGAGACACCTGGGGCTCTTGCACAGAAAAAAACATCATGTGAAGACAACAGAGAGAAGGTAGATATATGGAAGCCAAAGAGAGAGACCTCAGGAGGAAACAAACCTGCTGACACCTTGATCTTGGATTTCTAGCCTCCAGAACTATGATTAAATATTTCTGTTGTTTGAGCCACCCAATCCGTGGTGTTTTCTTATGGCAGACCTAGCCAACTAATACATAAACAAGGAATATCACTGAGTATTGTTATTACATTTTGTTGGTGAAATTAAGCCTGAGTTTTATGCCTTTTTACTTACTCTCTGTAACTCATTACTTTCCCTTATTCCCTCCCTTCCTGTTTTCTTTCCACCACCGCCCCCCCTTTTTCCTTTCTTTCTTCTTTTTCTTCCCAGAAGGGTTTTTTGAGCACCTATAGTATGGCCAGCCTTGTAAATACCTAAGCACTAAGTATTCAAAGCATGATTTGATTCCGTCTTTACAAAATTTAATCTGATACATTTTAACTGTATATTACTTTGACAAAAAAAATAATAGAAAAATCCATCTCAACATTTCCCAACACACACCCCTCCCCTGTATTAGGAGTTATATAGAAACATGTTGGCAATTATTCCTACAATAGCAAAAGAGCAGTCCCAAAGTCATCTGTAACCAAAGCAACTCATCTCAGGTGGCATTATGACACATGCCCATAAGCTTCAGTACATGTGAACAACACTTAAAGAGAAGTTACTGATCACTTACAGACAGCAGCCACACACAATTTCTATGGATGGATTTCTATTTTCTTTAGCAATCACTTCCCACCTCTCCTTCATCCTGCTTTTACTGTAAATTAGATCTCACATCTAAAAACATTTCCTCTAGCTTCAATGTATTGCCCCCAAGTGTTGATGAGGAGATACAGTAGTTAATTAGAAATAATTTATTTGATAAAATCCATAGCTATAGCTTGAATGATGTTGGGCAGATTTTTCCGAGAGAAACATTTCAAAAGCTAAGGCATGGAGTATGGGGACTCCAGTGGCACAAATCAAAGAAATGGGTGGTGAGAGTAGAGCAACAGTACACGGTTCCAAGTTAAATGAATAATTCCTCTTCCTGAGCCCATCTCATGTACAGCGTCTCTTGTTAGTCTTTGACATCTGCTGTGGTGGGCAGGGTAGTATTGGGAGATCTTGACCACCACTGTCCAGTGGCATTAAAAGACTAACTATGTTAGTATGCTCATAGGAATGATATGTACAGAAGCCTTTAGGCAAAGGTCAGACATGGGCAAAATTGTGAAGCAGATAATTTTTTTGGTGTACTGGGTGCAGTGGTTAAAAAAAAATGTTTAAAAAACAACTTTATGGAAAAAATATAAGGACTTAGTTTATTATAAATATTACTGATATAAAGGATGTGTAGCACCCAAATAACCAATAAAAATATACAATACTATTTTTTGTAAATTTCCTATAGCCAATTGATCTACACAAAATGCTTCAGTTGATTTTGCCAAACTCTTAGATTTGTAACCAATGTATGGAAACAACTGATGAAGAAACATAGTTCTATAGTCATTTTTGAAGCTGGAAGAATATTTTCTCCATTTCTTGTGCTATTCACAATGTAGCAACTACAGCCATGACATACTTTTAAGTCCAATCTACATTTTAACCATTTTTTTATTCACTACTTTCTTAAGTCTACAGTAGGCAATCAACAAAGCAATAAATGAAACCCTGATTTATTTTGTCTGCCAATTTTCATGGTATAAATGCTCCCATCACGGCCAATTTCAAGTTACCAACACGATGTCATCAGACAAGACACTGGAAAAAGATGCACAGGATGCTTTGTCTCTGTGGTCTCACCACTGTGAACTGCCTTTCTTTAAGAATGTCACGTTCTTTTTAACCTCCAGGTGGTTGTTCAAGTTGTTCTCTCCACCTAGAACCTAGAACACCCTCCCCATTCTCTATCCTCATTCCTTGAGCTTAGCTTCAGATCTTCCTATGTCAGGTGGGCCAGAACTTTCCCTGAGGAACCTTCCCTGCCCTTTCTGAATTAGGTAAGCCCTTCATAGGACCCTAGAGCATCCTGTGCTTATCCTTGCAGTGATACTTATTTCATTTGACTGTAAATGCCTTGGTGCACTTCTACACCACCTGGCTGGGAATTCTATGGTGTGGGAGGCACGTCGGCCTTGTTCAGTGTTTTCCAAACATTCAGAACGACACCTGGCAGTTTGTTGGCTCTCGGCAAGTCCAGGTTGGATGCAACGCTGATGAGTCCAAGGAGGAAAAACCAGAGCACTGAGATGATAAACATGCGGCCATGTGGCTTCTCCTTCAGGTTATAGCTGTATTATTTTGAAGTTCTTTTAAAGACCTGAATTTTTTTTTTTTTGCGGTACACGGGCCTCTCACTATTGTGGCCTCTCCCGCTGCGGAGCACAGGCTCCAGACGCGCAGGCTCAGCGGCCATGGCTCACGGACCCAGCCGCTCCGCGGCATGTGGGATCTTCCCGGACCGGGGCACGAACCCGTGTCCCCTGCATCGACAGGCAGACTCTCAACCACTGTGCCACCAGGGAAGCCCTAAAGACCTGAATTTGATTAGATGAGTAACTGGTTAGCAATAAAGTGCAGCACCAGCACCGGCTTACAGGAACACCACCCTCTACAGTCCTGAAAGCCCCCCAGGGATAGAGAAAGTTGTTAAAAAGCCATGCCTAATTATTCAAGCAAGCAAAGAAGGATCTCTAGTCACTGGAATCCAGCTGCACATTTGCCTGCCTTATTCCATCAGCTTGGGAAACTGAAATACTCCACCTAAGGTAATGACAGATCTTTTTTTTTTTTTTGCGGTACGTGGGCCTCTCACTGTTGTGGCCTCTCCCGTCGCGGAGCACAGGCTCCAGACGCGCAGGCTCAGCGGCCATGGCTCACGGGCCTAGCCGCTCCACGGCATGTGGGATCTTCCCAGACCGGGGCACGAACCCGTGTCCCCTGCATCGACAGGCGGATTCTCAACCACTGCGCCACCAGGGGAGCCCCCCAATGACAGATCTTTTAACCAAGGTTTGCCAGGAGTAGAGTAGCTACGTCTCCTCTGTAGTGAATATGAGCCAAATATGAACATGAAATCTTGACAAAACTTCCTGACTTTCCAACCCGATATACTTATTTTGCAGATAAGGAAAAGTTATGACACATTGCCTCATCTGTCAGATACACGCTTAATTTGAGTCTCAGTTGCAGTGATCATCACCGGAACAGAGAAAAATGATGCTTTTGACAAAGCAAGTCAAAAAAGGTTGTGTCCTCCTCATATTCTTTTGAAAGGCAATCCTATTCAAGTGTAAAACGGAAACCACCCCCAAACCACCTCCCAACACACAGTATTGAAACCTAAGAAAAGAACAGCACAGTATTAAATACTATTACTCTGCAGCTAGTACAAAAGGACAGAGATTTGCATTAGAACAAGTGCTAAAAGAGCTGAGCTTCAGGCAAGGAAAGATCATTATTTATAACAAGCTGATCTGCTTCTATATGATTAACGGAAGAACAGTGAATTAATGTTGTTATCTTAATATTGTTTAAATGGCCTCTAGATGTGGTGCAAAGCCAAGCCAGACGGAGTGGTTAACACAAAATAAATGTCAATCCAACAGAGATTTCTGGGAAACATTTTCACCCGGGAGTAGAATTTACTTAATTAATGGCTTCAAAATGATAAGCTCTGATAAGCCTCTGCTGGTTTTATTTTACTTGGGGAAACAGGACACAGCCCGATTTAATGGGATTTTCTTCAGAGACTGGTAAAACTGGTAAGCTTCTGGATAATTATCAGCCATTTTAATGATTTCTTCCCTTTCAAAATGTAGTTCCATGCCCTAGGTTATCTGGAGAAATGGATGAGGCAAGTATGAAACTAAAATGGTAATGTTTTATTACCTGTAGCTATAAGTGTCTGCTTGAACAGGAAGTTGGGTTAAGACATAAACAACAAGCTTACTATTACCTGTGAAATAAGGCTTCACTAAATGACTGCTTTAGAATCAGTTGTCTGTCCATAATAGGTAAAACTCAGTGTTAAAGCAGGTTTAGATGGAAATGTGTTACTAATTGCCCTGAGACTAGAAAGGCCTCTGTAAAGCGGGCTAAGTAGGAGCCTACATTTCGGGGATCATGTTCCTGCCCTCAATGCAAGCTTTAGTGCAAGAAACCCTTATCAGTGATTTCCCTGGACATTTTTCTTTCTAGCACTTAAAAATTAAACTACATAAGATGAAGTTGTGGGCTTCCCAGGTGGCGCAATGTTTGAGAGTCCGCCTGCCGATGCAGGGGACACAGGTTCGTAACCCGGTCCGGGAAGATCCCACATGTCGCGGAGCAGCTGGGCCCGTGAGCCATGGCCGCTGAGCCTGCACGCCCGGAGCCTGTGCTCCACAACGGGAGAGGCCACAACAGTAAGAGGCCCGCGTACCGCAAAAAAAAAAAAAAAAAAAATGAAGTTGTGGGCACAGGTCAGGCTGAAGGTAGACACGTATGCAAAATTAATATTTATAATACTTGAGATTTAAACTTAGAAGAATATTCCAATTATCAGCAATTGGGATATTCATAAATGATTTCAGGGATGTCTGGAATAGCTTACAGAAATACACCCAAAGATACCAGAGGCTTTGCATTAATATGGGATATGAGAGAGAAAGAGTTTTCCATTTTGTCAAAGATTCTTCACATTAATGTAGTAGGGAACCGCTGGATATCCAATCAGCAGGTACCATATGTTTAACCCAGTAAAATCACCGTGACTTTACTCATCTCTTCTCAGATAATAATGGGAAGGTTGGAACATTAGAAAGTGTCTTCACCATATTAGGTTTCTTTCTTCTTCTTTATTTTTTCAGGACAGCCTGTGTCCCCTGCAAAAATACACAAAAGTCCTATCCCTGGTACCTATAAATGGGACCTTTTTTGGTAATAGGGTCTTTATAGATGTAATCAAGTTATGATGAGATTATTAGGGTGAACCTTAATCCAATATGACTGGTGTACTTATAAAAAGAAATTTGGATACAGAGACAGACAGCCACAGATGATGACAGCAGAGATATAGGTAGAATGCCATGTGAAGAGGGAAGCAGAAACTGAAGTGATGCCTCTGTAAGGAACACCAAGGATTGCTGGCTTTCACCAGAAGCTAGGAGAGATGCAGGCAACAGATTTCCCCTCAGAAGGAATCAACACTGCTGATACCCTGATTTAGGACTTGTATCCTCTAGGACTCAGAGAATAAACTTCAGTTTATTCTCTGGTAAGCTACCCAGTTTGTGGTACTTTGTTATGGCAGCCCTAGGAAACTAATACTGATTTTACTACTGAGGAGTGGGGTGCTTCTATAATATCTAAAAATGCAGAAGTGATTTTGGAATTGAGTAATAATGGGTTGAGGCTGGAAGAATTTTGAGGCATTTAATAAAAAGAGCCTAGATTGCCTTGAAGAGACTATTGACAGAAATATGGATGTTAAAGGTGCTTTTGGTGAGGACTTAGAAATGAGGAACATATTATTGGAAAGTGGAGGAAAGGCAGTCCTTGTTATATAGTGGCAGAGAAGTTGGCTGAATTATTTCTACTGCTGGGAGGCAAGGAGTACTTGTCAGTGATGAACTTAGATATTTAGCTGAGGAGATTTCCAAGCAAAGTGTGGAAGGCACAACCTGGTTTCTCCTTGCTGCTTATAGCAAATGTGAGAGGAAAGATAAAGTGAAGAAGGAATTCTGCCTTAAGACTGCCTCAAAACACAGTCTAATATACCACATTTATCACTTATTGTTTATCTCTTTCTCTCCACCAGAAGGGAACTGCACAAGAGCAGGTATATTAGTCTGTTCTGTTCACTGATGTTTCCCAACTGCCCAGATGCTCATAGTTGCTCAGTAAGTATTGAAGAATGAATGACATTAATGAAATTAACGCATGGGGCCAAACTTCTCAAAATGACTTTCATGCCTAAATTTTCTAAAAGGCATATAAGGGATTCATTCTTCTTATAGCTTTTGTAATTAGAAAAAATATATATAATTTATCTCCAAATGAAAACAATTTACATGGCTATAAGTGAGTCATTGGGTTTTACACAACAAAGATATTGACATAAAATAGGAAATTAAAATTTACCTAATAATGGGACTCAAACTAGGGACTCTTCTCTGAAGGAGGAGAATTAAAGAGTTTCAGAAAAAGATTAGTTTAGCATAAAATAGATAACTAATAAGAACCTGCTGTATTACAACAAAATAAAATAAAATTCCAAAAAAAAAAGAAGAGTTTATAGAGATGCAATTTTGAGGCCACATATGAAACTTGTTCTCAAGCAAGGTCTTAGCATTTCATTCTTAGGATGAGATTTGGTAACAGCTGGATAGAATTTAATACCATAAATCCTATAAACAGTAATAGCAAACAAAGATCCAAGCCTCCACAGAATACATTAAGGCCATAAAAAATGATGGCTGTCTTTATTTTTAAGTTAATCAGACTGCCACCTTTAATCTCTGTTGTTTTAAAAATGCTACATAAAATGATATAGGATTTCTATGAACAATCCAATATGTTAGGCAATGAAAACAATAACCAAATTGACGTTGCCCACCCCCATTCTCTTCTCAATAGTTTTCTTACATGGACATGCCTACTCTTTAAAGGATAGTTGATACTCTGCAATTAGTTAAAAGTTTTATCTTCTTTGTTGTTATATTTACATATATCCCACATTCCAGCAATAGAGAACATTAAATACACTATTTAGAAAGATATTTTAGACATAAAAATACTACAGTTGTTATATTTTTCATTCATATTAAAACATGTACAATTAGGAAAATTTCTTTACATACCTCAGTGTTATAACCATAGTTAACTTTTTTTTTATTTTTGCAAATACCAGGTACCTGATTAATGTTTACCAGACATATATACTTTCAATCATCCATGTGCTGCTTCCAATGTCACATTACTAAGATTTTTCAGACTCTCTAATCTCTGCCTTCTTTTCCCAACTCCTTTCAACTCCAAGTTGTCTTTCAAAGACAGTCCTCTACTTGGGCAATCAAATCCATTCTTCAAGTCCCTGCATACATACACCTGCCATGCCTTCCCCACCTCCTATAGGTAGAGTTATGCAGTCCTTCTCTTTATTCTATGTTTATTTTAGCATTTGGAGCATATATCTATAAAACAGCATACTGCATTGTAAATACATTCGGGGGCCTGCCTCCTTGATGCGATTGTGTACTTCCTTGCCAAGGAAGCAACTGTGTTTATTTACACTTCTATCTCTAGTGCTTTGACAAGTGCCTGACACAATTTAGAGCCTCAATAAATATATACTGAACAAACATACAAAAAAGAGAAGTTTTGGGAGAAGAAACACCAAGTCAATAGTTATTTTTGTGCTATTGCTATACTAAGTCAAAGCATTATAGAAAATATATAGACTAAATATATGACCATCTTTATTTCTCCTGGTGCAATTTTAAGGGTCTCATTTAATACGGTGAGGTATCATTTGGCTGGACTGCAGAACAGAATTGTGAATATTGGCCTTTAAAGTAATCTTCAGACATCAATGTATGTGTTTTTTTTTAATAAAAATTTCCCTGGATTTCTCACATTTGTCAACGCTTTCCTCACTTAGCCAGCCTCTTCTTAAACTTCTAGGATTATGGTAAGAGAATATGAATTTTCCTCTTCAAAAAATATAACTGAAGTTATTCAGTAAGAAGAGTTCAAAGCAAATCCTCCTATCATACTGATGGATTATCAAAATAGGAGAAGTAAATTTAAAATTAAAAAAAACTTCAATTTAATTACCATATTGGTACTGGTGCAACAACCACTATAGAGAAAAGTATAGAGGTTCCTTAAAAACCTAAAAATAGAACTACCATATGATCCAGCAATCCCACTCCTTGGCATATATCCATAGAAAAGCATAATTCAAAAAGATACATGCACCCCAATGTTCATTGCATCACAATAGCCAAGACATGGAAGCAACCTGAGTGTCCATTGACAGAGGAATGGATAAAGAAGATGTGGCACATATATATAATGGAATATTACTCAGCCATGAAAAAGAATGAAATAATGCCTTTTGCAGCAACATGGATGAACCTAGAGATTATACTAAATGAAGTCAGGCAGAGAAAAAATATTATATGATATCACTTATATGTAGAATCTAAAAAGATTATACAAAGGAACTCATTTACAAAACAGAAGCAGGCTTACAGACTTTGAAAACAAAATTATGGTTACCAAAGGGGAAAGGTCGGGGGGAGGGATAAATTAAGAGTTTGGGATTAACATAAACACACTACTATATATAAAATAGATAATCAACAAGGACCTGCTATATAGTACAGGGAACTCTATATTCTGTAATAACCTACATGGGAAAAGAATCTGAAAAAGAATGGATACAGGTATATGTATAACTGAACTACTTTGCTGTACATCTGAAACTAACATAATATTTTAAGTCAACTATATTCCAATATAAAATAAAAATTAAATTTAAAAAAGAACTGACAGGTAAATATTAGTTTTATAGGGAGTTGAGGCTATGTTTTCAAGAAAGAGAATGGAGACATGCTATGGACTTGTTGCAATGAGAATCAGAAAAACGAAGCCAGCTTCCAAAAGGCTGAAAGAGAAATAATGTGTCTTTGCTGGGTGTGAGTGAATATGCAAGCACCCGGTGGCAGGCATCTTGTAGTCTACAGAGGAAAGAACAGAATGTGCCCTTAAATAGGAAATTATTGTCCTCTCTCTGGTGCTTTTCCCCTGCAGTCATTAGTTGTCACTGAATCAGACCCTTTAATGATTTGGTGGAAGGTCCTTCTTCATCCCTCTAAAAGTGAGATATCCCCTCTGCCTCGGATTCATTAACAAACGAAAGTTCTATTTATTTCCACTCATAAAAACAGTTTAATGCCTTTTCTATATAACACAATCTAAATCACTTTCATTATTCAGTTATTCTCTCATTTCTTCATTCATTAAACACTTGCTTGCTCTTTCTATGTTCCTCTCATAGTAGACAGATGTGTGAGTGAATAATGCTACAACAGAAATAAAAACTAAGCACCATGAAAACATCTGTAAAAAATAAATGGATTATTTGTGTGCAATCTGTTTGACGTCTATCTAAAGATTCAATCAGTTAGGATGCTATTAAGATAGTTTAATTCTTATTTTTAGACTAAGAGAAGGTCAGTGGGGGTGGAAAGGAAATTATACTTGAAGTACAGTATTGTGGCCTGCTAAGTTTACCTGATCCCCTACCCATAGCCTCTGCTGAATGTATGGACCTACGTTTCCAATGTCACTCTTCTGCACCCCATTTGATAGGATTAAAGTGGGCACCTGAATTTAGGGAACCCATCCAGAGGCTGAGCTATGCCATTTTTTTTTTCTCTCCAGTATTTGAACTAAGAAGTAATACACGGATAGCACAACAAAAATAAACTTGTGGAGTTCAAGTAAGTTGCATTAAAGTAAAATATCATAGGGAAGGTTCCAGGGTTTCCTCTGCTGTAGTCCCACAAGGCAGTCTTGACCCAGAATTGCTCTCCTATTAGAGCCCTACTGATTTCTTGCTAGTCCATGGCTCCTATCTTGGTTGACTTCTGTATACTTTAAAACTTTTACCCTACCCCTCACATCAATCTGCTTTTCTTGAGCTTTCTTTAGGGAATTTCTGTGCCATATAATCAAAGAGCCTGGGCTTGAATAGAAAATATTTGCTCAACTAATTATCTGCTCTCCAACTACACTTCAGCACTCTCATCCATCTTCATATTTGTTTCTCAGTAACCTGTGAAGTCTTTAACAGCTAAGGGGCTAACATTTTGTGAGTACTTTATTCTCACAACAAGTTTATGCATTGGGACATTATAAGCCTCATTAAATCTTTGTGAAAATAATAAATAATTCATATGCCAGAGATTGGGGAGATACAATCTAGGGGAAATGATATTTGATTGGATGAAGAAAAGCCAAAAATGATTCTACATTCAATTAATTTGCATTATAATCTGATTGGTTTCATTCAAATACGTGTTAGGGAATTTCCTGCTTTTGAAAATGTATAATCATCAACTACATATTAAAAGTATGAGTTATTAAGAACCTAAGAGGGTGTGTGAATTAATGAATTCAAATTATCTGGAGCTTAGTTCAACAAGAATATCAAAAGTGCAATTTCTCTCCACAAATATAAGATTAGAGAGTAGATGCTTGGATTTCTTTGGGACGAGATTAAACTGGCAGAACACAGAGGTAGAGCTCTTATTTACCTGTTAAGGAATCAAGTGTTCTGGGAGTACCCTAAATTGAAAACAAGTGACCACCCACTCTAAAACCATCCTACTACCAGATTAAAGGGGTAATGTTGACGACTGTCTAGCATTATTATTTCATGCTACTTATAGTTGGCTATTTTTTGAAGTCAAGATACTTTGTATATCCATGAGTGACTGCAGTAAAGATTAGCAAAGGAGTAATTGGTGACATGTACCTTCCCTTTCCAGGAGCAACATTTTACACAGCTGTTACATAACACTGATTATTCTAAAAACCTAAATGATAAAGGCATGACTGGCTGCGTCTCTAAAAGATGATAGTTGTCATTACCCTAAGCCATAAAACCAATAGAAATGGCATGTGGAAGAAGTAATAAACATTCTCTTTTCTTTTTTGAAATTTATTCCAGACACATTAGATACTAGAAGGAAATGATACAGTAAACACTTTTCACTTTTTTTTTTAATAAACTATGATGTTATTGTAGTGAGTTAAAAAATGATTTTCTTACATTTTGGAAATATTTATATTGAATATATTAATACATATTTTATATAATTATTTCCAGTTGGAATCATTCATGGTATAACAACTCTGTTACAAAATTAAAATATATGTAACCATTAGGAATATAAAATCTTAGAATCTTTAAAAATCAGTGCTCATAACTTATCTTCTTCTCCTACCCCATTTTTACACTTTATTTTTTGACACTTTAAATAAAGCTGCCCTTTGAGAACCCATTCCGTTGAAGTCTCGGTTATAGTATTGATTTTTTAAAGTGGCTTGTATCATTCAGGTTAGTTGGACATACTGGGAAAGTTTCCAGACCTTGGCAAAAACCCAAACTGAACTTTCCTCCAAAAAGTCAGGAAGAATTTCATTAACCTTTTAGTAAAAAAAAAAGGTGTATTTCTCATTTGTTCAGCTCTAAGGCCATGTATTCCTGGGAGAACAAAATAGCCAGACCATAGCACAATGATCTTTATTTACATCACAGTTTATATTTGAAAAAGTAAAATACTAGGACTGTCTCTACAGCCAATAAATGGGTAGCTCCATCATTTACACTTTCACAAACACGTGACAGTATGTATGTTTATAATACCCTGGAATGATCATCAGTGCTCATAATAATGTCACTGAGTCAATGCAATATTTTGAACTTTTTTCTTAACTGGCAAATAAAGATTAAGTGAAAGGAGGGAAACAAACATCTGTGAATTTAGAATAATTTTAATTATCTCTGATCACAAAATATAAATAATGGCCAATTCTGACCATTTCCTATTGTATTGGTGATAAATGACAAGGTAGAAAATTCCAGAGAAGCTAAGTTAGAAATAAACAAGCAGAGGAATTCAGGCAAAACTTTTTATCGTCAGTGTTTTGCTAAGGTTTATTCCATAAAGTGAATATTTCAGAAGTTGGTGACCTCAAGACATTTTCTCAAACTAGAAGTAGAATTAAATTAATCACACAACTGCCTCAGTGATGTCAAAAATTAAGGGTTATTTGGACAATAATTAGTAAATCTCAATACTTTCTTAGACTAGGCAAAACTTTACAAAATTAAAATATTTAGGTTTCGTAAGAACTTTATACTGGGGGAGGCCAGAAAATGGAATAGTTTCTCTGACAAGTTTGTGAGAGGTGTTCCTCTCACAATTTTGAATTTGTGGGTTTGATGTGAAAATAAAGGAATAAGGAAAATATTCAGGGGAGTAAGAAAGAAGAAAAGATGGGGGAGGAGCAATAGATCCAACAAATAACAAATATTATTCATCTCTCTCATTTCACACCAAGGGATTTAATTAATTAATGTATAATTTCTAGTATCTGTCTCTGTTTAAGAGGAAAAATTGTGACTTCAAACATTGTACATTATACATTTGGTCATCTATGAACATCACATACCCAATTTAAAAATTTCTTTATAGAACTTAGAATGGTGTTTTTTTAATGTTAAATAAAGATGAAATGGATTCTTTTTGATTTATGTGACTTTCATGTCAATTACTGTACTTAACTTCCTTGTTAGAACTTGCACATCTGCTACATATCTTTCAATATATCTATTTAGAAACTGCCCTTTGAACTTCAACTTCTTTCTAGCACATCAGTAATGTGATTCACGTTACCAATGGCTGCACTAACTATTCCGAGACTAGGTAAGAATCCATTTTTATTGACTTGCTATGTATACATACAGTCTCTTTGGAAAATAAAGAGGAAGAGTTCATTGTCTTTGCAAATAATACTGGCCAAATATAAGAAAGGATTATCAGTAGCTATCCTATTTTTGTGCTGCTCTGGTGACATTGTGAACTTGTGACGTTCTTTAGGTAGTTGCCCTGCTGCTCACTCCAAATTTGTCAGGTTATTTGGCACCTGGTCTGACCTTAATGTCTAGAATGAACTGCTGAGCTATGAAGTGTTCTGATTTTTCGATGCTTTGCCAAATTCCTCCCCCTGTCCCTGCCACCTTTAAAATAACAAGGTCAATCACACAAAAGAAAGATGGCAGAGTTTCAGGTCCAGTGATGCTGATTATCAGCATAACACACAGAGTTCATTCAGCATGACATCAACTTGTCCTTGAAGACCATGGCAACTCCAGCTGAAACTGGCTAAGATTACCAAAAAAAAAAAAATTGTGAATGAAAGTGCCCATTTTTCTAAAGACACTTCATCAAACAACTAAAAATGTACATTTTAAAATCTGTTTTCAAAACTATGGTCACTTAATTAAAAATAACATTAATATTTTCTTGAAAAGTTAACTTGCATTGACTATGACCAAATAAATAAATTCTGAAATAACGAAGCAACCAGTCTTCAAATTTGCCTTAATTGTGGTTGCTAAAGTGTTGGGGGGCAGATTAGGGAGGAATGGATTGGGAGTTTGGGATTAACAGATGCAAAATAGTATATGGAGAATGGATAAACAACAAGGTCCTACTACAGAGCACAGGGAACTATATTCGATACCCTGTGACAAACCATAAAAAGAATATGAAAAAAGAATGTATATATCACTTTGCTGTACAGCAGAAACAAATACTTCAATAAAGTAAAAAACTGACTTAATAAATTACATAGTTGATATGAAGAAGTTGTTAAGATGGTAAAAAAAAAAAAAAAAAAAAAGACTATTGGTGAAATTGGCAAACCAGGCACCCTAAACCATAGGGAATCCTTTCTATTATTTGGATTAAGGAGAATTCCAGGGCATTCCAGAAAAAAATGCCCTGAAAAAGAAGTAATTCACACACACCTTCCATTCTTTCTCTTTGCCTAAACACTGCCTATGTTTTATTTTTCCTAATCTTGGGGCAGTAATCCCCTCTCTTCTTGAAGTACAGGCTTGTGTTATTCGGTCGTATGTACTCTCACTTTAAAATATCCTCAATCTTACCAGACAAATATCATAGTGTTACATTAGACATCCCCACCTCAGTATGCAAAGCTGTGATCCCCTCTTCAATAGGGCTAATGAGACATGTTATGAGTTCTAATACATATAGAAATAGGATTAGTACACAATTGGTACACAGACTGCAAGGATTAAAATCAGTATATAGTATATATGCATATTGTCTACAGGACGCTAACCACAAGTAAGTAAACCTTTACTTGAAAACCCTTAAAGGCAGCTAGTATAGGGTGTAATTTTTATTCATTCAAACAAAATTTTTATTGAAGACCAGACATATGCATAATGCTGTGCATACTGAGTAGATATTTTATCATAGACTTTAAAGTAGGAGAAATGTCAGCAATCTGCTAACATTTTGTACATGAGGAGAGTAATGCCCAAAGACACTAAATAACACATCTAAATGTATCTAGGTGCCCTCACTACCCTATTTACAGCCTAGTTTAATAAAAGAGGACTGGAATACTGGCATTATGTTTGTTCCACAAAACCATGGTTTGTCTTCATTTGGAATAGCTAATGTATGCTTGTTATATCTACTCAGAAGATTCCTGCCTTTGGAAATGAAACAATATTAAAAATATTGGTGAATATATATGTATATTATATATTTTATATGTATTATATAATATATATTATATATACCTGATATCAAGTTTACAATTTAAATGATTACTATTTTCAAAACCAAAGTTTAACATTATTCATTTTCTCAGTCTCATTTTCAAAAATGTAACTCAAAGGGGCAAAATAATAATAATATCTTCTGCTCCTAGTAGCAAATTTTTTCTAGCCCTCTTTGTAGTAATTTAAATTAAAATGTTGTTTACTAGTCCTCCCCTTCCCTCTTTTTAAGTCAGAGAATTAATTCAGCCAATGAAGTCTTCAATGAGGCACCAACACAATGCCAACATGATTCAGCAGAAGTGTATGTAATTATTCAAACCCGGAATGGTACTTTGAGTGATGTAATTAATGTTATACTCAATGACAGGATATTTCAATTGCCTGAGATAATGGATTTTTTAAAAATATGTTGGATCATATATCCATCTTAATTAGGGCTAAGGAAAAGTCAAAAGAAAGTCAGATAAAAAGCATACTAAGGATATTAGAAAAATATTATCTACCTGTGAAAACTTCTCTAATCTTTTCAAACACTCTTTCCTTTGTGCTTCTATTTTGCCCACTTATTTTAACCTTTTACCTGTCACTATAATTTACCTTTTCTCTCCAGGCATGGTAACTGATGTACTCAGAACTCAGTACATGTTTGTTAAGTAAATGAATGAATACATTGAATAAATGAAGTATGCATTTACATGCAATGTTAGATATCTTGAACTTTGCAATTACTTTTCACATATATCAGTGCTACCTAATTATAGCTGATCATAACAATCACCTGGAATTTTTATTAACTCTCCCTTGAAGAGATTTTGGTTTTGACTGGGAAACTTAAGTGTGCCCCAGAATGGTTATATGACCAGGTAGTTTGGAATGATTCCATATATATGTTGCATATTTTGACAGCATTAAGAAAACACATTTAACTTTATATTATTTATATTTTCAATGGAGTAATTAATCATCTATTCTAATCTTATGGGGAGAGTCATGGCAAAAGTTTATCCAGTTCATATATTTGGATACTAGGAATAAATAGGTTTAATTTATGGCATGGGCCTTTATAAAATTCACAATACTTGAGGAGAATAAAAATATTTTATGAGAGACCAGAAATAGACACACATAACTATAGTCAACTGATCTCTGACAAAGGAGAAAGGCAATACAATGGAGGAAAATAGACTTTTCAACAACTGGCCATCTACGTGCAAAAATATGAATCTATATCCAAACTTTACACTCATAACAATAATTAACTCAAAATGGATTACAGACCTAAATGTAAAATGCAAAATTATAAAACTCCTAGTAGGTAACATAGGAGAAAATCTAGATGACCTTGGGTATGACAATGACTTTTTAGATACAACACATAAGATATAATTCATGAAATAATTGGTAAACTGGACTTCATTAAACTTTAAAAATTCTGCTCTGTGAAAGATATTATCAAGAGAATGTGAAGAAGATCAGCCACAAACTGGGAGACAGTATTTACAAAAGACATATCTGATAAAAGATAAAAGAAAAAATACACAAAAAAATCTTGAAACTCAACAATAAGAAAACTGACAATCTGCTTAAAAAATGGGCAAAAGGGGTTTCCCTGGTGGTGCAGTGGTTGAGAGTCCGCCTGCCGATGCAGGGGACATGGGTTCGTGCCCCGGTCCGGGAAGATCCCACATGCCGCAGAGCGGCTGGGCCCGTGACCCATGGCTGCTGAGCCTGCATGTCCGGAGCCTGTGCTTCGCAACGGGAGAGGCCTCAACAGTGAGAAGCCCGCGTACCACAAAAAAAAAAAACAACAAAAAAAAAAACGGGCGAAACACCTGAACAAACACTTCATGAAAGAAGATAGATGGATAACAAATAAGCATAGGACATGACAGGATTGCTCAACATCATATGTCACTGGGCAACTGCAAATTAAAACAACAGTGAGACACCACTCCACATCTATTAGATTGGCCAAAATCCAAACCATAGATGACAGCAAATGCTGCTGAGGATGTGGAGCAGCGGGAACTCTCATTCATTGCAGGTGGGAATGCAAAATGGTACAGCAGCTTTGAAAGACAGTTTGGTAGTTTCTTACAAAACTCAACATCCTCTGACAATATGATTCAGCAGTCACTCTCCTTAGTATTGACCCTAAATGTGTTGAGAACATATGTCCACACAAACACCTACACATGGATATTTTACACAGCCTTATTCATAATTGCCAAAACTTGGAAGGCATCAAAATGTCTTTCAGTACGTGAACGAATAAATAGTGATATATCTAGACAATAAAGTGTTATTCAGAAAAAGAAATGAACTATTAAGCCCTGAAAAGACAAGGGGAAATTTTTAATGTATATTACTAAGTGAAAAAGCTAATCTTGAAAGGCTACAGTTTGTATGATTCCAACAGAAAACTATGGAGACAGTAAAAAGATCAGTGGTTGCCAGGGGTAAGGAAAGAGGGAGGGATGAATAGGTGAAGCAGAGGGGATCTTTAGGGCGGTAAAACTATTCTGTATGATAATGCCATGGTGGATACATGTCATTTTATATTGTTCAAAACCCATACAACAATATATTTTTTTTAAGCATACAATTTATAACAGCAAGAGTGAAACCTAAAGGAAAACATGGACTTTGGGTGATGATGATGTGTCCAAGTAGGTGCATTGATTGTAGCAGCGCGCCATTCTGGTGGGGAATGTTGATAATGGGGGAGGCTATGAATGCGTGGAGCAGGGAGAATGTGGGAAATCTCTGTACCTTTCCCCTAATTTTGCTGTGAACTTAAAGCTTCTCTAAAAACTAAAGTCTATGTTAAAAATAAATTATCATACAATATAGCAACAATCTGACATATTTTGAAGGTTTACAATTAGCCCACACACAGTAGGTGGCTGGGAGAAAAGAGCAACAAGGGTCTCTGATCAGGGAATAGGATTCTAGGACCCTGTATCTTGCTATTAACTTAAGAATCTTCGTCTAGACTCCGAGATTCCTGAATCACAGTGCCACAACCAAATACCATTTTTCTAACATTTTTCGTAATGTTGGTAAGAATAGAAGATGAAAATCAAATTGCAAGCACAACTTTTCTCTCTTGATTTGACAGATCAACGGAGATAAAGGTAAACATATTGAATTCAGAAAAGAGGTATGTCTCAGCAAAGTCATTAGCACTGTCCTTGGGCTTAGTGTTTTTCTCTACCCTTATAACTGCATTCACTTCCTTAATATTAGGTGTGGGTTGATTAGAATTTAACAAAACAAGTTTCTTGGTGGAAGAGCTAATGCTTTTAACAGAACTCCTCTGCTGGGTGGCCCATAGGAATTTAAGCAGCTGGCTTTTAATCAAAATAAACATGTGAACAAGGTAAGATAAGTGTCTCTAAATCTGCGAGCAAGGGTGCGAGTGGGGGAGGGAGGGCAGAAGCTATAACAATTGTCTATTATGAAGAAGTATTTTATGAAAATGTTACACACACCATCTCATTTAATTTGCGAACCAACCTATAACATAGGTATTAATTGCCATTTACAGATGAGAAGCATTATGTCCAAAGGTCACATACTCCTTAGGAGACTAAGCTAGATGTGTAAGTGATATCTAATTTTTTTCAAACTTACTCTGAGCAATGACTTCTAAAGGTCTTTGGAAAAGCAAGACTCACAGCTTCCTAATATATTACATGCCCAATGGTATTTTTACCCTTCATTTACTAAAGTCATTTCTGGTGGGGAAAAAAAGAGGGTGTGGGGTATGAGAGCAATGGAGAAACAACCAAAACTAAATGCAGTAAGCTACCTGCAATTCTGCTACCATAGCCACATCCCCCAATTTAAACGTCATTCCTTACAGGGAGCTTTCTCTGACCCCTAGACGAGGTTAGGCTGCCACCACGTGTTTACAATACTTTAAATTAGCTGTTTGGTACCTCACTCCCTGAGCAGTAAACTCTCGAGGTAAGGTATGATATCTGCCCCATGAATGCACAAACCCACCATCCTGGCTTTATTCACAGTGCCTGGAATACTTTATAAATACATAGTGAACACAGTAAAAAAGATTTGAAGTCATATAAGTGCTGCTTCTACCCTAAGTAACTGTTATGAGCAAGAATCTTGCCACGAAAACAAGTTCCAAATACCCTGCCTCCATCCTTTCCACCTTCTGCAAATCTTAGGAGGTTGATATTTTCAGCACTTAACTCTAAATGTAACTTGGGTTTTTTAATCAACTGTTTTAGGAATTGGACTTCAAAGTGAGAACACTGAATTTAAGGTTAATAAATCAAACCAAGGCTATGGCCAAATCCTCTTTCTTCCTACGGACAATCCATATCCTTCAAATGACCCTTGCAGAGAATGGATTCCCAGCCAGCTATGTGATTAAATTCTCTGCTCCCACTAAGAGGGAAGTCACTAAAAACCTAAGGGAAAATGGCAAGACAGAAGAGCAATCCCACCCCCACGTCAAGACTTTTATAAATTGGATCAATACAATTTTCAAAGCACCCACAGAAACAAAACTAATATTCTAACCTCATCCAAGGTCTCTTGCATCCTGTAGCTAACAAAAGGCAATATTCTACCACCCACAGTAGTAGCATAATGTTCCCTGCCACTGTGGAAAATGTTATATTGGATAAATGGACCACACTGTGGCTATCGGATTAAGAAACGTCTACAGGGTCTCAGACCACCACATACAGGAAACTACAGGTGTTCAGCACAGAACAGAAAGTGCCTACTATATTGATTTCTACAGAGCTCAAGGCAAAGGTAGAAAGAATGAGACTGTTGGAAAAAACAATACTAAGTCACTAGGCACGAAGGAACAGAAAATCTCCTAAGCAAACTTGTGGGGACAGAATCAAACTCCCAGACAAAAATTCAGTTAAAGTAACCACTGTGAGAATTTAACTGTCACACTCAGAACTTCCCCACATCTTGAACTACCAGTCCCTATTTGAATTACAATTTCATCTTTTATGCAATTTTGTGGGGATTTTTTTCATTTTAATTTAGCAAAGATTTCCCCAATCCCTTGCCCCAGACTAATCAAATAAAATATAATCGAAAAGCTATAGCAAATCATGTTGTCATGATAAGGATCACTGATTAATTAGTAACTACCAGAAAACGTCTGCAAGGGATGTTGCAATCAATGCCTGGAGTCATGTTTTGAATTACCTGACATCTCCCTTACCATATAGTTTACTACCAAACTTGCCATGTTATATTACCCTTTAGGAATGCTCTTCAGTCTCTTAAGATTTTTTTGTTTTGTTTTCCTAACTGTACCTTACTTTCCTCCATCCTTACAGGTTTGGGTCTTTTTTTCTTATTTTTTTGAGGTATAGTTGATTTACAATGTTATGTTAGTTTCCAATGTACAGCAAAGTGATTCACTTATACATGTACATACATATACTCTTTTCATATTCTTTTCCATATACTTTTCCACTGTAGGTTATTACAAGATATTGAATATAGTTCCCTGTGCTATACAGTAGGAACTTGTTGTTTATCTATTTTACATACAGGAGTTTTATCTGCTAATTCCAAGCTCCTACTTTATCCCCTCCTCTCTCCTTTGATAACTACAGGTTTATTTTCCATGTCTGTGAGTCTGTTTGTGTTTTGTAAATAAGTTCATTTGTATCATATTTTAGATTCCACACATAAGTGATATCATACGATATTTGTCTTTCTCTGACTTACTTCACTTAATCTGATAATCTCTAAGTCCATCCATGTTGCTGCAAATGGTATTTCATTTTTTATGGCTGAGTAATAGTCCATCATATGTATATACACACACATCCCAAATCTTCTTTATTAATTCATCTGTCAATGGGCATTTAGGTTGCTTCCACTCTTGGCTACTGTAAATAGTGCTGCTATGAACATTAGGGTGAATATATCTTTTCAAATTTGAGTCTTCTCTGGATATATGCCCAGGAGTAGGACTGCTATATCATACGGCAACTCCATACTGTTCTCCATAGTGGCACTACCAATTTACACTACCACAAAAAGCTTAGGAGGGTTTCCTTTTATCTACACCCTCTCCAACATTTATTATTTGCAGATATTTTAATGATGGCTATTCTGACCATCACTGAGGGGAGGTGATACCTTATTGTAGTTTTGATTTGCATTTCTTTGTAATTAGAGATGTTGAGCAGTTTTTCATGTGCCTGTTGACCATCTGTATGTCTTCTTTGGAGAAATCTCCATATAGGTCCTCTGTCCATTTTCTGATTGGATTTTTTTTGTTAGTAAGCTGTACAAGCTGTTTGTATATTTTGGAAATTAACTTCTTGTCAGTAGCATTGTTTGCAAATATTTTCTTACATCCTGTAGGTTGTTCTTTCGTTTTGTTTATGGTTTCCTTTGCTATGCAAATGCCTATAAGTTTGATTAGGTCCCATTTGTTTATTTTTGCTTTAATTTCTATTGCCTGGGAGACTGACCTAAGAACACATTGGTACAATTTATGTCAGAGAATGTTTTGTCTATGTTCTAAGAGTTTTATGGTATCCTGTCTTATATTTAAGTCTTTAAGTCATTTTGAGTTTATTTTTGAATTTTAATTTTTTTATACAGCAGGTTCTTATTAGTCATCCATTTTATTCACATCAGTGTATACATGTCAATCCCAATAGCCCAATTCATCACACCACAACCCCAACCCCCCGCCACTTTCCCCCCTTGGTGTCCATATGTTTGTTCTGTACATCGGTGTCTCAATTTCTGCTCTGCAAACCGGTTCATCTGTACCATTTTCTAGGTTCCACATATATGCACTAATATACGATATTTGTTTTTCTCTTTCTGACTTACTTCACTCTGTATGACAGTCTATAGATGCATCCGTGTCTCTACAAATGACCCAAGTTCGTTCCTTTTTATGGCTGAGTAATATTCCACTATAAATATGTACCACATCTTCTTTATCCATTCATCTGTCAATGGGCATTTAGGTTGCTTCCATGACCTGGCTATAGGAAATAGTGCTGCAATGAACATTGGGGTGCATGTTTCTTTTTGAATTATGGCTTTCTCAGGATATATGCCCAGTAGTGGGATTGCTGGGTCACATGGTAGTTCTATTTTTAGTTTTTGAAGGAACCTCCATACTGTTCTCCAGAGTGGCTGTATCAATTTACATTCCCACCAACAGTGCAAGAGGGTTCCCTTTTCTCCATACCCTCTCCAGCATTTGTTGTTTGTAGATTTTCTGATGATGCCCATTCTAACTGGTGTGAGGTGATATCTCATTGTAGTTTTGATTTGCATTTCTCTAATAATTAGTGATGTTGAGCAGCTTTTCATGTGCTTCTTGGCCATCTGTATGTCTTCTTGGGAGAAATGTCTATTTAGGTCTTCTGCCCATTTTTGGATTGGGTTGTTTGTTTCTTTAATATTGAGCTGCATGAGCTGTTTATATATTTTGGAGATTAATCCTTTGTCCATTGATTCATTTGCAAATATTTTCTCCCATTCTGAGGGTTGTCTTTTCATCTTGTTTATGGTTTCCTTTGCTGTGCAAAACCTTATAAGTTTCATTAGGTCACATTTGTTCATTTTTGTTTTTATTTCCATTACTCTAGGAGGTGGAGCAAAAAAAGATAAGAGTGTTCTTCCTATGTTTTCCTCTAAGAGTTTTATAGTGTCTAGGCTTACATTTAGGTCTCTAATCCATTTTGAGTTTATTTTTGTGTATGGTGTTAGGGAGTGTTCTAATTTCATTCTTTTACATGTAGCTGTCCAGTTTTCCCAGCACCACTTACTGAAGAGATTGTCTTTCCTCCATTGTATATCCTTGCCTCCTTTGTCATAGATTCATTGGCCATAGGTGTGTGGGTTTATCTCTGGGCTTTCTATCTTGTTCCATTGATCTATGTTTCTGTTTTTGTGCCAGTACCATATTGCCTTGATTACTGTAGCTTTGTAGTATAGTCTGAAGTCAGGGAGTCTGATTGCTACAGCTCTGTTTTTTTCCCTCAAGTCTGCTTTGGTTATTCAGGGTCTTTTGTGTCTCCATACAAATTTTAAGATATTTTTGTTTGAGCTCTGTAAAAAAATGCCATTGGTAATTTGATAGGGATTGCACTGAATCAGTAGGTTGCTCTGGGTAGTATAAACATTTTCACAATGTTGATTCTCCAATCCAAGAACATGGTATATATCTCCACCTGTTGGTATCATCTTTAATTTCTTTCATCAGTGTCTTATAGTTTTCTGCATACAGGTCTTTTGTCTCCCTCGGTAGGTTTATTCCTAGGTATTTTATCCTTTTTGTTGCAATGGTAAATGGGAGTGTTTCCTTAATTTCTCTTTCAGAATTTTCATCAATAGTGTATAGGAATGCAAGAGATTGCTGTGCATTAATTTTGTATCCTGCAACTTTACCAAATTCATTGATTAGCTCTAGTAGTTTTCTGGTGGCATCTTTAGGATTCTCTACATATAGTATCATGTCATCTGCAAACAGTGACAGTTTTACTTCTTCTTTTCCAATTTGTATTCTTTTTAATTTCTTTTTCTTCACTGATTGCCGTGGCTAGAACTTCCAAAACTATGTTGAATAACAGTGGTGAGAGTGGACATCCTTGTCTTGCTCCTGATCTTAGAGGAAATGCTTTCAGTTTTTCACCATTGAGGATGATGTTTGCTGTGGGTTTGTCGTATATGGCCTTTATTATGTTGAGGTAGGTTCCCTCTATGCCCACTTTCTGGAGAGTTTTTATCATAAATCGGTGTTGAATTTTGTCAAAAGCTTTTTCTGCATCTATTGAGATGATCATATGGTTTTTATTCTTTAATTTGTTAATATGGTTTATCACATTGATTGGTTCACTTATATTGAAGAATCCTTGCATCCCTGGGATAACTCCCACTTGATCATGGTGTATGATCCTTTTAATGTGTTGTTGGATTCTGTTTGCTAGTATTTTGTGGAGGATTTTTGCATCTATATTCATCAGTGATATTGGTCTGTAATTTTCTTTTTTTGTAATATCTTTGTCTGGTTTTGCTATCAGGGTGATGGTGGCCTCACAGAATGGGTTTGGGAGTGTTCCTTCCTCTGCAGTTTTTTGGAACAGTTTGAAAGGATGTGTGTTATCTCTTCTCTAAATGTTTGATAGAATTCACCTGTGAAGCCATCTGGTCCTGGACTTTTGTTTTTTGGAATATTTTTCATCACAGTTTCAATTTCATTACCTGTGATTGGTTGTTCATATTTTCTGTTTCTTCTTGGTTCAGTCTTGGAAGGTTATACCTTTCTAAATTTGTCCATTTCTTCCAGGCTGTCCATTTAATGGGCATGGAGTTGCTTGTAGCAGTCTCTTAGGATGCTTTGTATTTCTGTGGTGTCTGTTGTAAATTCTCCTTTTTCATTTCTAATTTTACTGATTTGAGTCCTCTCCCTCTTTTTCTTGATGAGTCTGGCTAATGGTTTATCAATTTTGTTTATCTTCTCAAAGAACCAACTTTTAGTTTTACTGATCTTTGCTATTGTTTTCTTTGTTTCTATTTCATTTATTTCTACTCTGATCTTTAAGATTTCTTTCCTTCCGCTATCTTTGGGTTTTGTTTGTTCTTCTTTCTCTAGTTCCTGTAGGTGTAAGGTTAGATTGTTTGAGATGTTTCTTGTGTATTGAGGTAGGCTTGTATAAACTTCCCTCTTAGAACTGCTTTTGCTGCATCCCATAGGTTTTGCATCATCGTGTTTTGTCATTTGTCTCCAGGTATTTTTTTATTTCCTCTTTGATTTTTTCAATGATCTCTTGGTTATTGAGTAACGTATTGTTTAGCCTCCATGTGTTTCTGTTTTTTATGTTTTTTTCCCCTGTAATTCATTTCTAATCTCATAGCATTGTGGTCAGAAAAGATGCTTGATATGATTTCAATTTTCTTAAATTTACTGTGGCTCAATTTGTGACCTAAGAAGCCGCTTTGAGTTTATTTTTGTGTATGGTGTGAGGGAGTGTTCTAACTTCATTGATTTATACTTAGCTGTCTGGCTTTCCCAGCACCACTTGCCAAAGGGACTGTCTTTTCTCCATTGTATATTCTTTCCTCCTTTGTCAAAGAGTAATTGACTGACCATAGGTGTGTGGGTTTATCTCTGGGCTCTCTATTCTGTTCCATTGATCTATATTTCTGTTTTTCTACTGATACCACTCTTTGATTACTGTAGCTTTGTAGTATTGTCTGAAGTCTAGGAGGGTTATGCCTCCAGCTTTGTTCTTTTTCCTCAGGATTGCTTTGGCAATTCTGGGTCTTTTACGGTTCCATATAAATTTTAGGATTATTTCTTCTAGTTGCATGAAAAATGTCATGGGTAATTTGATAGGGGTCACATAAAATCTGTAGACTGCTTTGGGTAGTACTGCCATTTTAACAGTGTTAATTCTTCCAATACAAGAGCATGGTATATCTTTCCATTTCTTTAAATCATCTTCAGTTTCCTTTATCAGTGTTTTATAGTTCTCAGCATATTAAGTCTTTCACCTCCTTTTTTAGGTTTATTCCTAGGTATTTTTTATGCAATTTTAAAAGGAATTGTTTTTTACTTTTCCTCTTTGATATTTCATTGTTAGTGTAAAGAAATGCAACAGATTTCTGTAAATCTTGTATCCTGCTACCTTGATCAATTTGTTTATCAGTTCTAGTAGTTTTTCTTAGCATCTTTAGGGCTTTCTAAACTATATATAAGGTTTTCTATATATAGTATGTACAAATATAATGACAATTTTACCTCTTTCCTTCCAATTTGGGTACCTCTTTTGTTTGATTTCTGTGTCTAGGACTTCCAATCCTACGTTGAATAGAAGTGCTGAGAGTGGGCATCCTTATCTTGTTCCAAGGTAAGATTTTAACAAGAAGGCTTTCAACTTTTCACTGAGTATTATGTTGGCTGTAGGTTTGTCATAAATAGCTTGTATTACGTTGAGAAGTTTACTCTAAACCCACTTTGGTAAGAGTCTTTATCATGAATGGATATAAAATTTTAACAAATGATTTTTTCTGCATCTATTGAGATCATGTGGTTTTTGTCATTTGTCGATGTGGTGTATAACATTGATTGATTTGCATATGTTGAACTATCCTTGTGACCCTGGGATGAATCCAACTTGATCGTAGTGTATGATCTTTTTTATGTGTTGTTGCGTTCAGTTTGCTAACATTTTGCTGACAATTTTTGTATCTATATTCAAAGACATTGGCCTCTAATTTTCTTTTTTGGTAGTGTCTTTGTCTGGTTTTGGTACCAGAGTGATGGTGACTTCATAGAATGACTTTGGGAGTGTTCCCTCGTCTTCAGTCTTTTGGAAGAATTTGAGAAGGATCAGTATAAATTCTTTCCTGTATGTTTGGTAGAATTCCCCAGTGAAGTTATCCAGTCCTGGACTTTTCTTTGCAGGGAGTTTAAAAAATTGTTTTTTCTTCTTCAAGATGCGTATTGGAGTACTCTGTTTCTCACGGCTGGTCAATAATATATTGTGATCATCTCCTATCTTATCTCATTTTTGATACTACCCATAAAGGCTATAAATACCAAATTTTATGTATATTTTAGTAAAATTGTATATATATATATATGTTTATTAAAGAAAAACCCATATAATAATTATGTAGTATTTATAAATGAATAAAGACTCATGGCACTTAAAACATTTAATAATTAGCAAATGACTATTTTCAGTTCTCCACCACTCAAGTCAGACATCTGCCTGTGTCATTATTTTCTTTACTCTGTTACTCTCTGTCTAGCATCCATGCATTTCTTCTGGAAGTATCTCCTACTGTGGCTGCCCAATTTTAACGTAAGCCTCATTCATTATATTGTTTCCGTATCCTGAATACTTCCTGAACAAAGCTGACATGATGAGAACTGTCAGTGTCATACTGTTCATTCACATAAAATACAAATTTAATTTGAAATTATTGCAGAGTCTGGTTTAAAATTCATTTTTTTTTACTTGTAAAGAGGCTGCTTGAAAGTAGGGGGAGACTTAATATTAAAAAAAAAAATTTTTGTTCTTTTGTTGGACCTAACAGATTTAGGCAATTAATGCAGAATGAAGACTAAATGAACTAGAGAGATAGTGTTCAACCATGCCATAAAAATTGATCAATGTTCCTCAAAGTTGGTCTAGCTCTGTACCAATTAGTCTCAATAACAAAATATTTATAGACCGTGGGCTGTGACAGTGTATTGTGTATTATGTTAAGTGTTGCAGGAGTTAAACAAAAGTATAAAGCCTTCCTCTTGGACAGAACCATCATTTTCCACATCATCACAAAGAAGGATAATAGCCTAAACTATTAACTTCTAAATATGTTTTGGATTTAATAAGGATCAAATCTCTATGATTTTGATATTCCACCCAATATCAAATTGACTTTTATCTTCAAATTTAGAATTTTCTACCTGAAAAGTATTTTGGATATTTCTCGGTATCCTTTTATTTATATATTGCTTTGGTCACCCATGAGAATAAGGTGATAATTAGCCCCTTGTAAACACAGAATAACTGCATAGTATATAATAACTCAAAAGACAAAGCTTTGCAAACCTTTGGGGATGCCCATATTATCTGAGTTGGTCTGTTCTTGCTCTAGCTGCTATAATTGTGTATTCCATTCACATCGTATCATCAAAATGACAGAGGTGAATATTCTGGTTATAAGGAAAGAACTATAAACATGTATATGGATATGGAATTAATAGACCCACAGAGGTCATCTCACCCTTGAGACAGACATATTACTTTCAAATCATTATTACAGCAGACTTGGGGATAGTTAGGTATCTAGAATCCAGCATAGAAAAAGTTAACCTCAAATATTAAATACAAAGTATTTTCTGATTCTTTTTCTTCCAGGGAAGTGTTTCCCTTGAATTCACCAATTTAACTCCAGAAACAATTAATGTAAGAGTTTTGCTATATTTATATTTTTACTGTAGTAAAATATGCTAATATAAAATTTAGCATTTTAACCACTTTTTTTTTTTTTTTTTTTTTTTGCGATATGCAGGCCTCTCACTGTTGTGGCCTCTCCCGTTGCGGAGCACAGGCTCCGGACGCGCAGGCTCAGTGGCCATGGCTCACGGGCCCAGCCGCTCCGCGGCATGTGGGATCCTCCCAGACCGGGGCACGAACCCGTGTCCCCCGCATCGGCAGGCGGACTCTCAACCACTGAGCCACCAGGGAAGCCCCATTTTAACCACTTTTAACTGTACAATTCAGCACATTAGTATATTCACAATGTTTTGTAACAATCATCACTATCTATTTCCAGAACTTTTTAATTATCCCATACAGAAACTCTGTATGCATTAAGCATATACTTATTTTATGAATATTCACATGCACACTCAAGCTACATTAAAGGACTGTTGAAATTCTGAAGAAAAAACTATGAAAATTAAGCAATCTAAAGTAAAATTAGCCACATATGCTAAAGTTCTTGGATTAGCATAGTAGAAAGTAATACAGAATTCATGTTAAACACTGTTCCATTTAAACATTTGTGCCAAAAGGAAAAAAAAACAGTAGAATGGATTTGAGGCCCTTTTCTTGATCCCAAAGAAATTAACTATAAACCTTCAGTTAAAATCATGAAACATGACTAATTATTTCCCACAAAGCAGTACACTTTTTTTTTTCCCCTCCACGTAGTCTCAATATAAAGAGTATTGAAAAGACAAACAAGCCTGTTGGGAGAATTAGCTCTTAGAGAAACTGAAATACACTAGCAATCCCCATTTCTGAGGTAATGTGCTCATATAAATTCTATCAAAAAAGGTGCATCTTAAAACTTAGTGTTCTCCTTCCATAGAAACGATGTTATAACTGGGAACTGTTATATTCCTGAGCAGGACTTTGCACTGAATGAATCAGATATGCCCAAAAAGATGTCATAAAAGCAAAGCTATAAAAACTATAAACCTTTGTAATCATTAAAAATAGTAAAATTACACTTGTTGATAGAATTTAACAGCTAAAAGGAATTTTAGAATATTGCCAAGTTCAAGTCCCTTGTTTTATGAATGAAAAAAATGAATGTCTGGAAAAGATGAGTGACATTCTTTAAAGTTACCAAAGTAGCTTGTAGCAATAGGCACCTTCTCTTATTTCAACAATTATGGTTGTACATTAATTATATGTTTATGATAAATATTAAATGGATTGTATTTGCAATATATAAAAATACATGCTAGATATGTTTAATATATATATAAAAGCTATATATAATGAACATTCTTGCTACATTTATATTAATTTCATAGATTATTTATCTTTTTACAATTTTGATAGACTTTTGGTGGTATGATTGGAGTGGCCCATTTCAATTAAAAGTAACCCACGGGAGTTTGGTCAAACCATTGAATTTGCCTGCCAATAAAATTTCCCACTGTAAGTAGAGATATTCTAAAACATTCATTAATTCACTGTTACTTTTGTAAAATGGCCATTTTAGTATTTTGATATTTGAGGTTATCACTAAGGATTTTAATATGTGGACTTGATTGCATAACATACTTAGATTTCTGAAGCCAAAACCATAGTCAAAAACATACACATATACATACACACACCAAAGACAGCTTTGAAAGAAACATTTACTTTCATTAATCTCCCAACCTCCTTCCCTTAAAAAAAAAAAAAAAAAAGAAAAAAGGAAAACAAAAACAATTAAAAATTGCTGCTTTAGGATTGTACAGGGTGACTGAGAAAGACAGTTCTTCTTACAACCTGCGTTATAAACTTGCATGATTAAAATTAGCTCAAGATCTTTTAAAACATTATTTAGAGAAAACTCTATCCTTCTAAATCATAAAAACAAACCATGCCTCTTTGACTAGGAATGGAACATATTGGATGTTACCTCAGAATCTGGCAAGTAAGTGAATAAAAGCTTTCAGAAGGGAAGTGTATATGCTAATGGGGACTGAGAGAAATGGTGAAATATTAAAAAAAAGGGATTGCTATATTTTGCTTGAATCTTAAATATATTCTTTCTTCCTGAGAAAACTAGTACTCTGTTCACTTAAAATTTTATGTCTATATGCAAAACCTGCATAATTTCATGTGCTTATAAATATGTATGTGGAAGAAGCTTTATTAAATAAAAGCTGAATTAAAAATAAAAAACTATGCAAAATGAGTGATTTGACAAATGGTACGTGTACAATGTTTCAGTTGGCTTTTGCAGGCAGCCTTATGGAATAACATTTAGGACATGACTTCTTGACAGAAGCCTTTAAAAATATTTTGGTTTAAGCTGCCTTTCCATGTGGATTACCACAGAAATAGCTAAACAAATCAGTGAAGATAAACACCTTGTTTGATGAGTTAATGTGTAATATAATTAACTCATAACTAAATGACTGAGCAGACCAAAAGGAGTGGTTGTATCTCTGGGTATAAAAGCCCCTTTCATCCTCTGGTTTTATACATTCAGGACTGATAACTCATCAGATGACACACAGCTAACCCAGAACTGACTGTGTTACTGCTGGCACTGAACCAGCAGCACATTTCTGCGAACCTGATCTTTATTTTGCCACTGTAGCCTCCATTATCTATTGACAGTCAATACTGAGTGCCTATTTATTGTGTCTACGTTGGGTACTGAGTATGATAGAAAAGATATAAAACAAGGACCCTGAACTAATGGAGTTTAATATCCACTTGTATAAAGAAGAAATATAAAAATAAGCAATAAATATATACAGCTTAACATTGGAATTCACCTCTAAATGGCATATACCAATTATTAATACCTAAACTGTTTTATTAAATTAATAAAAAAATACTCAATACATAAAAAAGCATGGACATCATATATTATCAGGGAATTCCTAACGTAATAAATGTAAAAAAACAAAAAGAACTCAACCTCAGGAATAATGAGGAAAATGCGATCTAAAATCACGAGATATAAATTTGTTCATAAGTTTGACAAAACCTTACATTAATTAGTTTAATATTTTCAAATGTTAAAACCTGTGGTTGGTGTGTCAGTTGGTAAAATCTATTTGGATGGCATATGGCAGTGCCTATCAAAGTTAGAATTATAGAATATTTTTTTTTAAACACAGCAATTCCAATTGTAGGAATTTAATTATCAGAAGCTGTCATATAGACTATCAATATATTCTGACAAGAATGCTCACTGCTTTACCATTTGAATGGGCGAAAACAAAGTGAACCTGTCTAAAGGTCCCACAGCAGGAAAGTGGTTAAAAAATGCATGGTTTCTATTATGGAATACTTTGAAGTTGTTGAAAAGAGTGAGGTAGAAATTTATGTATTATCATATAATCACCTATCAGGCATATGGCTAAATAAATAATGTACATCACAGAACAATACATATGTTTATGTAAATTAACATATCCATGTCTATTCCATATCACATACATATGTATATATGTAGATACACAGAAAGATGCCTGGAAATACATATTCCAAACTGTAGAAAATTGTTACTTCTGGGAAGGGCAGTGAAGGCTGGAAAGGAAGTAAAGGGAGACTAAAGTGTTTTGTTTTGTATAGTTCTGTACTGTTAGGAATTTTTGCCTTGTGAATGCATTCACGTAAACTTGTATTATTTTCTTAACACAAAGATGTGTATAATGACTGAAAATGCACGGGGTTGATAAAGCAGCAGCATTGCAGTATTGAAGCATGACTGAAAGGCAGATTAATAGAGAAACAAAGCTTACCAAAGGATTTACAAATAATATATACATGACATTAGAGAGTGAACCTAAGGTAACCAGAGTATCAAGAAATGCACACATTCCTTGCATAAAATTATGTAAACCACTATGAGATACTAGTTTTGGGGGGAAAGAAAAAGGATATGACAATTAAGATGAACTATTGGGAGCATACATATTATTATGGTGGAAGGAACCAGAGTGGATGAAACTGGGCCCACAAAGTGTCTACTGTGACTCTTGTGCAGAAGATATTTGACTGGGTCTGAGCAGATCTGGGTCTCTGCATTTGAAAATTAAGGACATGGGACTTCCCTGGTGGTCCAGGGGTAAAGAATCGGCCTTACAATACAGGGGACACGGGTTCGATCCCTGGTCAGGGAACAAATATCCCACATGCCGGGGGGCAACTAAGCCCGCGCACCACAACTACTGAGCTCTGCACCTCATTGAGAGCCTGCGTGCCACAAACTACAGAGCCCATGCGCTCTGGAGCCCATGCCCCACAACTAGAGAGAGAAAGCCCGCACACCACAATGAAGAGCCCACACACAACAAAAGAATCCCGCATGCCTCAAGGAAGATCCCACGTGCCGCAACTAAGATGCAATGCAAACAAAAAAAAAAAAATAATTTAATAAAATATTTTTAAAAAAGAAAATTAAGGACATGAACAACTGACTGATAATTAGAGTTTGGGGAATACATTCTCACTTCATATTCGGCAGGTATCTGCTACTGCTTTGCACTGCCCTGGATCACTGTGCAGGGAAGGTCTCATGCTCACTGATTCCTTTGGTGCTTACCAAACGTTGGGCATTAAATGGAAAAAGAAATCAAGAGATTCTAATACCAGGTGCATGCTTAATGGTGACACCCATAAATGGCATGGTGTTATAACTTCTGTTTGGAGGGGTGAGGGGCAAGCCATGGTCAGTTTAGATCACAACAGAATAGAGTTTCAGGCAACACACTGGAGACAAAGGCCATGCAAAGGTAGACAGTAGTATGTGAACTGGGAAAGAGGGCTTGTTCCTGGGCTCATGAGTAAGCACCAGCAAGCAATCTGAAGGCTTATGTGATATAGTTAATAAAAAATATAAAACATATTTAAAGCAAACTTTAGATGAGAATTGAACAGTACTAGCACTGGACAGGGAACTGCATCAGTGGAAGTAGGAACAACACAAGAGGAGCAAGAATCCAGCCTGGATCAAAATTGAGACTCTATAGTCGCCATGTTTGAAGCAGGTTTTTCACAGGTTCCTAACTGACCAGGAGTCCTTATATCAGAATCTTACTGTACAGTCTCCTAAATCTCTTACATCTATTTTTGCTTGTTTAATTATATATATATACACACACACATACACACACTCAAAATTAATTGAAATAAAGTAAGCTGTATACATACACACACATATATGTGTATCATTCTCAGTTCTTCTGTTATCTTCATTTGATCTCCAACTAAAGAATCCTAACCAGATTGTTACAGAAAACATCCTTTTTCTGCCTAACTGTTGTGGTAAAGATCTAAGCAAATAAATAAAACACTTAACAGGTAACTTTTTTTTTTTAACATAATGTGCTTTGCAAAGTCTCCCTCCCTCCCTACTTCCTTTTATTACGTATTACACGGCTACAAGCTTATATTTTAAGACTTGCCTTATAAGCTCACAGGGCAGATGTATGCAAGGAAAAGAAAATGCAATGGTGGTTCCCAATCCTGGAAACTCAAGTTGAAGTATTCACATTATTAGTGAAGATTCAGCAACAGAAGCTTGAACCAAAGTGAACTGTAAACTAATAATTGTAATCACCAATAATTTATTTGGACTTTGACAGCATCAATAACAAAAAACAGAAAACCAAAGAAAAATCCTTGCTTCAGTCTCTACATCCCCTTTCGCTGAAGGGAGAAGCAAGCTTCTTAAAGGATTTATTTGATTCCCTAACAAATTGCTGAAGAGCACAATAAATACAGATATATCCTTCCAAGATCTACAGATATCTACAACTTATACCAAGATAATTATTGTGATTTTGAGCATGTGGAACATACACACTGTTTTTATCAATATTTGGAAAAACAATTAATACGATTATGTGTAAAAGATCGATTTATATAGGCTTTAGGATACCTTAATCAGATTTTCTTTCCATTCTCTCAGGCTTGTTCTTTCTGCACATCCTTTAGCTTCAATCACATGGCATCTTCACCTTCTCTATTTTCCTCCCCAAATACCCCAAGCTACTGCTAATACAATCAGAATGAATCCCTGTATTTCACTTGTGTTCCAACATTATTTTTCACGTATCTCATTCTTTAAACAAAGCATGTTGTATTGGAATGAGAGTTTTTTGCTGTTGTTGTTTTTTGTTTTTTAATGGTGGGAAGCACAGCTATTTGGTCTGTATCCGCAGGGCCTGGCACATAGTAGTATATGCCCAATAAATGTTTGTTAAATTGTTTGTTAAAAAGAGAGTTGAAGTTAGTTTACTAAATACCCACTGAGGCAAACAATAGCTATAAACTCTTTGCGTGGAGGTATATTTTTCTATTATTCATTAACTTTCAATGATCTTTTCTTCTCCTCTACTGAGAAAATTAGAGTCCTCTGCAATAAGTTAAATTCCATTTATTTAAAGTGCCAGCAATAATAACTGTATCATTAAATGTATTTGACTGAGATCTAATGCATCTCACTTTTTAAAATATGCGTTCAGATACCATGCATTGGAGCTTATGACATGACCTTCCAGTTTTTCCCAACATTGATATACAGTTTTAGAAAAGAGAATTATAAAAAAGAAACTATGCAGTAATTAACTAGAAAATTAAATACTACACTCAATATTCATTTTATTTCATTATAAAGTATGTAGTTTGTATTTTAGATTAGTGGACTGTAGAATCTATTTTAAAACATAATAAAGCTGGCTTTGAATTAGGAATGCTCCCAAAACACTTTAAACTCACTTTCAACTCTTAAATGTAATGCTATAATTCTAATAACCAAGAGCAAGCAGTTAACTATCTTCCAAGGAAACTACTGCATAAAATGGCATTATGAAGGCTTATATCCCATAAACATTTTTCATGTACATGCTACAGCCTTTAATATTGCCAGACAATGAAAGATAATATGCCTGGGTGAGAAATGGCAAAATAGAAACAGATGATTGTTTTGAGTCCTGAATGCCTCTGCGGTGGACCAGGGATAAGAAGTAATAATATCATTCCATTATCTTATATTTTAATTTTCCACATCATTGTTGAAAAGTTGTTTTAGATTGAAATAATGAATTATTTAACTTTGATATGAGGCAGAGTCCAGAAATGTCTGTTTGCAATTCAACATGCCAGATAAATATAGCCAGTATAATCTGTTGATGTAGCATGCAAAGTAAAAAAAAAAAAATAGAGAAACAAAGGAAGAAAGAAAAGCAAGCCTGAAGTCACAACTGGATTTCTACTCTGCCATTTACTTGTTATATGACCTTAGATAATTCACTTAACTCTCTGAAATTTCCAATCATATGAACTTGAGCGTAAAGCTTATAGGAAAAAAGTAAAACACAAAGGAAAGGGGGAGTACTTTTCTGATTACCTACATGACAATGTTGCACATAAGAAAATGACTGCAATCCTAATAGAATTGTTTGGACAGAATATATAGACTTTAAGTCACTTGGAGATGGATATTTTCTCGGGTGGCACAATCCTGGGTAAGCCATTTATTTTATAAAGGAGAAATCAGGGAGGATATGAAGAAAAAAGAGGGAGAGCAGGAGAATAGCTTGAAGGAAAAATAAAGAATGAGGGCCAGAACATCCCAGCTCATACCTCATATGGAAGGGATAAGCACAGCCCCTTCGAAAACAAAATAAGGTTTAGTGGCACTAACCACAAAATGAAATAGCAGAATAAAACTGTGCTTAGAGATTAAAATGACAAAGCTCATTTTATAGCAAGTGTTTTTGTTGTTGTTGCTGTTTTGTTTTTTTACCCAACTGAGTCAACTCCAGTTCAGGCCAAATAATAGCTAAATAAATCATGCAGTAAAAGCACTGATCGCCAATACAATTAAAGGCTGAAGGCGAGAACGAGGTTAACCTCACAGTTAAAAGACAAACATAAGGGTTAAATTGTTGAAAAAGACATGAAAAATGTGATGAAAGAATCCTGTTAAGGGGAAAAAAACCTGTTGATCTGAAATGTATGGAAAATTAAAAAGTAGACATCTGAGAATTATTAATTTGCTGAGCAAAAGCAGGCCTCTACTCCAAACGTCAGCCACATTATTGGTGCTGCACTTGCAGTACCACTGAGCTGCTACTCTGCATGGCATGACTGGAAGGCTGGCCCTCTTTAAATTACTGTGCTTTAAAGGCGATGCAATAATTAAGGTAGCAGAAGTAACTTCCTCAGCCTGCAGACTTCAGAAAATCGTATTTTACCACGACGCATCTCATGGGTTGGCTAAGGGAAAGGATTTGAGCAGTAAAGGATATTCCATTCATGTCTCTATAAACTGGGGAGCACAAATGAGAAGCTGCCTCAGTATCATAACTTGTTCATTCTTTCATCTAGGTTTCTATCTTTATATACATACGTGCAAGCTGCTGGGAATTATTGTAAATTGGTATACTGGGGAAAGAGAAGTTTCCAGTATTTTATCCCACAAAAGTAGTGAGGTAGAAAATTGAGCTATAAAAGATCAAAGAGGAGTGCATTAGACATTGAATTCATACTTGTCATCTACAGGGGTTATCAGGAGGTATCACTGATGTGGTGGAATTAGTACTGGATAGATGATACTGCCATGGCCCTGGCTTCAACACATACTAGTTATATGACACCAGGAAAATGCCTAACATTTGATTCATAAGTTCATTGTGTACAAAATGGGAACAACAGCTACCTTATAGGGCTTTCAAGGATTAGATTAGGTTTAGAAGATTAAATATGTTCCCAGGAAAATTCATGGCATGTTGCACATGGTAGGGCCTCAATAATGTTGGTTTAGGAGCGAGATATATATATATATCTATATCCAGATCCATAATCTAGATCTATCAACTCTAAAATCATTCTTCTTTCTCCCACATAATCATTATTTTCCTCTATCAGCAATTATTTTTTTTCTGCAATAACTAGTTAAAATTGTTGGGGAAAATGTTACATTCAGTATTTTAATATATTACTGTGTGGTATGTGTATTTGATAAGATTTAGCACATTTTGGTAAGAAAAAATTTTCAGAAATTTCATGCCAAGAAAATTCCCTGGAATTATTCTTATGCATTTTTTATAAGAGATGTAAACTCCTTAGGATTTAAGCACAAAAACTTTCTGCCAGCATCTTACACACTTCATGGAATACACTCTGATTTAGGTTTTGTTTGTGCTGATATCTTGTAAAATTCTCTAAACATCAACACTGTCAAATTCCCTAAATTTCTTCTTCTAATTCCTATTTGCATATAATTATAATTCCTGTTTGCATATAATTATAATGGGAAATGAGGGTAAACTTTCCAAGGAGTTGCATCTTAGCTTTTATATTCATTTTGCCAAACTTTAGAAGAAAATTTCATGTTTGCATTGAAAATCTGAGTGTATGTATTTGAAAACCAAGCATGTACAATGGATGTAATTTATTTTTAAAAACTGCTACTATAAAATGTGTCTAAGAGCTGACTTATACATCCCCTTCCATCGGCACTCTTTCATTTTGAAGCATTTAAAAGGGGAACCGGGACCTCCCTGGTGGCGCAGTGGTTAAGAATCCGCCTGCCAGTGCAGGGGACACGGGTTCGATCCCTGCCCCGGGAAGATCTCACACGCCACAGAGCAACTAGGCCCGCGAGCCAGAACTACTGAACCTGCATGCTGCAACTACTGAAGCCCACACGCTTACAGCCCGTGCTCCACAACAAGAGAAGCCACCGCAATGAGAAGCCCACGCACCACAACAGAGAGTAGTCCCTGCTTGCCACAACTGGAGAAAAAGCCAGTGCACAGCAACGAAGACCAAACGCAGCCAGAAGTAAATAAATAAGTAAGTAGAAAAAAGAAAAATGGGACTTTAAAAATAAATAAATAAAAGGAGAACCAGTCAATCTATAAATGCTCATTGAGGGTCTATTCTACACACAATGTTGTCCTAAGTGATATGAAGATAATGATGTATAAGACAGTGAATTAATTCATTTGCTTAATCCTTAGTGAGCATCTTCTATATGCCAAGTACATTGGGAATACAGCAGTAAGAAGAACAAGTTACAACTCACCAAGAGGTTTATAATTCAGTTATGAAGAGAACTCATGGAAACGTGCGGAACAATCTAAACAGTAATTAAGTAGTAAACAAATTCACATAATCAAGAGGGTAGAAATGTAGTTCCCAGGTAGCTCTAAAATTCAAGGGAGACTTCACAGTCAGGGAAATATGAACAAGTCTTTAAGGATGAGCTGATTTGTTCAACCCATGAGGTAAAAAGAACTACCCCCATAAGAAGATTAAAACCCATCCGGTACTAGTTAGTGAACCATCAGGCAGCAAGACTCGAGTCAGGCCAGGGAGGTGACAAAGCGCCACTTCCGTCAGGCTAGTAGCAATCTGTGGCAAGAGAAAAGTCAAGGAATATTCTGATTTTAATACAGCTGTTTCTCCTCCTGTTTTCCTCCTCCTTCCCTTTTTCCCCATCATGTCACCTTCCCTCTCCCTATTTCTTCTCTTCCGCATTGCTGATACATCTTCAAAGAGGTTAAGGCATTCAGGTAATAATGCAGACAAGCTATGGTTGGGGCAAGAAGGGCCCAGGTAGAAGGAGGAGTGAACACGAGAAGAGTATTGATTTTGTGTCACCATCAAATGAGCCTTTAGCTGGGGGAATGCGAGTGGTTCACCATTTTCTCCTTCCCCATTTCTTTGAAGCTAGGTTGGATTCATAACATTGCATTCTAGTCAATCTAGTGGGCAGCAGTGGTGCCTAGTTTTAAAAAGTGTCCAAGGAAACTTCCAGTTCTCTCTTCTCTGCCCCTAAGCTACCTTGGAAGCCAAGTGTTCCTAATGATATAGCTATGAGATAGATAGGAAGCATGTCACACCATAAGAATGCTTTTAAAGTCACTGAACTTTGGGAAGTTAATTTGTTTCCACAGTCTCTAAGAGCAAGCAGTGCTTCCCTAGTAAACTTGTTTATAAACTTTAGATGATTTTTACAAAGCTTGATTATTATGGTCGAGAATAGTCATGTTTGGTCATTTATACTAATACAGCATAAACACTATGACCCTCAACTTCTATCTTCTAAGCTCTTACTTTACATTATTCTTATTATTCTGTTCACTTGTAAATAAATTCATAAATTCATGGTAACTACATTTCTCTGAAAAGTTCAGAGAGTTTGAGAACAGAAAATAACCCTCTACTATTTTTTTTTTTAAACAGCAAGGATAAGTTCCTTAGTGGTAATCTTTAATGATTATTGGTTTATATAAGTTAAAATTTTTGCCCAGGGAAAAAGTTTGAATATTTCCAATGAAGTGATCAAAACTTTAAATACTAAAAGAATATCAGGTTATTATTTGAAATATGCAAATAAGAGCTCAGGAAATAAGTACAGGCAGGTTCAAGCAACAAAAATATGAAAAAATATTATTTTCCCTCTACATAAAACAAATTTTAAATAAATAAAATAAATAATAAACGCCTAAACACAAAGATGTGTGAAATTCTGGCAGGCTATCCTTAGAGACCTCTTATCTAATCTTTCACTTTGAAGATTTTATAGTGAGACTAATCATGCAATTCAGGCAAAAACTGTGCAGCCAGCAAGTTCTAAATTAAACAAGATCATCTTGAGTTTTGTGCTGAGAGGAAACATCCAACTTGGGATGGTATAACGAGACTGGACCTGCCATGAGAATGCTTGAATTCTTGACTGAACTCTACCACTAATTAAGTTTGTGACCTTGAAATATTATGAGATTACTGGACTCAACAAAAGTATTTCCCAGTTATAAAAGAAAAGGAATATAAAATTCTTACCTTGCTTACTTTTTAGTGTTGTTTATAGTATCCCCTCCTTCCCATCCCTCTACCAGAAGCAGACTATCTGTCAAGGTACAGTACAAGTATCAACTCTTCATCAATCCTTTCCTGACTCCCCTCCTCTCTCCAGGAAAACTGAATTATTCTCTTTGTATTCCTAAACTAACTTGTTCAGAGGTCTATCATAGCATTGACATTTGGCATCTTATTTTCTTATATATTTGTTTCCCATTCCATTCTGGGAATTTCTTGAGGTCAGAGCTCATACCTAGCTGCTGTTGTATTACAAGTCCTGAGTATGGTCTGTAGCACGTAGAGTGTGTTCAATAAATTTTTGTCATGTGAAAGAAAGAATGAATGCATGTGCTCAGCCTGGCATTAGGGGTGAGCAGGTAGTTTTGATAGACAGAGATTAATTTGGAAGTGAGAGCTGAATGGGGGAGAAACCTTTAGAAAGAGCTAACATTGCCAAAGCCTTCAGGTACTCTCTCCCTGGATATGTTCTGTCTCTTCGGATCTATTCTGGTCACGCCTGAACTGAGTCCTGTAGCTGTTTCCTGCTCTACCCAATTCTGCTAGCAGCATTTAATCATTCTTTCCACAATTTTTTTTTTTTTGAGTCCTTGACAAAGAAAATCAAACCACCTGAGAATTAGGAACAAGAAAGGAACTTAGTTGCAGGCAGATGAAGGCTCCAGATGTGATTAATTGATAGAGAAGCCCAGACAGACTAAAATTCTGATTCATTCCTCCAGAAGGGATTGTATTCAACTGGGACACCTTCCTAGGTCAATTTATGACAAAAATGTCAGGTCACTTACAGTCTTCCAAAATGAATTTAGAACTGCATTTGCAGTTATCCTGAGGACAAGTGGGAGCCTGGGGGCAGAAGGGCAGACTGTGAGGGAGGCTGAGAGTAATCTGAGGGGGGCTGCTGGATGCAGCAGCAGCAGAAATCATTTTGCTTTCTTTGCCCTGCACTGCGTAAGGATATCAGTTAGGTTTAAAAACACACTGAAAGGTAGAATGCTGAAAACATATATAGACATATTCACATCGGTTCCAAGGAGCAGGCTGTGAAAGTAGAAAGGAGAAATGACCTTATAGATACCATTTCAGGTAAAGAGGGGCATTAATACTACTTAAGTATTTCCCTGAATGGAGTTTACGTATCTAAGGAAGGAAAACAGCTTGGTGAATGAGTTAGTTTTATGGTAAGGAGATAAGTTGCCATTTCACACTTTACTTCTTGGTGTTGAATTTGCTTAGAGCAATGAGGTTCCCAAAGTCTGATCCCCTACCAGCAGCATTAGCATCACCTGGGAATTTGTGAGAAATACAAATCCTTAGGCTCTGATCCAGACCTATGAAATTAGAAACTCTGGGAAGGGGGCCAGGAAATCTGTGTTTTAATATGCCATTCATTGATTTCTGATGCATGCATTTATTTGAGAACCACTTGCCTAGACCAGGCTCAAAGTTGGTTTGAGCCTGGTCTCAAACCATGAGGAAGACTCCAGGTTGCTTCATATAGCATTTGGCAAACAGTTGACCAATTTGAGTTAGACAACAATCTAAGATCAAGAATACCAAAATAAGCAGTAAATAATTAGGGAACCAATTTAACGTTAAAATATTTGGAATTGAGGGTTGCAGTAAATGCATTCAAGGATAAAGATCATTGTACAAGATACTCTAGCTTTCACCCCGACAGTGTAAGATGCATTTTGGTGTATATTCTTAGCTAGATCCCTGTTCCATTACCTGTGGCCATAATTCTGATTGCTGAAATCACTCCAAGCTGAGGTTTTAGAATCAACCTAAAATGTCGAGGGGAGATTGATACAATTTATTCTGCTTCCTGCTGAGCTTGGCATTTTCAGAGTTGTCCAGTAGGAGTGAAACATAGTGAGGAATGGGAGACATGCAGGCAGTGAGTCTAGAGAGACAGGTAGAGCCAGTTGATTCAAGCCAGGTTAAACCTTTGAATTTTACCCTAAGAACAAGAGAAAGCTTTGAGGGGCTTTTAAGTAACGTATTGACATGATATTTGGGTATTTCAAACACTACTATGGTTGCCGTGCATAAAAAGGATTGGGGTGGGGAAAAGCGGCAAGGCTGAAAACAAGGAAAACAGATTTTTACTGCATTAGTCTTCTCAATTTATCTGACTTAGAAATTAATAATGTAATGCTCAAAGAACATTTGATGGTAGAGCATATTCAAAAAATCTAATAAAATTACGGGAAGCACTTTGAGATGAAGAAAAGCATCTAGTGAGTTGGTTTGCAGAAGAACGCATTCCAAAACCACATTCTTAAGACACAACCCTCAATGTCTTTTAGATTGTTCTATTTCCCACTAATCTCTATAATTTCTCTGAATACCTTTCATTATATTCTATTTTTATTATAAGAGAAGGTTTCTTGATATGAATGTTGTCCATCCAAATTCTAGTTATGCAGATGCCTAGCCCTGCCATCATTAGTCTCAAGGTTTTTTAAGAGCAGGCACTTTCAACAGCCATTGAACACACTTTTAAATAATATTAATTGTTCAAATATTATCCATGCTAGACTTTACTACGGAGAAGAGAAGCTAAATTGAAATTGCCCAGCCTTACAAAACATTATTTTCAACAAGATCCTTTCTCAAAACCAAAGTATCTTTGTTCTTTTAATTATTTACATTTCAAAGTATTCAATAGTTGGGACTTTCCTGGTGGGTCAGTGGTTAAGAATCTGCCTGCCAATGCAGGAGACACGGGTTCAAGCCCTGGTCCAGGAAGATCCCACATGGCACAGAGCAACTAAGCCTGTGCACCACAACTACTGAGCCCACATACCACAACTACTGAAGCCCACACGCCTAGAGCCCATGCTCCACAACAAGAGAAGCCACCACAATGAGAAGCCTGCGCACCACAACAAAGAGTAGCCCCCCCGGCCGCAACTAGAGAAAGCCCATGCACAGCAACAAAGACCCAACGCAGTCAAAAATAAATAAATGAAATAAAATTTTTTTTGAAATCTCAAAGTATTCAATAGTATGTTTACTGTAATTACAGTGTCAAAGCTAATGCGTAAGGTCCCAGAATTGTATACACACATATATAAAGGTAAAAATGAAAAAAATATCTCAACACGTAACAAGAGTTGCCAAATACAGAACACCTAGTAAAATTTGAATCCCATATAAACAATGAACAAATTTTTAGTACAATATCAAAAAATATTGCATAAGAGATACTTACACTAAAATTATGTATCTGCAATTCAAATTTAACTGGTTCTAAATTTTTATTTGCTAAACATTATAACCTTAATATAACTGAAGTATTTAACTGAGGATTACCTTATATTATAGTTCTATATAATTTTTCACGATATTCCACTGAAAAGTGACATAATAGGATTTTTAACCAAATTACATTTTAAATATTTTAGAGCAACTAAAATGTATACCTCCGTTGAAAAAAATTTTACATTTTTATAATCAAGCCCATTGGTGATCCTTTTTTAAAATATGTAATATTTATGCACTAGTTTAAAGTAACAGAATTAAAATGGTTTCTGCTCCCATTTATATTTTAGGCCAGGTTTTCTTTCCATTATATACTAAATATATGTATATCAGGTCATAACACCCAACTTCCCTCAATTTTACCAGATGTGAGTCCCAAGGAGACATCTCTCCACCTATTCAGGTGGAGGGCTAAGTTTAAGCCCTATTTAGCATGAGAGCGACATTATAAAGCTCTTCACTACCGTCTCCTTGTGGAATTTTATGCTTTTCCATTGAGACACTGTATTCCATTTCTTAAGAGAAATATTAAAAGAGGAATTTGGTTCCAGGAAAGAAACACTCAATTTGGAAGTGATTTCTTTGAGAAACATATGCGTAAATACAGCCCAATAACTGAAGGAGGTGCAAACAGGGAAAGTAGTTACTTACGCTAGGCTTTGTTTTGATAATATGATTTATTAGAATAGTGTTGTAACTGGATAAATGGATTTCAAGACAAGATATGGACAAACACAGTGACACATTTGGTTCCTTAGTGTCTATTAGTGGCATTGACAGACAAGCACTAGTGAGGCTCAATCATACTGATGAGTAGGCGCCAGACTAAGACAAGACATGCAGAGTGTCGGGAGGACAACGGTAGTTATAAAAGCACTACCGTTATAAAATTTTATAACGGTAGTTATAGAAAAAAAAAAGGAACAATTCTGTTCCTTTTTATGGCTGAGTAATTGGACTTAGGCTACTTTGGTTCATTTGTAGAGACATGGATGGACCTAAAGACTGTCATACAGAGTGAAGTCAGTCAGAAAGAGAAAAACAAATATTGTAGAATAACGCATGTATGTGGAATCTGAAAAAAAATGGTATAGACGATCTTATTTACAAAACAGAAATAGAGACACCGATATAGAGAACAAATGTATGGATACCAAGGGGGAAGGGAGGGAGGGATGAATTGGGAGAGTGGGATTGACATACATACACTATTAATACTATGCATAAAATAGATAACTAATGAGAACCTACTGTATAGCACAGGGAACTCTACTCAACGCTCTGTGGTGACCTAAATGGGAAGGAAATCCAAAAAAGAGGGGATATATGTATACGCATAGCTGATTTACTTTGATGTACAGTAGAAACTAACACAGCATTGTAAAGCAACTATACTCCAATAAAAACTTTTAAAAAAGGAACTTAGAAAAAAACCCATCAAGTCCAATTCCTTTCTTTTAAATTTAAATAGCCCGTTTACATTCAGAGAAAAAAAAGTTTAGATCATATAACAGTCAGATAGAATCCAACCTTCCAACTCCCCAATCCACCAATTTGCCACTATTCCCTAACACCTCACAGCATCCACCTACTCTGTAATCAAATATATATCAAGAAAAGAATGGCTGTCTTTTGCCATATGTAAGGGTTCCTTTACAGTTGGCTTCATAGAGTTCCTTCATACGCTAAGGGACGTTGTACACAAAATGCCAGAGGTGTCTGTGGGGCAGAATAATTATTAGAGTTGTGAGGACTGCTGTTACTTCTCTAATTTTCAATAATATAATATTTATAGAATAGAAACTTAGATGGCTTTAATCAGAATTGTACAATGTTATTACATGATCCCTCAATATCCTTGCCTTAGGTAAAGATAAGGCATTTGATAAATCTGTAAGGTTACTGGAAGTTCACATCAAAGCAGTACTACTAGTTATTGTTCTGAGGCTTAAATTTCACCAATTGAATCCACAGCTTGGTGAGGACTTTGCTGCTGTTATTTCAGATCTGTGCCATTTTTCTGAATGCTGTAATTTAGAGGATTTATTAGTAAGTATGTTGCAAGATCATCATGTGTAGAGTCATGATGAAGCCCTCCAATAAGAACTAGAGACTGAACCAAATTGACAATTTATAATGGCCCAAAAAAAAGCCCAGACCAGGGAGATTGCATCAGTACGTGTCCTAGAAATGAAAGCAGCAACTTCTAATATGAATTCTGCTCATAAAGCAGGCAGAGTGCTCTTGGCATCAGTAGAACACTGTAAATGCATGTCCTGAAATATCTACAGATCCAGTCAGACATATCAATTCTCGGTTAAAACTCTGGAAGCTCCACTTACATATTCTAGTAAACAGGCTTTGCAAAGGAATGGACCACTGAGGCTACACTGAACCTGAATGAACTTTAAGATATGCCAGGCAGTTTTCATGGCATTAGGTGACCTTAATTCTGTGGCAGTGAATCAGACTCAGATGGTTGAGGTTAAATTACCTTAAGATACGAATGCATCTGATAGAGACTTAGGTAAACCATCAATAAAAAGGCTGAGAATCCAGTAAAGGACCAATTCTAAATTTACAGGACTTGTGGTTTATAATACTTTGTAAAGTTACTTTCCACAAAACTTTTCCACAAGAATCTTTGCTACAGTTAAGGCATCATGTATTCTTTAAATTATAACAATCAGAGGTGTTTTTGAATGCTGAATGTTCCTTGCGACTCCATCACAGACATACTCTAAGCATGATGGAAAGGAAGTACATCAACATTCTCTTGGGAGGGAACTGAAATACTGCTGAGAATTACAACAGTCAACTAGAGAAATTTACATGCAAAATCCTGTGATTACTTTAGGCAGGACAGGGAGAATCCAGTAAGTTGCAAATAGACCCTAAACTGCGAAGAGGAAAAGGTAGATAAGCCTATTTTATTACGTGAAGTTTTTTCAAACTGGTTATCTATTTAGGATGGAATATATAAATCAGACCCTCTGTAAATAGTTTTACAAGCAGCTGAAAATTTGAGGGGCCTACATAGTCACTATGATATCAAAGGAGTAGTGTCCTGACAAATGTGACCTAAGTTAGGGCTCCTTTGGTTGAAAGGCAACTGAAACCTTATTTGTGCTGCCTTAAGCTAAAGGGGAAATTTATTGGAAAGAGACAGGGAACAGGTGTGCTCCTGGGCCTGTGGAACAGATTCAGGGGCTGGAGGCGTCTGGTGATCCTGAGAAGCTCTCCTGCATCTGTCACATGTACTCCCCCAGCCCATCTGCTTGCTCTTCCAGCTCACTTGCATTTCTCCCCAGGCCTATCTTAGAGCCTAACCTCAATTTGCATCTAGCTCTCTCTCAGTTCAGTAGGTCTGGGAAAGGTCTTGTTAGTCCAGCTCTGGACCAAAGTGTATCCCAAGCTGAAAGTTTGTGTCACAATACTTAAAATACGGGCTTCTCTGGTGGCGCAGTGGTTGAGAGTCCACCTGCCAATACAGGGGACACGGGTTCATGTCCCAGTCCGGGACGATCGCACATCTGGGCCACAACAGTGAGAGCCCGTGTACAGCCAAGAAAAAGATACATCTTTATCATTTCTTTATAATTCTTTTAAAAATAGAAGTACTGCCTTAATTCTGTCCACCTATCCTTAAAAGAGACTTGCATAGAAATGAAAAATGTGTATCTTAGAAAGACTTTAATCAAGCTTCTCCTTCAATCTTCAAGTTATATTAATGATATATTATCTTGGTGTTACAGTAATAAGGACAAAAGTAAGATGGTTATATGTTAGGAATGTGGTCAATCTGATGTTACTGTTTTGTGGTTTTTGTAATTTATCAGTGCAGAGGCTAGATTGCAGATAACCTTGAATGGTTTTACAGAAATATATATAGGAAATGCTCTACACCTACTTTAACAATCACTAACAGTAATAACCCAAACTCCAAACCCTGTGCATCAATAAATTGAAGACGGAAAGGGGTGTGATTTATAGTATACAGAGTAAAATTGACTTACTTACAACCTTTAACATGTCACCTAAATTTGATCTGTTTGGTCACCATTTTTAAAGATAATTTTACATTCAGGCTTTTCGTACCAAATAAAATAAGATAAAATAAAACCAGATTTTCACAAGATCTAAATGTCTTTTTTACTCTCATTAAGTATACATGTTGGTGGAATAATAAGGAAGGAGAGTCACATTTATAGCTAAGACAAATGTATATTTGAGTTTTATAGAGCCCTTCCTGATGCTATCAGACTAAGCTGAAAGCTTCCAATTTGCATAAAACTGCAATGACTATTCAAATCAACACATGGTTGGGCCCAGTTTTATACCTAATTATTCCAGTTGATACTGTGTCTCTGTCCATTCAAATTGCAATTTAAGAAAATAAAGATAGATGTGAGCATGCAATTCTATCCTAGTTTGGGTCAATCTGTTATTTATCAATAAACATAATGAATCACTTAATTGTTATTGGTCTACTGTTAATACAGAATATTCTGCTTAAATGTAGCAGAATGAACACATAGAATCAGATTTTTTTGAAGATGGAAGGTTCTTTAGAAATCATGTAGACCAACTTTGTCAATTTATTGCTGGAGAAAATGCAGCTTAGGACTGTTAAATGATTTACCCAAGGTCACACAGTCATTTGTTCTTAGGATTCAGTTATTACTTTGCCTAGTAGGAAATATATTTCTAAGTTACTGTGTGCACAAATGTACAGTTCTGAGGATGAAAATGGGTCCTTTTAAAACGAATATAGACCTACAAAAAAGACTTTTTTTTTTTTTTTTTTTTTTTTTTTTTGCGCGGGCCCCTCCCTTTTTTTGGCTCTCCCATTGCGGAGCACAGGCTCCGGACGCGCAGGCTTAGCGGCCATGGCTCACGGGCCCAGCCGCTCCGCTGCATGTGGGATCTTCCCGTACCGGGGCACGAACCCGTGTCCCCTGCATCAGCAGGCGGACTCTCAACCACTGCGCCACCAGGGAAGCCCAAAAAAGACTTATTTTTTGATGAAACACGTGGGACTTTCTAAGGACCAGGTGCTGTTGTAAGCATTTTTCATATACTGAGTCATTTTATTATTATGGCAAATGTATGAATTAGGTACAATTTGTATATCTATTTTGTAAATGTAGAAACTGAGGCGCAGAGGGTTTATGTGCCTTGTTAAACTTGCACAGCTAGTACAAAGCTGAGCCAATAGCTGAAGTCAGGCCCTCCAGCTTCAGAAGTCATACTCTTCAACACAGCATGATGTTGCGTTCCTTAAAATTAAACAAGAGTTTTTACCTATAATATGTGGATGTCGGACAAATAATGCCAATCGGATACAACCATCCTTCCTATTATAGGTTCTTCTAGAACACTGAAGTATCACTTAATTTCCTGTCATATGAAGGGATCCTTCATAGGACATTAGAGATAAATGTTTCTTCTATCTCTGATCCACTGTCTGCAAGTATTGCAATCTCACTGAAATTATTCTTGGGCAGTGTTTAAACATGTGTATCTCAATACTGAAACCTGAACATCAGGTTATTATGATATTGGAAATAATGCATTTTAAAGTGAAGAGCATTTCCTTTCTACATCTATTATTGAGTTAAATGCTGCTAATTAAAGGTTAGTTTTGTCCTCAGTAATTACCAAATTGCATAGTGTACAAAGCAGTGCAATTGTTTAATGTCCCAGGTTTAAATATGTTTGCTTTTAAATGGCATTTCAAAATTGTTCATATTGTATTGACAATCTAAGTGATTAAAGTTTATATGAGCTGAGAACTTTACAAAATCCGTATGTATATATATAAAGTAAGTATTACATAGCCATTTATTTTGACAATCCCCTTTTGATTATCTACCATGTGTCTAGCTCTATGCTCCATACTAGTATAGACCCATATTAGATACATAATTTAAATGCATATGGGGGTGTGGTAATAGAAGGGGGGACTCAGAAGCATATATAATTCAGCACTTCATCTTTATGCTGCAATATAAGAGAAAATCTATTTATATAATTATAAATTGTAATGCCAAATCAGGATTTCTACGCCACTTGGGATAGTAAATTAAAGCCTCGTATCCTTTATATAAAACTTCTGTTTTAAAGAGATTCTATAAAGCAAAATTCTTCTCGTTCTGATTTTAGAAGGAAGTTCTTTGAGGCCCCAAATAAATAGGATATATCTACTTAACCAAAAGGAAGCCTACATTGTATCTAATTACCAATACAGTTTGTATCCAAGATTCTAGAAATTACAGAGTGTAGTAAATGACCAAAAGAAATGTAAAGTTATGTATAATAAATTCAATCTTGAAAGATTATTCATAATCCATTTTCTAATGTAGATTGCTTAAGACTGAACATTTAATTCTTGATGAAGTCTGTCTTATGGATCAAATAAAATGTCATTCTTGGCTATGAGTGTAGTTTAACTCAAACATCCAAGTTTCATAACGAGTTCCTGTTACGCATAGCAATTGCCATCAAATGAATTATATTCTATAGGTATGATGATCCATTAGAATTCAAATTAACCAAATTTCAAGGGCCTCTGTTAAGTTATTCACACTATTGTTAGTAAAAGCCTGTCACTGTTGCTTCAATTACACATCTCTCTTTTCAGTAATTTATAACTAATCTGAGCTGAAACAAGGGCTGCATTTTAAAGACGTATAAGTCCAACTTGGATACCACTGGAGACTGTACAAAAGTAGTGCTATTTTTGGTGAATTTAGGAATTAACTGTGCATAATGTTTATGTTATTGTTGGTAACTGATCAATCCATATCTTTAAAAATACTATAACTTTCCATGTAACAATGTACTGTCTTTCTGAAATAATCTTGTTAACCAAAACATCCTCCTTTATTCAAATAAGTATTTCACATGTTGCCTTTTTTGATATTACCTTCTGCCCCAACTCTCACCGTTAACTGAAGAAAGTTTAAGTGATGTTCTAGAATGTTCCATCATCCACAAATTGGTCTAGCAACTGCCTTAAATACAGTACACAAAACAAAAATGTATTCTTGCCAAAACACGAATTTACTTCCTCTGGTGTAATTCTTATTTTACATTCAGATCCAAGACAGCTGGTCAAAGAAATTCTTTCATTTTATGGGGAAAAAAAATTCTCAAGATCAACAGGGCTTCCCTGGTGGCGCAGTGGTTGAGAGTCCGCCTGCCGATGCAGGGAACACGGGTTCGTGCTCCGTCCGGTCCGGGAGGATCTCGTGTGCCGTGGAGCGGCTGGGCCCATGAGCCATGGCCGCTGAGCCTGCGCGTCCGGAGCCTGTGCTCCGCAGCGGGAGAGGCCACAGCGGTGCGAGGCCCGCGTACCACAAAAAAAAAAAAAAACAAAACGATCAACATATAGCTTCTCAGCTATAAGTTCTGATAACCTGGACACACAACCTTGGAGATAATAATAGTTAACTGGTAAAAGAACTACATTTGAGAATGTTGCAATAGTACAGATCTTGATATTGACATTATCAAGATCTCCACTTGAGTTAGTTTTCCAAACAGAATTTAAGCATTTCAGGGCGTTCTAACTCCAATGCTTACAAGAGCTAACCAGACCACATAAAGTGGAGCAGGTGTAACGTCCTAGAGTGTGTGGTGGAGAAGAGGGCTGGGAAGGGCCTGCCCTGCCTAAAAGGAAGCTAATAACCAGCTCAAGCCAATCATCGGCAAAAGGGAATGTAGACCCTGTGCTGCCATATTTCCAATACTTTACAATAACTCAGAAGTGCAAATTTTTTCTTGAAATATTCTAGTTTTCCAATAAAAAACTTTATCCAGGCCATATATGTCTTTAGACTATATTCTATGTGAGGGCTGGTCATGTGAGATATCTGATTTAAAGTTGTATTTAGTCAAAATTTTGTACTTTCTGTAATTTTTATAATAAGCTTCATCTCCTAAAGGAAGATGTTTGGAATTATAGCCAGGAACAAATTCTGGTCTGGAATTTCTCTCTTCCTTTTGTTCTCAGGACTTCCTACTCTCTTGGGGCAGGAATTGGTCATCTTTGTCTTTTGTCATATCTATATGTTTATAATATTTCCCTCCCTAAAAAAACTTTACTTCTCAAGGATACAGAGATACCTTTAGATTTGTGAATGTCTGTGTGAGCATATAAGTACATTTTATTTTTTCCCAGGTACTGCCACATTGCCACACACCTAACAGAAGGTGCTTAATGATACTTGCTAAGTTGAAGCTATCTGCTTATACTTAATATAAAAAAGAACAACTTCAGGCTTATAAAAACGTGAAGTGTCCATTGTTTTCTCAATGTCCATGTTGCTTGGCAAGAAATCACCTTTATTTTTCTCCGCACTAAGGCATTATCACATAAACCCTTCTTCCCAGTTTGAATAAGCTCATAATCCTATTCCATTTTATGTGCAAACGCATTTGGCCTCATCTGTTTCCTGTGATTCGAAATAAAGCTCACAATTTTACCCTCTGACACTACCACGCATTATACACTCTTAAAAAAAAATCCACATAATTAGAAATTACTCAGCAAGAGAAACTGGAATTTTTCTTATATTGCTTAGAGACTCACAATGCCAGGTTGCCACTGTACTTCCTGGCTCTGGTCACTGATGGAGTTCAAGGTGTCTCAAAACAGATGATGCCATTTTAGTTTTTGAACATATACAATTTTGACTGAGACAAAGTTACTGTCTTCAAATTTTTCTTACAAGGTGTAAAAAATGGTGTCATACGGTGATAACTGTCTTGCTAGCTTTGAGTGGTTACATGCTGGGAGAGAGGCAGAATCCAGTCTGCATGAAGAGCATAAAAGGCCTCAGAGAAGAGGGGACATCTGAAGTGCGTCTTCAAGAATTCTTACGACTGGCAGGCATGATTTGTGGCAGCAAAGCAGGAGAGGGAAAGAAATTTAAAGAGGAAAGAATGAGTAAAGGCGTAAATGTAAGAAAATGCATGACATATTCAGGGACTTTGTTCAAATAAGAGCTCACAGCCCCTTAGATAGGTAGGCTTGGTGGGATGAAGCATAAATAAAATTGAAAACTATAATCTGAGGCCAGATTAGAAAAAGCCTTGAAGGTATGCTAAGGGGGTACAGCGGACTGACCCTGGTTGGCTCCCAGTGACTCATGCCTCCTTGGGACTGGCACTTTGGTAGTCCCCTCCCATACTGATTCTGAGCTTGGCATGCGGCTTCCTTTAGCCATTGGGCCAGCAGCACGTGTGACATAAAAACTGATATATGAATGTGCATTGGAGCTTGCCTCTTAGAATCCAGCCACGATCTGAGAAACCCAGGTGGTCTACTTGTAAGAAGTACACAGAAAGAAAAGCCCAGTCATCCCAGCATCCTAGTTCTTATCTTCCCTGTCAGCTGAATGAAGCCACACAAGTCCCACCACGTGAGAACAGCACAGGAACTGCCCCCGTCAATTCACAAAATCACCAAGTTTTAGAGTAGTCTGTTATGCAGCAATACATAACTGATGTCGGGGTTAAAATATTTTATCTAGGCAATCAACAGTCAACATTGTGCCATTATCTGTTCTTTAACTGGGGCTGTAACACGGCAAGGATTGAGTTTGCAAATATAAATGGTGGTAGATACTGAAGACAGACTGGGGCCTGGGTGAGTGAACCCAAGACAACGTTGACCACCACTGCACACTGCACTGGTCCAGAGAAGAGATAATGAGTGTTTATGCTAGAGAAGGATTTAGCAAACTTTTCTTGTTAAGGGCTACACAGTAAATATTTCAGGCTTCTCTGGCCATAAGTTCTGTTACAACTACTCAATTCTACCATTTTATCATGAAAGTAGCCATAGAGTATATGGAAATGAATAAGTATGGCTGTATTCTCATAAAACTTTATTTACAAAAACAGCCATTTTATTGGATTTGTACTAAAGCAAAGGCAGAAGAAATAAAAACAGAAGATAGGTAACATTTTGTAGTAAGAATCAATGTACTATGGCCAGTGAGAAAGAAAGAAGGATCAAGAATGACTCACAGGGGCTTCCCTGGTGGCGCAGTGACCGAGAGTCCGCCTGCCGATGCAGGGGACATGGGTTCATGCCCCGGTCCAGGAAGATCCCACATGCCACGGAGCGGCTGGGCCCGTGAACCATGGCCACTGAGCCTGCACGTCCAGAGCCTGTGCTCCGCAACGGGAGAGGCCACAACAGTGAGAGGCCCACGTACCGCGCGCAAAAAAAAAAAAAAAAAATGACTCACAGTTTAGATGACCAAGCAAATGACACTAGTGGTTACTGAGATAGGCAACACAGGGTCAAAGGAGGTTTTGAGTGAATCTGGTTTGGGACACCTTGAGTTTGAAGTGGGCCACTTAGGAGAAGAGTGTACTACTTCCTTGGAAATACATGTATTCAGGACTGGATCGGGAAGGCATACATTTGGGGGTCAATTGCTTATAGGTGGAACTCGAAGCCAGGAGTAAAAGGATCAAATCACCTTTCTAAGCTTCTAATGCTTATTACACTGTTGGCATGTAGGAAGTACTCGATAATAAACCATAACAAGATGACATAAGTCAGTCATGATTCTGATTACAATTGTATTATCAGTAGAGAGCTGAGTGACAAAATGTGGGGATCGAAAACAGGGCCCTTGAGGAAATTTTTATTTAAGAGGCAGAGGGATGGAAGAGAAAGGATCAGAAGAGACCAGAGGGGTTATCAGAGGAAAAACCCCATTGAGAATGGTATCCTGGATTCAAAGAAGTGTATTTCAGAAAAGGGACATTTGTTGACGTCCACTACTGTGGACAGTAGCAGCAGGCTGAAGCCTTGGACAGCTCCTTAGTCTGGATATGAGTGTGTGACCGAATAAGAATCCTTCCTAGAGATGTTTTTGTGTGAAACCAATGGGGAAAACTCTATTGCCTCTTTTGCTTATAATAGTCAGTTTTCTATCTCTTGAACAGATCTAGCCCTGACTTACACATTTCCAGAAAGACAAACTCTACGAGAAACACGTTAATGTGCCACATGATCCAATTAGGGGTAAACACTGAAATCATTTAACCCTGGTACAGTTCCTTCATTAAATACAACAGCATTCCCTGATGGCTTTCTTATCCGTCGGTGTCATTTGAAGTCTCACACTGCTGCCCTCAGCCCATTTGCTTTATTTCCACATTTTTTACTCAGACTGTTTCCTAGCTAGATTCATGACTATGGATAAGGTTCAAACTATTAGAGAAGCAAAGTTCCTGAGGGCAAGAAACCGCTTCTCATTGTTCTTCATTATTTACACATTCCCCTGTATGTTTCCGAAGCACTTAACCTAATTTACATTTTAATGAACTACCACACTGTACTTACCAAATGTTTAGTGGGTCAATACTAGAGGACCCATTTTAGCAATCAGAAACAAGCAGTAATCAGAATGAGAAATGAGAGCATCTGCAGAACTGGCACAACTAGGAAAATTTTTTAATTTCAATTATGATTTTGGTTATATCCATGCATATTCTTGTACTGTTATTTGGTATGTTTTTAAAAATCAGATCACTATGTTTGCTTAAATATATGTATCTTTAAAGAAACACTGTATCATTTTCATAAATGGTAAACAATATCACTTAACAAAAATAAAAGGTAAACTGAATATATACTTATTAGAAAAATATGCATTTTTCTGAACCAGCTAAAGATGCTCCTGGGCCTCCAAAGGAGAGGCCTCCCCATTTGGAAAATCATACTTGTGGGAATTGAGGTGCCAAAGAATTACAAAAAGAGCAGGCTTTAGGCCTGATAAACACGTGTTCAATCTCAGTTTTGCTTCCTTCTGGATCCTTTTTCTACCTGTAGGCATCTCTACTTCTTCATTACACACTTCACATTTTAGTGAATTATTTAATATCAAGTTTTTTGCTCTAGAGTCTAAGCTCTGTGAGGACAGGAAATATATTTGTCTTTTCACACCAGCATGTAGTACCTGCACACGTGAGGCATACAGCAAGTATTTGTTGAATGAACGAATGGATGGATGAAAGAGCTAACCTCTCTGAGCTTTCATTGCCTTATGTACATTAAGGTGAAAATAAAACATACCTTGAAGTGTTTATGGTATTAGAGATGAGATATATATATATATATATATATACACACACACATACACACACAATATGTATATATTATATATACATATATATTTATCTAATAATATATATAATATATATATTAACCACCTAGCACAGAATGTGGTTGAAATGATGACTTTGAAGCATGGCACCCATATCCAATAAATCAAACTAAAAGGTTCATGCCACTTACAGAATGGGTCACTTAGTCACATTCCTAACCTCCACCAGCCTTCCACGTTTCACCATTGCTGAATACAGACACCCTTCATTCCCCCTTCTCTTTGTGCACTCCACTGCTGTTGGAATATCCTTGCCCCATCTTCTAACTTATGACGATTTTACATGCATATCCTGCATCAAGTCCCCAGATGCAGAGGGCTTGAACACAAGTCCCAGATCAAGCCCCTTCCCTGGGAAGCCAGTCGCGAGGCAGAGAAATTGCTTTGCCATCTTTTGGTCTTCAAATCACTCTATTCCTACCACTGTGGGAACAACTGCATTTTATTGTAATCACCCATTTCCACAGTGATAATCAGGCTAGACTTCACATTAAGAACTGAGATCTAATTTCCAGATGAAAGAGGGGAAATTGTTTTAAGAGTGCTACTTCCATAATATATTCCCGATACTTTTATTCAGGGCTATAAACAGTGCAACGTTTTCATTGCGATTCTTTTGTTAAGTAACATTAATAAGCAAAGTCAACAAAAAAGACCCACAGTGTATCTGCTTTCAATGGATAAACTAAAAAATCTGGTCTGCGTGCATTTTTATTTTTCCTGCTTTAGTCTTGGTATTGCCTTTAGAAATGTCAGCCTCTTCATTAAAACTTGAGCTCCTTGACAGCAGATATTGTGTCTAATTCATCACTTTAGCCCACCACCTAGCACAGTCCAAGGAACCTAGTAGATGCTCACAGGATATTTGTTATTGAATCAATAAATAAATGAGCAAATGATTTTTGAACTTCACATATTAATTACTGTACATATGAGAAAAGAGAACACTGGAGTTTTTTTTAAATGTATGCAAATTCTCTATAATGCAGAAAATTAGGTAGCTGGATTACAGGAAGAATTTTCTAAAACTTTACACCAAAGGGTTCAGATAATTTTCACTTGACCTAGGCTGGGGGCGGGGGGCGGGGGGGAAGAGTGCGGTGGTTGGGGAGGGGCCAGAGATGATGGATGAGAAGTAGCCCTTTAAATATTTACACATCTCTTCTAACAGTGTGATGAACTAGTATGCCTTTTACATTTTGGATGAAGAGCAGGACTCCTCTGGTAAAAAGCAAAGCCTTTTGCAGACCCATTGAAACAATAAATATTTTCTTCTAAATAAAAGTACAGCTTGTGGGAGACATTAAAGATGGCAGAAGAGTAGAACGCGATCACCTTACTCCCCACAGATACACCCGAAATACATCTACATGTGGAACACCTCCTACAGAACACCTACTGAAGGCTGGCGGTAGACCTCAGACCTCCCAAAAGGCAAGAAACTCCCCACATACCTGGGTAGGGCAAAAGAAAAAACAGAGACAAAAGAATAGGGACGGGACCTGCACCAGTGGGAGGGAGCTGTGAAGGAGGAAAAGTTTCCACACACTAGGAAGCCCCTTCGCGGGCAGAGACTGCGGGTGGCGCGGTGGGGAAGCTTCGGAGCCGCGGAGAGGAGCGCAGCAAAAGGGGTGCGGAGGGCAAAGCGGAGAGATTCCCGCACAGAGGACCGGTGCCGACCAGCACTCACCAGCTCGAGAGGCTTGTCTGCTCACCCGCCGGGGCGGGCGGGGCTGGGAGCTGAGGCTCGGGCTTCGGTCGGATCCCAGGGAGAGGACTGGGGTTGGAGGCGTGAACACAGCCTGAGGGATTAATGCGCCACAGCTAGCCGGTAGGGAGTCCGGGGAAAAGTCTGGGGCTGCCGAAGAGACAAGAGACTTTTTCTTCCCTCTTTGTTTCCTGGTGCCAGAGGAGAGGGGATTCAGAGCGCTGCTTAAAGGAGCTCCAGACACGGGTGCGAGCCGCCGCTAAAATCACAGACCCCAGAGACGGGCATGAGACGCTAAGGCTGCTGCTGCCACCTCCAAGAAGCCTGTGTGTGAGCACAGGTCACCATCCACGCCTTCCCTCCCGGGAGCCTGTGCAGCCCACCACTGCCAGGGTCTCGTGACCCAGGGACAACCTCCCCCGAGAACGCACGGCACGTCTCACGCTGCTGCAACGTCACGCCGGCCTCTGCCGCCGCAGGCCCGCCCCGCACTCCTTGCCCCTCCCTCCCCGCGGCCTGAGTGAGCCAGAGCCCCTGAATCAGCGGCTCCTTTAACCCCGTCCTGTCTGAGCGAAGAACAGACGCCCTCCAGCGACCTACACGCAGAGGCGGGGCCAAATCCAAAGCTGAGCCCCGGGAGCTGTGCGAACAAAGAAGAGAAAGGGAAATCTCTCCCAGCAGCCTCAGGAGCAGCGGATTAATCTCCACAATCAACTTGATGTACCCTGCATCTGTGGAATACCTGAATAGACAACGAATCATCCCAAATTGAGGAGGCAGACTTCGGGAGCAATGATATATATATATTTTTTTTCTTTTTCTCTTTTACCAAGTGTGTATGTGTATGCTTTTGTGTGTGATTTTGTCTGTATAGCTTTGCTTTTACCATTTGTCCTACAGCTCTGAGCATTTTTCTTTTTCTTGAAGTATAGCTTTTAGCACTTATTATTGGTGGATTTGTTCTTTGGTTTGGTTCCTCTCTTCTTTTCTTTTTTTAATTACTTTTTAATTTTTATATTTTTAATAATTATTGTTTATTTTTTATTTTAATAACTTTATTTTTTCTTTCTTTTCTTTTTTCTGCCTTTGCTTCCGAGCTGTGTGGCTGACAGGGTCTTGGTGCTCCAGCCGGGTGGCACGCCAGTGCCTCTGAGGTGGGAGAGCTGAGTTCAGGACATTGGTCCACCAGAGACCTCCTGGCTCCACGTTAATATCAAACAGTGAAAGATCTCTCAGAGATCTGCATCTCAATGCTAAGGCCCAGCTCCACTCAACGACCAGCAAGTTACAACACTGGACACCCCATGCCAAACAACTAGCAAGACAAGAATACAACCCCACTCATTAGCAGACAGGCTGCCTAAAGTCATACTGAGTTCACAGACACCCCAAAACACACCACTGGATGCAGCCCTGCCCACTAGAAAGACAAGATCCAGCCTCATCCACCAGAACACAGGCACTAGACTAGTTCCCTCCACCAGGAAGCCTACAAAACCCATGAGCCAACCTTAGCCGCTGGGGGCAGACACCAAAAACAATGGGAACTATGAACCTGAAACCTGCAAAAAGGAGACCCCAAACACAGTAAGTGAAGCAAAATGAGAAGACAGAGAAACACACAGCAGATGAAGGAGCAAGATAAAAACCCACCAGACCTAACAAGTGAAGAGGAAATAGGCATTCTACCTGAAAAAGAATTCAGAATAATGACAGTAAAGATGATCCAAAATCTTGGAAATAGAGAAAATACAAGATAGGTTTAACAAGGACCTAGAAGAACTAAAGAGCAAACAATGATGAACAGCACAATAAATGAAATTAAAAATTCTCTAGAAGGAATCAATAGCAGAATAACTGAACCAGAAAAACGGATAAGTGACCTGGAAGATAAAATAGTGGAAATAACTACTGCAGAGCAGAATAAAGAAAAAGAATGAAAAGAATTGAGGAGAGTCTCAGAGACCTCTGGGACAACGGTAAACTCACCAACATTCGAATTATAGGGGTCCCAGAAGAACAAGAGAAAAAGCAAGGGTTTGAGAAAACATTTGAAGAGATTATAGTTGAAAATTTCCTTAATGTGGGAAAGGAAATAGTTAATCAAGTTTAGGAAGTGCAGAGAGCCCCATACAGGATAAACCCAAGGAGAAACGCCAAGTCACATATTAATCAAACTATCAAAAACTGAATACAAAGAAAAAAATATTAAAAGCAGCAAGGGGAAAGCAACAAACAACCTACAAGGGAATCCCCATAAGGTTAACAGCTGATCTTTCAGCAGAAACTCTGAAAGCCAGAAGGGACTGGCAGGACATATTTAAAGTGATGAAAGGGAAAAACCTACAACCAAGATTACTCTACCTAGCAAGGATCTCATTCAGATTCGACACAGAAATTAAAACCTTGGCAAGCAAAAGTTAAGAGAATTCAGCACCACCAAACCAGCCTTACAATAAATGCTAAAGGAACTTCTCTAGGCAGGAAACACAAGAGAAGGAAAAGACCTACAAAAACAAACCCAAAACAATTAAGAAAATGGTGGTAGGAACATACATATCAATAACTACCTTAAATGTAAATGGATTAAATGCTCCCACCAAAAGACAGAGACTGGCTGAATGGATACAAAAAACAAGACCCCTATATATGCTGTCTACAAGACACCCACTTCAGACCTAGAGACACATACAGACTGAAAGTGAGTGGATGGGAAAAAATATTCCATGGAAATGGAAATCAAAAGAAAGCTGGAGTAGCAGTTTTCATATCAGACAAAATAGACTTTAAAATAAAGACTATTACAAGAGACAGAGAAGAACACTACATAATGATAAAGGGATCAATCCAAGAAGAAGATGTAACTATTGTAAATATTTATGCACCCAACATAGGGGCACCTCAATACATAAGGCAAAAACCAACAGCCATAAAAGGGGAAATCGACAATAACACAATCATAGGGGCTTTAACATCCCACTCTCACCAATTGACAGATCATCCAAAATGAAAATAAATAAGAAAACACAAGCTTTAAATGATACATTAAACAAGATGGACTTAATTGATATTTGTAGTACATTCCATCCAAAAACAACAGAATACACTTTCTTCTCAAGTGCTCATGGAACATTCTCCAGGATAGATCATATCTTGGGTCACAAATCAAGCCTTGGTAAATTTAAGAAAACTGAAATCATATCAGGTATCTTTTCCGACCACAATGCTATGAGACTAGATATCAATTACAGGAAAAAATATCTAAAAAAATACAAACACATGGAGGCTAAACAAAACATTACTTAACCAAGAGAACACTGAAGAAAACAAAGAGGAAATCAAAAAATACCTAGGAACAAATGACAATGAAAACACAAAGACCCAAAACCTAGGGGATGCAGCAAAAGCAGTTCTAACAGGGGTGTTTAAAGCAATACAATCCTACCTCAAGAAGCAAGATAATAACTTGTTTATAATAATTAATACGAAACTGCTGTAAAACAAATAAAATTTAATTTAAAAAAATAAGAAACATCTCAAACAACCTAATCTTAAACCTAAAGCAATTACAGAAAGAACAAAAATAGCCCAAAGTTAGCAGAAGAAATCATAAAGATCAGATCAGAAATAAATGAAAAAGAAATGAAGGAAACAACAGCAAAGATCAATAAAACTAAAAGCTGGTTCTTTGAGAAGGTAAACAAAATTGATAAACCATTAGCCAGACTCATCAAGAAAAAAAAGGGAGAAGACTCAAGTCAACAGAATTAGAAATGAAAAAGGATAAGTAACAACTGACACTGCAGAAATACAAAGGATCATAAGAGATTACTACAAGCAACTATATGCCAGTAAAATGGACAACCTGGAAGAAATGGACAAGTTCTTAGAAAAGCACAACGTTCTGAGACTGAACCAGAAAGAAATAGAAAATATAAACACACCAATCACAAGCACTGAAACTGAGACTGTATTTAAAATTTTCCAACAAAAAAAAGCCCAGGACCAGATGGCTTCACAGCTGAATTCTATCAAACACTTAGAGGAGAGCTAACACCTATCCTTCTCAAACTCTTCCAAAATAAGCAGAGGGAGGAACACTCCCAAACTCATTCTAAAAGGCCACCATCACCCTGATATCAAAACCAGACAAATATGTCACAAAGAACGAAAACTACAGGCCAATATCACTAATGAACATAGATGCAAAAATCCTCAACAAAATACTAGCAAACAGAATCCAACAGCACATTAAGAGGATCATACACCATGATCAAGTGGGGTTTATCCCAGGGATGCAAGGATTCTTCAATATACGCAAATCAATGTGATAAACCATATTAACATATTGATGGATAAAAACCATATGATCATCTCAATAGATGCAGAAAAAGCTTTTACAAAATTCAACACCCATTTATGATAAAAAACCCTCCAGAAAGTAGGCATAGAGGGAACTTATGTCAACATAATAAAGGCCATATATGACAACCACACAGCCAACATCATTCTCAATGGTGAAAAACAGAAACCATTTCCACTAAGATCAGGAACAAGACAAGGTTGCCTACTCTCACCACTATTATTCAACGTAGTTTAAGGAAGTTTTAGCCACAGCAGTCAGACAAAAAAGAAATAAAAGGAATCCAAATTGGAAGAGAAGAAGTAAAGCTGCCACTGTTTGCAGACGACATGATACTATACATAGAGAATCCTAAAGACTCTACCAGGAATCTACTAGAGCTAATCAATGAATTTGGTAAAGTAGCAGGATATAAAATTAATGCACAGAAATCTCTTGCATTCCTATACACTAATGATGAAAAATCTGAAAGAGAAATTAAGGAAACAGTCCCATTTACCACTGTAACAAATAGAATAAAATACCTAGGAATAAACCTACCTAAGGAGACAAAAGACCTGTATGCAGAAAGCTATAAGACACTGATGAAGGAATTTAAATATGATATAAACAGATGGAGAGATATACCATGTTCTTGGATTGGAAGAATCAACACTGTGAAAATGACTATACTACCCAAAGCAATCTACAGATTCAGTGCAATCCCTATCAAACTACCAATGGCATTTTTCACAGAACTATAACAAAAAATTTCACAATTTGTATGGAATCACAAAAGACCCTGAACAGCCAAAGCAATCTTGAGAAAGAAATTCAGAGCTGGAGGAATCAGGCTCCCAGACTTCTGACTATACTACAAAGCTACAGTAATCAAGACACTGTGGTACTATCACAAAGACAGAAATGTAGATCTATGGAACAGGATAGAAAGCCCAGAGTTAAACCCACACACATATGGTCACCTTATTTTTGATAAAGGAGGCAAGAATATACAGTGGAGAAAAGACAGCCTCTTCAATAAGTGGTGGTGGGAAAACTGGACAGTTACATGTAAAAGAATGAAATTAACACCATACACAAAAATAAACTCAAAATGGATTAAAGACCTAAATGTAAGGCCAGACACTATAAAACTCTTAGAGGAAAACATAGGCAGAACACTCTGACATAAATCACAGCAAGATCCTTTTTGACCCACCTCCTAGAGAAATGGAAATAAAAACAAACAAATGGGACCTAATGAAACTTCAAAGCTTTTGCACAGCAAAGGAAACCATAAACAAGACCAAAAGACAACCCTCAGAATGGGAGAAAATATTTGCAAATGAAGCAACTGACAAAGGATTAATCTCCAAAATTTACAAGCAGCTCATGCAGCTCAGTATCAAAAAAGCAAACAACCCAATCCAAAAATGGGCAAAAGACCTAAACAGACATTTCTCCAAAGAAGATATACAGATGGCCAACAAATACATAAAAAGATGCTCAACATCACTAGTTATTAGAGAAATGCAAATCAAAATTACAATGAGATATCAAACTCACACCAGTCAGAATGCCCATCATCAAAAAATCTACAAACAATAAGTGCTGGAGAGGGTGTGGAGAAAAGGTAACCCTCTTGCACTCTTGGTGGGAATGTTAATTGATACAGTCACTATGGAGAACAGTATGGAGGTTCCTTAAAAAACTAAAAATAGAACTACCCTATGACCCAGCAATCCCACTTCAGGTCATATACCCTGAGGAAATCATAATTCAAAGAGTCATATACCACAATGTTCAGTGCAGCACTATTTACAATAGCCAGGATATGGAAGCAACCTAAGTGTCCATCAACAAATGAATGGATAAAGAAGATGTGGCACATGTACAAAATGGAATATTACTCAGCCATCAAAAGAAACGAAATTGAGTGATTTGTAGTGAGGTGGATGGACCTAGAGTCTGTCAAACAGAGTGAAGTCAGAAAGTGAAAAATAAATACTGTACACTAATACATATATTTGGAATCTAAAAATAAAAAAAAAGTTATGAAGAACCTAGGGGCAGGATGGGAATAAAGATCCAGACATAGAGAGTGGACTTGAGGACAAGGGGAGGGGGAAGGGTAAGCTGGGGCGAAGTGAGAGAGTGGCATGAATTTATATATACTACCATACCTAAAATAGATAGCTAGTGGGAAGCAGCAGCATAGCACAGGGAGATCAGCTCGGTGCTTTGTGACCCCCTAGAGGGATGGTATAGGGAGGGTGGGAGGGAGATCCAAGAGGGAAGAGATATGCGGACATATGTATATGTATATATATATAGCTGATTCACTTTGTTACAAAGCAGAAAGTAACACACCACTGTAAAGCAATTACACTCCAATAAAGATGTTAAAAAAAGTACAGCTTGTTCGTGCACTGAAACAAAAAGTGACCTAGAGTCTGTCATACAGAGTGAATTAAGTCAGAAAGAGAAAAACAAATATCGTATATTAACACATGCATGTGCAATCTAGAGGAATGGTACAGATGAACCTATTTGCAGGGCAGGAACAGAGATGCAGATGTAGAGAACGGACATGTGGACATGGGTGGGGGGGAAGGGGGTGGGATGAATTGGGAGATTAGGACTGACATACATACACCATCATGTGTGAAATAGATAGCTAGACGGAACCTGCTGTATAGCACAGGGAGCTCAGCTCGGTTCTCTCTAATGACCTAGATGGGTGGGATGGGGGGGCATTGGGAGGGAGGTCCAAAGGGAGGGGATATATATATACATAAAGTTGATTCACTTTGTTGCACAACAGAAAACACACTACATTGTAACGTAACTATACACCAATTTAAAAAAAAAAGAAAGAAAGAAAAAAGGAATCTCTTGCCTTGGAATCTTTGGCACTTAGTTCTCAACTGAAATTAGGTGTGAAGTTTCTCAACTGTGTCCCAGTGGGTCATCTCTTGCTGTCATAGATTCACATGTCAGACTCTGCTTTAAACTATGACTGGGACTATCTAGAACACTACAGTCTCATATTTCTCAACATTATCCCTGTCCAAATGTATTCCATATTGGACTCTTAAAAGGTATTACAATTAGACTAAAGCTAACGTGTAACATTATCATGTGCTGTGGTTAGTTCAGCCTTTATTCCCAGTAATGTTTGAGACCTCTTCATCTGAGAAGATGAATTGTTAGACTCTTTTCTACTAATTTTGTGCAGACTAGTGCCATATAGAAATACGCGGGATTTAATAGGACTATATATCAATTAGCGAGGTAAGAATTTTTTTTTTTTTTAGTGAGGTAAGAATTTTGAAGAAACATCTAGTTCTTGAATTAAAATAATCCTTCAGAGGTAATGATTTTATTGATAATTGCTACTGAGAAAAACCGAGTATAAGATAATCAAACTACTGTAAACAGGAGGAAAAAGTTTTCAGGTTCACCAGAAGCTGATCATGAGTTGAGGATATATGTGCAAGTATTTGAGGAAGACCTCTCTTGGGAGACTAGTAAGGAAGTGAAAGAGGCTGACTGGGGAAGGGAAGCAGGCCAAGCAAGACTGGCTCTCAGGCAAAGCCCTGCAGAGGGTGATGTCAGCCTGATTGCACTGAGGAACTCGGAAATATGTTAAGCCTCAAGTGAGCCCTATTCAAGGCAAGATGGCTAGGGATTACTCATACCTGTCGGTGGTTAAATATGCAGAGGAGGGGGAAGCTGAATGTGGGTGGAAGGAGAAAGGACAATAAGGCACTTCCGGTGTAATATAATTAAAAACTAATTCACATCGATACATTGTGTTCTTCTAGGATTCTTTCTGATACAAACCTGACCTTAAGCCATCATTCTGAGTTGGTGAAAACAAAGACTTAATTTTGTATTCCTAGAATCTAGTATATTACCTGGCATAAAATAGGCAATATATACGATAGGTAGTATTATATATAGTATATACATACATGTACTTAAGTGAATGTTATTAAACATTCAAGTCCTTTCTTATCCCACCCAACAAATCCTTTTTTCATAAACAAAATTCTATTTATTCAGTAAATAATCATTGAGAATCTCCTATATCTCTTGTGTCCCAGGCACTGGGATGCATCTTGGAATTGTAGCACTGAACCAGACAGATCCATGGAGGCAGACACTGTAACACTCATTCTTTGCAGAGGGGCAGATATTAAAAATTATACTGATAAACAGCTAATGAAATCTAGTTGTGATTAAATGCTAAAAAAATAAAAGCAGAGGGTGACAACATATAATGAACTAGAACCTAATCTTATCTGGAAGGTGACAGAGGGCTTTCAGGAAACATTAAGATTGTCATCAACTCTCAGTTTTCAAGACTCCATGTATTTCAGTGTCTGAGGCAGCTTCTACTATGTAAATCTGGGTAGCAGTAAATAAGGTTTCTTTGAGGGAAGAAAAGAGACCAGCTTCGGCTGAAAGAAAAATTCCACTCCCCATCACAGTAGCCACTCAGGAAGATTTCTGACAGTGATAGAGCTTAAAGGTACCAAGGGTTTGTGGACACACAAAGGGAAGGGAAGGGAGGTCATCATGAGATGCATGGAGGTGCTAGGGTTGAAATGTCACCAGTTCCATGATGTTATTTCTAGTCCACCGAGCTCGTTCCCGAAACAGAATTTACAAAATCAAATGGAAAAACATCCTTTGTGCTTGAAGGACTGAAATAATAATGCCTGGGTCTCATGAAAAGTATTCAGTGCCTAGATTTAGGTAATTTGGTTTGTAAAACCATCTAGAGTTAAATATATCAATTCTATTTTTTCGGAATCCCAGAGGCCAGCAGAGTACTCTCTTGAGAAAGCTTAGCAAGTGTATTAACTAGGGGAACATGCATAAAAATAGGACACATGACGACTGAAATGAAAGTAGGCTGAACCATAAAGACTTTTTCAGCCCTTTGCTTCTACGATATTATTAAAGAATTACAAAATAAGGCATAGCTGATGGGGGTGAATAGGATTGATAAATAATATAGCTGGAGATACAACAATGGAAGAAGTTGTGTATATCAAGAAGGATTCCTGAGTCAAATTCCCTTTCTCACCTGAGTTGAGAAGAGTCCTAATATGCCACTCTACTGCAAACCTGGTTTTGCAGTGTTATCGTAAAAGTCTCATTTTGGGTATCGTGAACTGACTTTTTCCTACCCTAAAAACAATCTTGCACATTCCTGTAAGTTAAATTTCCTTCAAACATGGGTGATGGTAGAGTAAGTTTGACCTGGAAGTCTTCTGACTTCAAGATTAGTATTCTCTTCACTTTACCAGGCTTCTTTCATAAAAGAAATCAGAAATATTTTAAACCAACTTTCCCTTATAAACAAAGCCTCTTCCACAACCCTGAAGGTAGTTTTTCTACTGTCTACTTAAGTACTTCCAGCTATGAGGGTTTTACTACTAAAAAAGCTTACTGCAATGTTGAACATATCTAATTGTGAGAAAGATCTGTTCTAAAATGAATTTCACCTTCCCTCAGCTTTCAGCTGTGCTCTAAACTAGGTATCTCAATTCTGTTCCTTATTCTGCAAGAAAACCCTTCAGATGTTTGAGTAGACCTATCACATCTCCCCCTCCATTTCCTTTTCACCAGGGAAAACATTCCTAGTTCCTTCAACTCTTAAATCTGTAACATATTTCAATATGTCAAGGTTTCTCTTAAAATGTGGTTCCCAAAATGGAATACAGTAATCTGAACACTGAAAAAATGGCAAGCTGGTAAAACAATGTAAGCGTATGTAACATATGCCTCATTATTTGGGACCATGTTTTTCGTACATAATAGTTTGTCATATGAACTTCTGTAATTGTGCAATTGACATTTTGAACTTTCACATTTCTCTTTGTTAAGTAGTATCTTGCTGATTCTAACATAGTGCCTTACATTCCTTAGATCACTTCAATCTTGATTCCATCATCTACATAAGTCAACCTATGCAATTCTCTGAGATCTGCAAATTTAGGAATTGCACCTCTAATAACGCTCCTAACTGATAAAAATGTTAAACAGGATACATCCGTTAGCAGAACCATCAGTCAGTCCACTAGACACATCTCATTCAGGTTAATATGTGAACCATCCTGTGTTTAAGTCCCGTCCTCTCTATTGTTAGTAATACATCCAAGTCTCCTAGCACCCCATTGCCCAGTCATATTTCACAGTGTTACCCACAGATAGGGGAAATGTCTTATGTTTTCCTGAAATAAAAACAAAGATGTTTTAAAATGACAACCCAGCACTTCCCTCATGTAGAGAGAGGAGTTGACTTTTTCTTTATAAATTTATGTTGATCTCTACTTAATCATTTTAAGGCTTGCCCATTGACGGCTATAAATTTTCTCAATCTGCACCTATTATATATGTTACTTTACTCAGAGCAACATTTACCCATCTCCTGTCTTTTGAGGATCAATTTATTCTCCACAGTTTTACAAAGATAATTGCAGTGATTCTAAGACTACATTAAATACTATTAATAGAAATTATTTTGATAACACAATAAACATTCTCATAAAGCTATCCCTTCACACTTGAGACATACAGTATAATAATAATAATATTTAACATTTATTAACTCCTAAACTGTGTTAATTGCTTTACATGCACGATTTCATTTAATCTGCAGAACAACCCTGTGGGGCAATTTTGCTCTTTTTATCTTGTTTTCAAATGAGTAATATGAGGCCTCTCAAAGTGAGGAATTTCTTAAAGGGCACACATATAATAATGGTATAGTAGGAAACTGAATCCAGAGTTTTCTGAAACCGAAGTCCTTAACCACTAAACTGTACTGGGCAGATTTCCAGAAAATAATTTGCTTTATCAAAGGAAACACACATTCAACATTTCGATAGATATTAGAAATCACCCTCCTGAAAGCATGGAACCATTTATAAACACACCAGTAATGTATGTTAGTGCCCTCAACAACAGAATACTGTTAACATTTTATATTTGTTGTATCTTTCTTGTTTTGATTTGTATTTTCACTCACTTGTGAATTTGAGCATGCATTTAAAAGTGATTCGGTACCTTTTTATTTTTCTGTTAATTGCTTTTCTTATCTTTGCCCTTTTACTATTTTTCTTATTCAGATTTGTGTTCTTATTGATTTGTGGAAACTCTTCATATATTAGCACAATGCCTACTATAGGCACTGCAAATATTTCCTTTATTATGTTTTAAGCATCATGCACAGTAAAATGCTTATTGAAAATTTTCTGAAAGCACATTTGTGGCTTTGATGCTTGCTTTAAGGAGATTTTTATCCACGAAGTTATAAAAAAAAAAGTCATAGATTGTTCCTGATGTTATACCTTTAATCCAACATTTATAGACTTTTAATTCAATCTTCATGGAGGGTATAGAACATAGTATTAAGAAGCCATGGTCATAACTTGTACCAGTATGTTCTTAGGTCAGTCTCCCAAAGCAACAGAAATAAAAACAAAAATAAACAAATGGGGCGTAATCAAACTTACAAGCTTTTGCACAGCAAAGGAAGCCATAAACAAAACAAAAAAGACAACATACAGAATGGGAGAAAATACTTGCAAATGATGCAACTGGAAAGGCTTAATTTCTAAAATGTACAAACAGCTCATACAACTCAACAACAAAAAAAACCCAATCAAAAAATGGTCAGAAGACCTAAAGAGACTTCTAAGGAAGGAATATGGATGGCCAATAGGCACATGAAAAGATGCTCAACATTGCTAACATTAGAGAAATGCAAATCAAAACTACAATAAGGTACCACCTCATACAGGTCAGAATGACCATCATTTAAAAGTCTACAAATAACAAATGCTGGAGAGCGTGTGGAGAAAAGGGAACCCTCCTACACTGTTGGTGGGAATGTAACTTGGTGCAGCCACTGTGGAAAACAGTATGGAGGTTCCTCTGAAAACTAAAAATAGAGCTACCATAGGATCCAGCAATACCACTCATGGGCATATATCCAAACAAAACTATAATTCAAGAAGATACATGCACCCCAATGTTCATAGCAGCACTGTTCACAATAGCCAAGACATGGAAACAACCTAAATGCCCATCAACAGATGAATGGATAAAGAAGATGTGGTACATATATACAATGGGATACTACTTAGCCATAAAAAAGAACAAAATAATGCCATTTGCAGCAAAATAGATGCAACTAGAGATTATCATACTAAGTGAAGTAAGTCAGAAAGAGAAAGACAAATACCATATGGTATCACTTACATGTGGAATCTGAAATATGACACAAATGAACCTACCTATGAAACAGAAACATGGACATAGAGAATAGACTGGTGGTTGCCAAGGGGGAGGGCGGTGGGAAAGTGATGGATTGGGAGTTTGGGATTAGCAGATGCAAACTGGTATATGTAGAATGGATAAGCAATAAAGTCCTACTGTATAGCACAGAGAACTATAAACCATAATGGAAAATATGAAAAATAGTGTATATATATGTATAACTGAGTCACCTTGCTGTACAGCAGTAATTAACACATTGTGATGCAACTGTACTTCAATAAAAAATAAATATATAAAAGTGAAAAAATAGTCATGTTCAGGTTCCAGAGCCCTTGAGTTCAAATCATAATGAGTTGGATTAACTTGGGCAAGCTACTGAACCTGTTAGTGTCTCAGTTCTTCGTGTTTAATATGGGGCTAATAATGGTATATATCTTATAGGGATCTGTTCAAATATTATACGAGTTAATACACATGATGTGCTTAAAAATGCCTGATGTGGATAAAATACTCAAATATTAGCTTTCACCTATTTTAAGTTCAACAGATATATATACATATTTGTCTTAGCAGAAGTTAGAGATCTATTTTTTCCAAAATGGGGAAGCAATGGCCATTACACTTTTTTTTTTTTTTTTTTTTTGGTATGCGTGCCTCCACTGCTGTGGCCTCTCCCGTTGCAGAGCACAGGCTCTGGACGCACAGGCTCAGCGGCCATGTCTCACGGGCCCAGCCGCTCCGCAGCATGTGGGATCTTCCCAGACCGGGGCATGAACCCGTGTCCCCTGCATCGGCAGGCGGACTCTCAACCACTGCGCCACCAGGGAAGCCCTACACTTTTTGAAAATTAAATTTTGCATCATTTCCTCACTGATTCACTTAAATTGTACACTCAGATTCCATTTGTATATTGATCTGTTCTCCAACATTTGTTAATATTTATGCGCTGACACTTTCAATATTTTATTATTGTTCTACACATGAAGAAATAGACTTGGAGAGGTGATGTAAAGAGATAAAATTACACAGTCATACATGATCTGAAATATACACCTACATCCTGCCAAAATGCCTGGATTCATAGAAGTGGTCTTACTTCTTCAAAGAATACGGACATGAAACATGAGCTTTCTGCCATACAACCCTGCCTTTTGTTATGAAATGCTTATGAACATATTATAGTTCATATTTTGTTATGTATATCCTTTTTAAACATTCTTTTCTGTGATATAATATTATTCATTTTTTAAGACTGTCGTCCAACTACTTTGAGGTACACAGAGGCCAGGGCCATGTCTCATTCATGTCTGTAACCCTGGTGCCTAGGAGTTCCCAGCATGTAGCCAAAAATCAATACATGTTTACTGAATTGAATAGAAATTATTTTTAAAATAATGCAATGATATATTGCACCACTGTTCAAAATCCCACAGTGTCTTGTGGTTACTCAAATTCCAAACCCTTGTCCTCATTTTTAGATACCTCAGAGAGAGGCTCCATACAAATAATGTCTCCCACTAAAACCCAAAATAGTCCTTTACTCCAGGCAGCTGGTCCATCTCACTATCTCAGAATACCTATGTTGATTTCTACTTCCTCCCCATCTTTTACAGCTTTTATCATTAAAAGCTTCTTCACGAAGTTCTCCTTGACTATTTGGGAGCACATTGATTTCTCTTTCTTCCTGAGCCAGCAGTTAGAATTATTTAATGTTAGAGGTAAAAATGATCTTAGACTTGATCTAGGTTAAAGCCTTCATTTAATAATGGGGAAATGAATTGCTAGCGAGGTTATGAAAGCTTCCCTCCAAGTACTCTTAATGACCATGGCTCACATATTACTTTTCAATTTTGTATTTCTCTAATTTCGTACCAATCCGGTTAAAAGCTCCTCTAGAGCTAGAACTAGCAGTAGATTCAGCAATTCATTGAACAAATATTAAGTGCCAACTATGGGCCAAGCAATATTCTAGAATTTAGCAGTGTGAAACTACTACAGATATCTGACTTTTATATAACCATAGCCTACGGATAAAGCTGACTTTAACAACTACAAAAAATAACTGTAATCACTGGGTAATTAAAATTATGAAGGAAAACTAACACCATGAAATAGACACTAGAATATTTCATCTAGGCTGGAGGGCAAGGAATAATTTTTCAAAGTGACATTTCACCTGAAATCTGAAGAATGAGTACAAGTTAGGCAGGCAAAGTGGGAGAAGATTTCTTCATGCATAAAATTGCGAGTTCAAACAAATTTGCTCCTGAAAGTAGTTTGCAATTTGACAGAAGAGAGAAACATGAAGAGATGCTTGACATCATTAATCATCAGGGAAATAAAAATCCAAACCATAATGAGATACCACCTCCTACCTGTCAGAATGGCTATCATCAAAAAGACAAAATAATAAGTATTGGTGAGAATGTAGAGAAAAGGGAACCCTCGTGCACTGTTGGTGGGAACATAGATTGGTACAGCTGCTGTGGAAAACAATGTGGAATTTTCTCAAAAATAAAAAAAATAGAACCACCATATGATCCAGCAATTGCATTACTGAGAGTTTCAGAAGAAAAAACCCCACTAATTTGAAAATATATATGCACCCCAATATTATAGCAGTATTATTTATAATAGTCAAGATATGGAAGCAACTTCAGTGTTCATGAATGGATAAATGGATAAAGAAATGTGGCATATGAATGTATTCATTCATAAAAAGAATGAAATTTTGTCCATTTGCTACAACATGGATAGACTTGGAGGGTATAATGCTTAGTGAAATAAGTCAGACAGAGAAAGACAAATACTGTTGTTTTCACTTACATGTGGACTCTAAGAAAATAAAACAAAGGAATTATAATAATATAGAAACAGACTTGCATTTATAGAAAACAAACTAATGGTTACCGGAGGGAGAGGGGTTCAGGGAGGAGTGAAATAGGTGAAGAGGATTAAGAGGTACAAACTACTAGGTATAAAATAAATAAGTTACAAGGGTTTCATAAACAGCACAGGAAATATAGTCAATATTTTATAATAACTTTGTATGGAGTATAATCTATAAAAATATTGAATTACTAGGTTGTACACCTGAAACTAACATAATATTGTAAGTCAATTATACTTCGATTTATAAAAAGAGAAACCCAGTATGATTAGAGCAACAGAGTGAGGGGAAACTGAGGATGAAAATGACAGGAAAGCTAGGTTGAGTACTATGTACACTGTCTATCAGTGAGGTCTCTCACTGAGGACTGAGAATCTTGCTGGATAATCAGTCCTTTAGAAAGTTATTACAGGGAAGTTATGCCATTATTTTTACATTTAAGAAAAGCCTGCTATGAATTTTATGTTAACAAAAAAAGGTGGGTAACATAAGCAAAATGAAAGTGGGAGACCTCCTCAAGCCCTGGGGAGAGAGAAAAGTAGCTTGGATAAGGTGAGAGCTGTAGAGATGGGGGGTGGTCTGGGTGAAGAGAAGAGGTTTGAGTTGGTAGAATACACAGGACTTCCTGTTTATAGAGACAAGGAGGTATTATAATTTCTGGTTTTCTGGTATTACCATCTGCGTGAAGTCTGTGATGCAACCAATGATCAAAATTTCAGACTCAAGCCTATTAAGTTTGAGAGGCCTGTGAGCCATCCAAGTGAATACATTATGTAGGAGATTGGTGGTGTAGTTCCAGAGATATAAACTTGAGGATTGTTAGCATAATGATCAACGTAAATCTATAGGACTGAGTAAGATCACCAGGGAGAGAATATCAGGAATAATACCAATAAATTCAAACATCTTGAGGTCAAGCAGAGGTAGAAAAAACTGGCAAAAGAGTCTGACAAATAACGGCCATAGTGGAAGGTGAAAAACTAATATACGACAGTGTCATGAAAGTGGAGAATAGTATACCTGACATAAAGGTGAGATTCAGAAAATATTCTTAAGATAAATGAATGAAACTACTTATCTGTATTGAATGCTCCCAACCAGTCAATGAAGATGGGAGCTGAGAAGTAGCCATCGAATTTAACAATATGAAAAATCAATGATGACTCTGCAAGAGTGGTTTTGATAATGGGATTTGGGGAAATGGGTGGGAAAGGATATCACATTAAAGCAGGCTGAAGAGTTAGGGGGCTCCAGCTCATAGGCCTAACCAAGATTAGCATCCAGAATATATACATAATATCTACATATTAAGAGAAGAGCAGACAGACCTAACTGAATTGAAAAATGAGAATAAGAACAGTTCACAAAACAGAAACCTTAATGGCTAAAACATGAAAAGGTGTTCAACTAATAATCGGGAAAATGTGAACGTGAAATGCCACGATAGGCAGCCTCTAAGATGACCTTCGATGACATTTGTTGCCTCCTGGTGTTCACGCCCTTGTATAATCCCCTTCCCTTAAGTGTGAGCTGGACCTAGTGACTTGCTACTAATTAGCAAAACATGACAAAAGTGATGAGATGTCTCATTCTGAGATAAAGTTACAAAAAGACTGCCTTCCCTCATGCTTACGTTCTCTAAATCTCTTCCTTGCTTTGAGTGAAACTAGTTTCCATACTGTCAGCTGCCCTATACAAAGGCACATGTGGCAAAGAACTGAGGGAGGTCTCTATCCAATAGCCAATGAGGATCACTGTGTCTGATCCTCAGTATAACAGCATAGAAAGAACTATCCCCTGCTAACAGCCATAAGGTTAGAAAGTCAATCTTCCCCAATGAAGCCTTTATATAAAAACACAGCCCCAGCTAATACTTAATTGTCACCTGTGAAAGAATTTGAGGCAGAGATACCCAGACAAGGCTGCATTCATTACTCACAAAAACTATAAGATAAATATTTCCTGTTTTAAGCTATTACATTTTGGGGCAATTTGCCATGCGCTAATAAACAACAAAGGCAAGGACCATTTTGTACCCTTCAGTAAGCAACAAGTCTAAAAGTTTGATTAAAACAAGAGTTGATAAGAATGTGGAGAAAAAGGGAACATCATGTACTGCTGATGCGAGTATAAATTGGTTCAATTGCATTGAAAACAATTTGACTACCCCTAGTAAATTGAAGACACTGTATCCTTGGCCATCAATTTCCCTTCTAATGAAACAATTTCGTGCAAGCAAAGAAATATAGATAAGCATGATTATCGTATGAGTGTCTTACATGATTATGTAAAAACTGGACAACCTCAATGTTCATCAGTATGATAATTGGTAAATAAATTTTGCTATATTCATGCTGTGGAACACTATATTAAAGATAACATAAATGAACTAGACCTCTACATGTTAAAGTACAAAAGTATATTAATACTTGGATAATTTATGTAGATATAAAATATATAAATACCATGTATAATTTAAGGAAAAGTATAAATATTATAATGTATAGAAATTAAAGTGGAAATGGTACATACCTACCTCAATATAATAGTCAACCTTTGGAAAAAAGGAGTGGGAATTAAATGAGGGGTGATTTAATTGTATCCATAATATACTATTTCCTTGAAAAAAGATCCAAAGCAAATATAGCAAAAAAAAAAAAAAAAAAAACCCCAAAACTGAAAAAAAACTACATTAATTAAATCTGGGGGTAGGTGGTCTATGGCTATGGGTTATATTGTTCTGTTTTTCATGTTGTTTGAAATATTTCACAATATTTTAAACTTTAGGAATGGTGAATGTGACTCAGGTAGAGACCATGCTCATAGCAAACACTTTAAGAAGCTTGATTATGAAAGTGATGGGAACATTACAGGTAGCTGAAGAACTTGTGAGGGCAAGAAAGAAATTGCTTATTATTTTTTAGATGGAAGAAACTAGAATACGTGTAGATGATAATGGGAGTGACTTGTCCTGAGATAGACATTGAAAGTCCAGTACATAAAGAGGATAAAGAAGAGAGCAAAGTAAAGTCTCTGAGAACATAGGAAGGACTCAATGCAAAATTAGTCATTGATATTTCTCCCATTGTAATGTAAGATAGGATGAAGATGAGTACACATTCAGGAAAATGATTTTCATGTTAAGACGATGATTAATTGGAAATATGAGGCACATGCATAAAAATAGAGGGATAAGAAGTGACAGTTTGCAATTTGAGGATGGGAGAAAAGCTAAGAAACACTATTTGCAGAGAATGAGTCTGAGAACTCAAAGAAAAGTTGCAAGATTTCTGGGTAGTGTTAAGGATTCAACTGAATCTATGGTGTTATCAACTCACCTAATTGTTCATGAAAGAAATGTCTGTAGTAGTAACTAATAAATATTCAATAAATTAAAACTGTAATCTTGTTGCTTGGGAAGATTGGGATGGTGTTTTTGTTTAATGTACTTTTTATTCAAGTATTTAAATACCAAGCTTAACTGTAAGAATATGATGCACTGCATTTTGCCACAAACCCAAAGTCACCTAAGGCAAGGGTAAACTTTCATAATCTTAATATCATTGTTTAAATTTGTGATTTTCTTGGTAAAGTAAAAAAGTGCTAAATCAACAGGTCTCAGAGTTTAATAGTCTTGAGACCTGGCTAACAAATCAACCCTAGAGTTTTCTAGATCATGTAGAAGAAAAAACTAGAATAATTTATAATTTTACATTTAATATTTCCTTAATTCTATCCTACTACTATATGTATGTTTTATTAGAGCATTAAGATATATATGTGACATTTGGATTTCCTGAAGGTAAGATTTAGGAATAAAATCATCTAAGACAGCAAGTAGAGCATCAGAACAAAGTTGATTTTATTCTTCATTTGATTGAGGATGTAAAGTGTGGCAGAAAGAATACTCAATTGAGTCATTAAGCTCATATTCCAATCCTGGCACTATCTTGGGCAAGTCCCCGAATTCCTCTGGATTTCCTTGTCTACAAAAGTAGAGGGTTAAATTAAATGATCTTCCAAATCCTACCATTTTTAAGCTTCCTACTCTTCTTCAGTTCAACAGAATTTGGGAAAGAAGAGTCCTAATAAAGTCATAGATATTTCCAATTTTCAACTATATAATGAGAAATGTCCTCAGCACAGTCAGGCTGTGTGGAGGATTAACAACATCTCTTTGACATCACTGTCTTTGTGCTCTGGATGTCTGCTCTGTAACCTAGTTACTTCTTTTCAGGTTTAGAGGCAGCAAAAATTCAAAAGCAAAAGTAGATAGAGGTAAAAATCAGAGTGAAGTAAAGGGGATAAAAGTATGTGTGTATTCAAGTTCATGTCTTGACTGCAATGGGTGCTCCTTCAGCTTTGGGGATATAATTTCCTGAAAAGACGTAGATGGCAATGAACTAGAATGGAGAAAGACTGGGTTGAGATGAGAGTTAAAAAGCAATAGTAATCTGTAATCTTCTTAGCCCCAGTTTTATCAACTAGCATTGCTTATAAGCACTATTAATCTGTTATAAAAACAGTGTTAGAAAAATCAGAGATGAGAATTTCAGGAAAATCAAAAGTAGATGGCAAAGAAGGATTCTAGAGAGCACTAAGCAATGGGCCTTATAATTACCCTGTTGATGTGTAATAGTAACAACTGACCTGACATTTAGAAAATAAGTGAAGTATGAGAAAATAACTTAATATTCCATGGATATAGTAGTTCTATTTTGGTAAAGGTCTGGTAATTTTCCCTTTCACAAACGATCTCTCTGTTGAACAAATGCCAAACTTCCCTTCCATCTTCACATAACCAGGCTCAATGCCAAAGTCAGAGAAAGACTGATTAGGAAGCTTTTCAAGTACATGTGTCCTTTCAAAATGATAAGCATAACTGAATACAACTTGTCTTGTGATTTGGGGGATTGGGAGCATTTTCTTACATAACTTACTTGATTGGAAAATATATGTAATGGGACATGTAACAGAAGGACTGCTTATCTGTGCCTTAGGACAATGTTAAACTGTTTTAAATATGAAGTCACATGAGAGTTTTTTTTTTTAATATGGAAATCTCTTCTCATTTAAGATATGAGAATAATGATCAACTTGATTTTACAGTGCCTTCTTTTTTTGTTTTTTTAGCAATCAGATCCAGTGTTTTCGTGCATATTATCTACTTAGAATTATGTCTTGTGTACATGTGGATAGGAAGCTTTGCTTGTCTTTTCACTCTGCATATGGGATATGGAAACAAACCCAAGAATACCAGCAGATGGTAGAGGCTGGAAAGACAGGGAAAGTTTTTTCCCTTGGAGCATCCAAAAGGAACTAGCTCTGCTGACACCTGGAGTTTAGCTTCCAGCAACAGGGAATTAATAAAGAATCCCACTTCCAGGTTTTTTTGTACCTGGAAGTGGGGTTCTGCTGTAATAAATACCTAAACTGTGGAGGTAGCTTTAGAAATGGGTAATGGACAGAGTCTGGAAGAATTCTGAGGAACATGATAGAATAAGCCTTGATTTCCTTGAACAGACGGTTAGTAGAAATATGAACGTTAAAGGAGCTGCAGATGTGGGCTCAGAAGGAAGTGAGAAGCATGGTAGAGAAAACTTACATTATCTTAGCAAATGCCTAAACTGTCTGAAATAAACAGTTGGTAGAAATACGGATGTTAAGTGTGTTTCTGGTGAGACCTCAGAAGGAAATGATAAACACATTACTGAAACTGGAAGAAAGGAGATCCTTGCTATATCATGGAAGGAAGCTGAGCTGTACTGTTTCCTACAGTTATATGGAAATAGAACTTATAAGCAATGAATGATTATTTAGCTGAAGAGATTTTCAAGCAAAATATTAAAGGTGTGCCTGGTTTCTTCTTTCTGCTTATAGTAAAATGTAAAAAAAAAAAAAAAAAAAAGACAAATTGAGAAAAGAACTGTTCAGGAAAATGGAACTACTTCTTGATGATTTAGAAAATTATCAGCTTATCCTGATTTCAAAGGATGCGAAATTAGGAGATTCACTATCAGTAAAGTATGCTCTAGAATAGAAAGCCAAGGGTGTGACTCAACAATCCTTTGCTAGTGCCTTGAAAGGATAAAAATTGCAGAGCATTCAATCACATACAGGATGCTTTGAAGAGATTAGCCAAGTAGCTCAGCCATCTCAGAAGAAGCCAGGAAAAGAGATGGGATCATTTTTAAAAGATCTGTGGAGGAAACTCTTGTGTAATGGAGTGAATCCCTGTGACGTACGTGGGAGACCCACAAGCTTCTTGAGGATGTTATATCAGCAGAAGTGCTACCAGCATAAACTAAAAGGGACAAGGCAGCACACATGAAAGAAGGCTGTTAGACTCCCAAAACTATAAAGGCAGGAAAAAGGTTGATAGAACTACTCGGCTACAAACATATACTACCCTTTCAAGAAAAAGGAAGAATGAGTCAGAGCAGAGCTGTGGGTCCAGATGGTGGAGGCAAAAGCCACAGAGTATTATTCCCCAGTCTTGAAACCTAATGGAGATTGCTTACTTGCATTTCTAAATCTGCTTAGGACCAGTGAGCTATTTTTCCCCCGTTCATTTTCTCTCCTTTTTAATAGCAATGTCTACAACTTGTATCTTATTTCCATGACACAACTGTATTTATGGAGCAGATAACTTGTTTTATAGTTTCACAGGTCCACTGATGGAGAGGAATTTTGCCCTAGGATGAATCATATAGAGGCTCAATTACACTTGAGTTAGGTGATTTAGATGGTGATGTTTTGGTCTTTTGAATTGATGATATTTAGATGAGAATTTGGACTTTGTGCTGATGCTGTAATGGGTTGAGATTTTTGGAAATGTTGGGATGGGTTGAATGTACTTTGCATGTGGATGGATATGAATCTCTAGGGGCCAGAGGGCAGATTTTGGCAGGCTGAATGATGTCTACTCCCTAAAGATGTCTGTATCTTCGTCTCTGAAACCTGTGAATATTACCTTAATGATAAAAGAGATTTTGCAGATGGGACTAAATTAAGGATTTTATGGTAGGGAGAATATTCTGGATTATGTGGGAGGGGCCCAATGTAATCACAAGGATCCTTGTAAGAGGGATGTAGAAGGTCAGATAAAGAAGGTGGCAATGTGCTGACAGAAGTAGAGATTACGGTGATGCAGTCATAAGCCAAGGACAGCTGGTAGACTCAAGAAGCTGGAAAACACAAGGAACAGATTCTTCCCTGAAGCTTCCAGAAGAAACCAGCTTGTTGACACCTTGATTTTTGCCCCCAGCCAATAGGAAACTATGCAGTATGTTTTTTCTTAGTCCATTAATTCAAAGATTATTTTCACTTATTTACAAATATGACATATAGCATACTCCAGTTAGATAGCGTTGTAAAATACTTAAGTACATATAATGTATTTATCCAAAAAAGCTCCGAGGTAAGCATCATACGTTTTCACATGGAAAAATAAACAGAGATTGATTTGGTTATATCTAGAATCAAGAAAGAGTCACGAGGATATTAAAAAAAAAATTCACATTAAATTTAAGACTCTCAGATGTCACCTAAGGGGTTTTTCATTTTAATTATATATTTTTCTTAATAATCTCTTATAGAAGCAATGCCCTATGTCTGATTTTCAGAACCCAAAATATTTTAACTGCTATTTCAACATGTAATATAAATCTCAAAAATTCATACTTCATTTTAATTTATAGCATGAATATATGCCATATGTCATGCTGTAGTGTGAAAAGACAGGTGATATAAAGGCAGAAATAAAAGAATTGTTTGGGCCAGTCCAGTGTTAATAATTATGATAATTTATATATGTTGTAGACTACTCCCATATCCCAGAAATTGCTGTGTGGTATATATATACATACCTTATTGCTAGTTCTAACAATGGCTAACACAAATATCATTATGATAGCTGATTTCCAGGGAATTTTAGTAATATTCTCATGGCCTTAGAGATGTCTATGATAGTTGTCAGCAATGGGCTGCTACTATTAAAGCTCACAGATTATTATGCCATCTTGTTTCCCTCTGAATTTGGAAAGGGCTTCTGCCATCATCTCAAAGAATTCATATTTTCCCAATATAGGTAAGAAGTGAAATTTTAAAAATATGAAAAACCCACACTCTACCTGTGATTAAATGCAATAATAACTTTACTTGTCCCCATGTTCATTTTGTTCTAATACATTATGAGCAAATGGGAAAAAACCCCTCAAAACTCAGTCCTAAACTTTAGCACCATTTTGTTATAACCAGGGAAGTCATAGTTGGGACAACTACAGTCTGCCAAATTCAAGACTCTCTAGATAAAATTAATATGTTATCCACTGTCAATGAAAACCTAATATTACAATAATTACCCTATTAAATTTCATAACATATCTGTAAGCCAAACATCCTAATTTTAAAGATGAACGGTCCAAAATATTTAAGTAATTCCACTACATTCTTATTTAATTTACTACATAGTCATGCATTCATCTTATAGTTTGCACCAGAAAAAGTATTAAATTATTTTGCACTTTTACAACATCTTGATATTTCATAGCTGTTGGCCCTGGACCACATAAAATAAGGTGAATAAAAGGGTTTTTTTGTTTGTTTTTCTTTTGGTTTTGTTTTCTTTTGCTTTTTTAAGGTAGAGGAGTAAAGTGTCAGTAGATTGATGGCAAACCTCTCCTGTTCTACAGCTCCATTTAATCTTTTAAAATACAATTTCATATCTACCCTTGAGATATAGACCAAGAAATGTTTTCTTCCATGTAAAGCATTTCTCCAAATCTGCAGGCTACTAGAGAGTCTGAAATGATCAATTCTACCAATTAAACTTCAACATTAAGACCTCTGGTTTAGAACTGATCTGGCATATTTACAGCTTACGGTTCAGAGAGTTAAAGCATAGTCAGTAAATGATTCAGGAATTTAGACATTTTTAAAGAGAGGTTCTTGACTGCTGGGAACTCTGGACAAGTTCTCTATAGAAACATTGTGATGTACAATATAACTTAGGAATTCTACATTTTCTCCTGTCAATTTTCTTCCTAACAAATATTTTAATTCCAATTTATACATATACACATACATACACATATCTAGATGTTTTCATACATATAGTACATACACATAGGGAATGGTCTCCTTCATGTGTTTGTATTAACAATAATAGCTAATAGCTATTGAGCATGGAATATGTCCCAAACACTGGTCTAAGTACTCTATATTGACTTATACATTTAATCCTTACAGCAATAGGTATGTTCTATTAATATCTCTATTTTTATGTATTAGAAAAAAGCTGAGACTCTGACACTAAGTCACTCTTCCAAAATCAAAATAAAATAAACAGTATTACAGGAATTTGAACCAAAGCAACCTGAAGATAGAAGTCATCATTTAATCTTCATGATAATCTCCACACACCTCATTTTATAATTAAAGAAACTAAGGCACAGAGAGTTGAAATAATTTATCGAGAGTCAAACAACTGGGAAGTAGTTCCGTGAGAATTTCAACCCATGTCATCTGATTCTAGAAACCACAGTCCTGTCCACTCAATATGTTGACACTTTGTTAGATATTTGCCTTTTTAGAACCACTGACTATGCAAAAGTCATTACACCTATGCATCAAAAAAATATTTCAATCAAGGGGCCACAGAAAGGAACATGGCTATCAAATGCCTCTCCTTTTACCAAGGATGGGTGGGTAATGATAAAATACTTATCTACTAAAGGTTAAGTTATTAATCTACCACCTTCCTCAGCCAAACCATTACCCAGTGCACATACAGCTCAAATCATACCTGGCCTGTTGATTATTTCCAAATCCTTCTCCCTTAACCATCAATTCTCAGAATAAAATTATAAAATCTACTGTAGATGCTATAAATTAAAGTGCTGTCTTACCCTCCTTGCAACCTAACTCTTCCCTAAGGAATTTTCCATCTTAACCATAGGTGCTGCACAAACTAACTTCTGCTTTCACTATATTTGCCTTGGTCTTTGAAGCTGTATTTGCATATACAGGTAAAATACATCATATGTGCTACTCAATGTTCTAGGCACTTTCTGTATATCATCACTATTCCTCACAACACAATCTAGCCAAGAAAGTATTCCCCTTTATACATAAGGAAAATTCTAAAGAATAGGTAAGGTAGCCAAGACAGACTAGCTAGTAAGTGGCATACCCAGGATTCAAATTCAGGTCAGTTGGCCTCAAAAGACTATCCTGTGTCCACTTAATCACATAGCTACACAAAAACACAAATACATTCCATTCTGCATATGTGGATGAGGCTGAAAACAATTTATTGTACCTCAAGCACAAACACATACATGATGTGTGCCCTTTGATGTGTATGTATTACTTTTGGGATGCATCACTATTGCTTTTATTGTGTTATATGTGTATAAGGAAATTTAGAGAAACAAACTTTAATGTGAAACAGCTCAAGATCTTTAAAAACCAAAGTTAAAATGAGATAATAGGTTATTTTCTTCAATTTTATTTAATTAATGCTGGAAATGTAGTTTTTCATAAAACCTTAGAAAACGTCTTTGGATAAAATTTGTTTAATTTAGTACACCTTTAAATTTTAAGCCAGCAGTTTTTCCACCTCATAAATGTTTTAGTAACAGAATAAACACTAGTCAGCTGACTTATTTTTAAACCAGCTATAAAAATTTATTATGAAAATATCATCCCTGTCTCCAGTGTAAAAAGAGTGATTGAAATGTAAATTTCTATGATTTCTGATAGCTACAATAAAAATATGGACACATTAACAGCATTATCTACTCCTGTAAACACTTGGAAGACTAATTTTAAAAAGGCTGCAAGTCTTTCATAAGGTAAACATAATAATGCAATAGGAAAAATGGAATTTCTGCCATTATTATTAAGCTATATCCTTTCCTACTTTATACATTTGTTTCATGCTTTTATGAGAATTGCTTTATCAGTGAATTTCAAAATATTTGCTTGAAGGCAAAAGTTTGAATTCCAAATGTGTTTTCAGTCCTTTTTTACCTTTCAAATATTTAGAACATAAACTAGGCTAAAATGATTATCTTGAATTTTACTGTGCTTGTACAAGCATGCTGTCTCTTGGTATTCCAATTAATTATGTCCCTTTGAATGTTTTAGTCCATGCTGTGGTACAAGGGTCCCATATGTTCAAGCTAATTATATTTTTAGGAGGAAAAAATATGTTCAATCCAGAAAAATGATTACATCTATAAATTTATATATGTAATCAAAAGCCTAAATAAATTGGTCATGGGGATTCTACTTTTTTCCAACATTAGTTTGTATTTTCATTTTACAACCTGCTTTGTACGAAAGAGGATGAGGTAAAATCAGAGTCAACTGAAAACAGATTAACAAAGATAGTAGTAGTATAGATTTGGGTAGCTGACATCAATAACTAGGGACTTTATCCTTATCTTTGCAAATCTCATAATTATATTTTAGTTTAAAACTGGCAGAACTCTAATTCTGATCCCAAAATCTGGTATAGTGTCTATGTCAAATTCTGATTAAAAATACTAAATTCTAGAGGAAAGTGTTAGCCATCAATCAATAAGAAACATTTCCTGGCAGTTGGATTCAGAGTTCACATGCATTCAGTTGGCTTCCATCATATAAAATTAAATGATGTATTCTTTACTTCCCTTTCTATTATAGTAAATTTTTCTGTGAGGTGCACCATCAGGACCACATGGGACATACAGAGGTAAAAAAGATATATTCTAAGAGTGCGTATAATTTAAGTTCTTAAGGGGAAAGCCAACAAGAATTTCTTGACATTCTGGCATTTCTAAGAATGCAATATTGGATAGACTTGAACTGATTTCTGAAATAAAAGATGAGAAAACCAATGGTTCAAGGAGGAGAGTAGTAATTGCTGAAAGGACCTCGTTACTGTTTACTTCAACTACTAGATTGCCAAGCAGCCATTTCTTAACCTGGTCCATTTATACTCAGATGGCTGCTGGAAAGTATCTGATGGCTAGGAATGATGCCTCTATTTGGGAGAAAAATACACCTCTATAATGAATATTCAGTATAGGAACATAAGAGAACTTGAGATATTTTCTAGTTTCCCCTTGGTTCAGTCCCAGAATTTATGGCTCTGTGATTCAGTGGTTGTAGGCTGCAATGTTCCAGTGACCAGATGGAAGCAGAATCCCTTTTCTGCTCAAGTTAGAAGAAAAAGATAATCAACAAAGCAATCAGCCAACACACACATGTATGTGCTGCAAGGCATTTTGCTAGATACTTTGAGTTCTACCACAGAATCATAAGGCATGTCACAGGTCCTAAGGATCCTATACTTTTAGGAAGCCAAAGCACATGTAGGAGGAGTCCATTAATTTCTGTACTGCATGATATTAACTCTAAATGCACCAGGGCACATTTAGGTATTTGACTTACTTGATTTCTTAACAGTATTTGAAAGTCTTAATTATTCTGTTCTGTGGAATGCCTGAATGTATGTTTTTGGTTGTTTCCACATTTTTGTTTTTGTTTTTAGGCAACCTGTACAAAATTGTCCACTCACATGGCTTCTGTTTCTTTCCCAAACTCTTTCCTCGACATGAATGTCTTCCACACTCCAGAATCTATTATCCTTCTGCCCCTGGATCTATGTGAACGTCATATGGACAACTTGAATTCATAATTTCTAACGTGGAAATCATGATCTTCTGCATAAGCCCACTCCCTGTCCAGTAGTTGATATCTCAGCAAACATTATGAACATTCACTCATTTTCCCAGTTGAAAATGCAGTCAGTGTCCCTGAGTCCTCATCCCTTCCTTCAGAAGTCCTGGCAACCAGTACGTTGTCTGAATTCTCTATCTCCCTTTCAGATCCTTGGGGTTCAAGTCATCTTTCCTTGCTTAAATTAATGGAAATGCCACCTAACTAGCCCCTTAATGGTTTTTCTACAAAGCAATTAAGAGCCATTTTTCTAAAACATACATTTGATAAATTCACTCCCACTTAAATTCATTCAATGACATAAGCCTTTCAGAATAAAATGATCTATATCATGACTTGCATAGTTATCTATGATGTGTGCTCTTCATCTTTTCTTACCTCTGACTCTAAAATTAAAGTACACTAACATACTATGAATTCTCCGTGCTCTTACTCAACACAGCCTTTGCACAGAACTATTCCCTCTCCTTATATCTCTTTTCTCCTATTCTCTCTTCCATTTGACGAATTCCCATTCATCATTTTAGCACGCCTTTGTTTGTGACTATTTCCTGGAAAAAGCCTTCTCCGGCCAGAGATTGGCTTCTATGTCCATCCTAAGTGTTCCCAGGGTAACCTGTTCTTACCTACTGTACTACTTTACTAAGTACACAGGATGGGTTACATAATTTGACAGGGCCCAGTACAAAATGAAAATGAGAGGCCCCTTGTTCAAAAGTTAAGAATTTCAAGAAGGTGAGAACAGAGCACTTAACCAAGTAAAGAGCTCTTCTAAGTATAGGGTAGTTTGTGACTGCACAGGCCATACATTCATAACATACCCTGAGAGTACACTTCATTGTCATTTACATGTCTCTAGTGCTCACTAGATCTTAAGCTCCTGAAAAGCAGAGTCAGGGACCTTGTCCTAATCCCCACTTTTCTTTAGCAATTAGCATTTTCCTTGTCCATAACAGCTGATCCAAAGATATCTGTTGATTCAATCTTCCATTCTGAGAAAGAAAGTCTCAATGTGGCCATCAGTTTTCTGCTAATACCTGTAAAACGAGAGGACTAGGCCAGATGCTGTCATTGGGCATCTCCAGGGCTAGGATTAATGTTAAGCTTCTTTTAATGCATAACCACTCCCAAGGTCATTCAGGACAGTAGCTAAGGGCATGCATTATAAAATCTGATATTATTTTTAATAATAGCAGTGACTAATAATATGTATTATATATATACAATTTATATATGACAAATACATGTAATTATAATTTATATATCATATAAATTTACATAAATATAAATACAAATCATTACTGTAATCCTTCCTAGTCTTTCAGTGGAACATAGGTTTCACTATGTTGCCCAGGGAGCTTCAATAGTTAAGTACTGAAGTACTTTTGTGGATTGTATGTAAACATTCAAGGAACACTAGATTTAGGCTTATATAGACCGGTAATTTGTTTCTTTCATATTCTGTCCATTTGTGTTCCTTCCCTAATTTATTCGTTAACCTAAATAACCTAATCCTAAAGGATCAATGTTCCAATATCATTTACATCAACATCCTCTCCTAAGTCCACCTGGGATTTTAGATTCACTCTGCCTTCCTCACATTTTCTTGCGCTGCCCCGAAAACCTGTCCACACTGCAGTTTGTCAGAAAGAGGAGGATTATCCAAATGTTGAATGGAGTACAAGGTTGTGAAATGTAAATTTCTAAGCAGCCCAAGTACCCATTTCTCTCTCAGCCTCTGAGCTTTAGTTTCTTCACCTGGAGTGATATAGTGGGATTCTACAGCTTCCATGGTTCTTGCGAGCTTTACCATTCCATCACCTGCTTCTCAGACTTGAAAAGGCAGGACCTTGTGGGGGATTTACGTAAGTGGAAAGAAAGGAGGGAGGACACTGAACGAGGTCTGGCCGAGATAAGCACCCTGCACGCAGGGGACTAAGGACGAGCCTGTCCTGCTAACGCAGCCATGTTGCAGCATCACCTGTGGAGGGCTTAATGTGGCAAAAGCCCTGTTTCAAGAGCTTCTGGTGTGTAGGTCATTTACACATCAGAGCAATCTTACTCTCACCCTCATCTTACAGGTGTGGGAAGTGAAATTGCCTGGTTAGTGACAGGTTTAGAATCTGAAATCATTCAGTGTGACCTCCTGCTTTTTCTAGGTCTACACGATTACAAAATCCCTAAAAACTACATACTGAAGAATGTGGGCTTGTTACCATTGGATTGTTCCTGAAAAAACAAAGGAAAACACATCATCTCAATCTTCTCTTTTAGACATCTTTAGGGCAACAAGTGGTGCTCTTTAGAAACTACAATGAGCATAAACATGTAATTCTTACAAAATTCGAAGAGGAAAGGAGATATTAAATGGCAATGGATGAGAAGAACATCTTGTTACTTCTTTTCTGGGCCTTCTATTCCTGCACATGAATACATCCCATCTCTGCCTTTTATTTTTCTTGCTGAATAATTTTTCGAGCTTGTTCTGCACACTCATCATCTCTGATATTCCTTTTGATAGTTCTTTTTGTTTCCTTTTTTTTGTTTCTTTGTTTTTGTTTTTTTGCGGTACACGGGCCTCTCACTGTTGTGGCCTCTCCCATTGCAGAGCACAGGCTCCGGACGCGCAGGCTCAGCGGCCATGGCTCACGGGCCCAGCCGCTCCGCGGCATGTGGGATCTTCCCGGACCGGGGCACGAACCCGTGTCCCCTGCATCGCCAGGCGGACTCTCAACCACTGCGCCACCAGGGAAGCCCAATACTGTCATATTTGAAGGATATCTTCAAAGATGGAAAACAATGGTTTACCAGTGGTAAAAGGCAATAGGAATTAAAGGAAACATTCAGACATAATAAAAAATAGTAATTTTATGATAATGTTTTATATATTGTAGGACTAATCTTAGAAAAAATAAAAGGGATTAATACAGCATTCTGGCCTGCATCAAGTTTTAATATCAAAGGCAGTCATTTCTGTAAGTAATTGTATCATTTTCTTTTCTTTTTAGTAATCAGACATGTTTGTTATATATATCATTTTTGTCTGTCATATTAAAATATTTAACATGGCATTCTTTCAAAATCAATAATTTATAGTTGATAAAATCTCAGCCATCTCTTTTCTACTTTAGTGATGTAAAAATAAACACAGTAATCAGCAACTGTGTCAACCCCTCCTAGTTCAGCTTAAAAATCAATGTGTATTAGCTGAACTATTAGCTGATCATTTGTAAACTGAGGATCATAAAACACTGAGTCACTGAAACAGTTCAGTACAGCATTCCTCTCACAGGTATAGGGTTGCTGTTAGGTTCAATCTCATTTACTCTCTTTTAATGTTGTGGAAAGAAGTGGCAAATACATTTGTTACTTTCATATTACATTTGAAATGTATGTAGAGATTAGGATTTAGTCCAGAAAAAAAAAATTAGGTTACCTGTAGCAGTATTGGAAAGTAATGTAGTGATCTAAATATGAAAATACACAACAAATTTAAATGTTTTCCAAAAAAGATGATAGCAAAACTGGTAACGTAATATGAGGCTTGTACCTGGTTACTCCCTAAATCCCTTAAGCCTTATTGGTTATGTTGCACATATACATTACTCAGGCTGTGTCAGTTTGTTCTGGCCACCTGGATATCAAACACGCTTTAAAAAATCCAGAGTCAAGAGACTACAGAAGTATGGATTTTCCTCTACAAAAACTGATTAGGCACCATTTACATAAAACTGGCTACAAGTGGCATTCAAAACCAGTAGAAGATTAAATGGCTAACAGCATACTATAGCAGAAAGTATAGCACCCTTAACTGTTATATACTATAATATGATGATTATTACGGCGCTAATGACTAGTTTTTACTTATGGTGCTTCTACCCTTGTCAAGTTTATCCACTATCTTACATTCCTAAGCTGTATGGTCCCAAATATGGTGAGGAGATAGCATAGTATTACACAGAATGGCTAATAATTTGTCTAAGAATAGGTGCTGCTTCTCTGCAGAAATCCTTATAGGTCAGTGGCTTCATGAAAACATTCTTACTTTGTGCCTACATTTTCAAGCACATTCAAACTTTTGGTGGGGGGCAGTGCCATTTCTTATTCACTTAAGGAGTGTCTCCCTGGGGTTTAGAACTCCCATAGAGGGGGCAGGGAGTGGGGAGGGGACAGTGGTAAGACAAATGAGGATGTGCTGTCACACATCATGCTGCCTAGCAGGGAGTCCAGACAATTAAACAAAGGATAATAGTAAGGAATGATGGGTGCTGCACAGGGTGCTGGGAAAACCTATAGTTCGTTGGTCTAATGAATCCAAAGATCAAGGAAAGCCTTTCTGAGACAATGGTGAGGAAGCAGAAACCAAAAGGGCTCAGAGGATCTCCAAGTAAGACCCAGGTATAAAGTCAGAGCACTTAAAAAAAAAAAAAAAGTGTTGAATTTATTTTTGCTTTTGACAGATTTTAACCCATTAGGTCAACCAAATGGTAAATGGTTATGAAATACACCTCTCTCTGAGCTTTCAGTAATAGCTAAAAGATTTCCATACTCTACAGAACCCCTTCCTTTTCTCTGATTATTTGAGCTGATACATATTGTAATCAGACATTTAATAGCAACCGCAAAATGTTTGTGCCCAGGTTAGGAAAAATTTAAGGAAGAAAAAAAACATTACTCATGGGAGCTTAGGGTACTAACTTAGATCAGTGAGTCTCAATATTTGGGTGCATGATATTCTCTAAAGTGCTTAATAAGATTTGAGATTTCTGCCCTTGCACCACTTCTACTGAAACCCTGACTCAGGAGATCTGGGGCAGGGCTCAAAACTTTGCCCTTTTAACCAAGGCCCCGGTTTATTCTGATGCAGGTGTTCCCAATTCACACCTTGAGAAACACTAAATTAAAGGATGTGCTAAATACAGAGGGAGCCGCTCTTGTTGGGGACAGCAGAGATAATTTACTATCTGGTTTTCCCCTCTCCTTCATCAACGTCCTATGCAAGCCACAGGGATTGTGAAGAGGTTTCTCTGTGCATATCTTAAACCCTATCCATAGGTAAGGAGAGAGAAAGAAGAGAAAGAAGAGTACTTCCCAAGCCTGGATACACAGTGCAACCACCTGGGGACGTTTAAAAGTATACTGACACTCAGGCTCAGTCCCTCTAGACTTTGACTGACTGGGCGATCCCTAGCAGTATTTTAAGTTTCCCTGGAGATTCTAATATGCATGGCAGTGGGGGGAGGGGGGGGGGGGGGGGGGGAATAGGGGGAGGTGGAGTTACAAGCAAAAGGAAAGAAATTATTTAGTATTCACTGTTACAGGTCCTTTGCTAGAAGCTTTCATATCTATATATCCATATATAGAATATATCCATAAACACATATCTGTATATATCTAAATATATATATATATTTTAATATTCATGTAGTTTATAAATATTGATAGTAAGCCTAAAGACTGATCACTCAAGGACCTAAAGGGAGAGTCAGGATTACATTTTGAGCTGCTTAATTCAATGCCTATGATTATTTTTGGTTTGTTTTGTTTTTATCCCCAATACAAATTGTGTGGGTTGTTAAAAATATATTTAACCTGTAATCTGCTACCACCCCTAGATCACCTGTCCAATACTAAGATATGCTTTGCATGGTGGCATGGCCTTCCAGTCAAAAGTTCTATTTTGGAGGTGTTATATAATTTTCTTTGGCACAGTGCTTGGCATATATTCAATAATATCAGGTTTTAAAATAGCCTTTCTAGTAGTGTTTTCACAAGCATATGGATATGTTGTATCTTGAACTCTGTTACATTCTAAAAATATGACAAGTAGAAAAATTAGAGTGTTTACACTAGACATGGTAACATTGAAGCAAAGATGGCATCATTAGGTGGGGCAAATGAGGTATATTCTTAGTCTCCAGAACACATTCCTTTGAAGTCGGCTAGTTTATTGTATGTTAAGAAAGTTAAGAAAAAGAGTAAACAAAAGAACATACTAATGTGGAACTGTACCGTTGAAGCTAAACGTGAGGTTTAGTCTGTGAAGAATTAAAGAATTAAAGTTATTGCTTTAAATATAAACACATTTTTCTCGCAATCTGAAGCTAAACTCCTCCTGTCCATTTAGCTTTTGATAAGAATACAGCTTGCTAAAGAAAACTTAAGTAAAATAGTGTAGTTATTAATTTTCTGTTGACATTAAAAAAAACCTCGTAAGACACCATTATCTTCAACATTATTGCAACTTTCTACTCAAACTCTTTGCAAAGGCTGGCTTTTGTCTGTGGCCTGTCTCGGCTAGTAGACTCTGACCTCACGAGTGCAGATACCTATTTTATTCACTTCCATATCCACAGTGCCTAAAGCAGCCCTTATCACAGAATGTATGCTCCACAAACATTTATCAAAAGAATAAAGGAAAACACACAAGAATGCCTTATCCTTAATGTTCAAATTAGTTTCTTTTTTTCCTAAAATTGCAACCTCAAATGGCCTAAAAGAATAATATATTGAGCTAAATATTCTTCGGAAACATTCTAATTTTTACATTTCATCTATAATATTATGTGCATATATATAATACAATTACACCATAACTGGAACTAGTTTTCTATATGGTCAAATCCCCTTACATAATTTAAGTGTAGTAATAAACTTTTGGACATTTGAGTTTCATAAACATTTTAAGGGACATATTAGATAATAAGAAAGGGCAGCCCCTATTCCTGGGGTTCTACAAGAAAGCTGGTAAAAATCTCTCTGGAAATACCGGCAATACACTTCATAATCAATGTGTCATGAGTCCTGTGATCTAGAAGACTATTAAGACAGATTCCTGAGTTACTACTAACATGTGCATATGTGTACTTACAGAACACTCAAAAGGGTTCTGACCAGAAAATAAGATTAATTAATAGAGGGAGCCTGCATCCTTTAAGGAGAACCTGTGCTTGATGCCAAGAAGAACTGGAATTTTCTCAGGGAATTATGGGTTCAATTTGAGCTGAGTAGAAAAGAAAAAAATAAAAACTGCTGACAAGATACCTGAGATGCATTTGCAAAGTCTGCTCCCCACCTCTTACTGCTTCAAATCTCCTGACTTCCCCAATTCTATTAATAGCATCAGTAACTAAGTGTGGAATTTTGATGTCCTTATCAGACCCTTTTCTCCCCAAGTTTCCTAGAATCAAACACTCTTCTTTGTTTCCCGATTGACATCTGAATTTACTGCCCGATTCACACCTGTCTGACCTGTACTTCTGCATTCTTGTTGGCCCCCCAGCCAGATGCAGTACATCATGCTGACCTTGGCAGAAGTTAATCTGATCGCATTCTACCTTTATAAAACTTGCAATGTTCTCCATCCTCCACAGGAAAATACCCAAATTCCTTAGCATATCGCACTTCATTCCGCCACATCCAGCGTTCTAATTATACTTAGCTGCTCACCATGTCCTAAACACATCAGGCACTTTCCACCCACTCTACCTTTAAGCATGTTGCACACACTACTCCTGGAGGGCTTCACCTCTCTCCATATGATGGACTCATAGGCCACTCCACACACGACCCCTTCTAGGAAGCCATTCTAGATTCACAATACAAAATAATTCATTCCATTGCTAGGCCCCTTGACTCAGTGTCTGGGTTCACATCTTGACTTTATCACCTACAACCTAGACATCCTGATGAAAGTACTTAAACTCTCAGTTTCTCCAGAACCTGCCTCATAGAATTGTGAGAATTATAGGAGCTAATATAAGGAAATTATTTAGAGCAGTGCCTGGAAGGTAGGTATTTAATAAATGATACATTACTTTCAAAAACATTCTATAGGCTTTTTCATATTATACTGCCCTACAATTTTCATCCATGCTAGGTTATAAACTAACATAGGAAAAGGCAGTGTTTTATTCTTACGTCTAATAATACCCCAAACAGTACCCAACGTAATTCAATTTTCGACATTCATTTAATGCCTATTATTCATATAATTTAGTGCTACCCCTGGATTTATAAAGAGATAAATGTAATTGTCTCAATCCTCAAGCAGTTTATAATCTATTTTGGGAAATTAACTATACAGAGAACATTGGCAACTATGCTAATTGTTTTCAACACCAAATGGCAAATGAGTTCTATAGACCAAAGACAACATGAGGTGTCAAGGCAGGCACAATTCCTGAAGATAGAAGGAACTGGGAAATATTCTTGAAAAAGGAGAACTTGGAAGCAGTAGTAAAATGATGGTATATAGGGATGATCATGGTAAGATCGGCGGGGTTTATGCAGAAGGATTTTGTAGAATCTTACCAGAAATCAGTGGTTGCAAACTGCACCATTTACAGGCAGGTAAAGTAGATAAATAAAGCAGATCACGTCTAGGCAATAAGAACGTGGGGGGTCCGGGCAAACTTTCTGAGTAAAGGAGGCAGCCATCCCCCAGCTGTAATAAAACTACTGTCCCACTGGGATAGGTAGCAATGTTGCTAGAACATGTGCTTAAAAATGAGATCGCTTCTGATTTTTAAATAGGACTATTTTCAACATTTTAAAACACTGTAGATCAAACAAATTATGCTTGCCAAAGACTGTTGTCTCTGGCTGCCAATTTCTAACTTCTGGAAAAGTTTGAAGTGGCCATGCATAGGTCTAATTACCAGGTGAGACATTTATAATTCATACATTAGTAAGGAGCCACCGAAGACTTTTCAACAGAAGTGTTACATGCTCAGGAATATTTTAAGCAGATTGTTCCAGAATATTGTTTGTAAGATGGATTGTTGAAAACAAAAGAATTCAGAAGCAAAATGTGCAGTTTAGAAATTATCTTAATCCAGGTTGAACTATTAAGGCCCCAACTAAGGTGTTAGTTGCGAGACTGTAAAGGGAGTGATCGAAGGTTCAAAGCAAACCACTTGAGCCCCTCTCTAATTTTAGTTGATTCAAATTAGTTTTGTCTGCCCAAGTTGTGCTCATTGCTCCCATTTCTCTTATTTCTCCTTTAATCAAGAGATTTACATAACTGGGCTCATTAAAAGAAAGCCACGTCTCACCAAATGAACCTTGCCATTTTGTGTAATAATTATAGCACAAAAGGAAAGGTTAATCTGATTATACATAATAGAATAAACAGAGCATTTCTGACATCTGTGCTAAGTAGTCCTGACTATTTCTTATATGTCCTCAAACGAGTAAGTACAATCATATATGATTTTCAGGAAAAGTCATCTTTGCACTTAGGCTTTTGAAAATTATAAACAGCATAAATAAGCAGCTATCATTTCCAACCTAAGGACAGAATATCACATTGTAAAATGTATGAGATGTTATAAGGGACCTTTTGGCTGAAGATTTTGCATGCTGTTACCAAGACATCCAGGAAAGACAAATCCGTGCTTCCTGTTCAGTGATAAAGCATAATCACCTGGCTTTTCCTCTCCAGGGTGTTACATTAAAAAGCAATGGTTAATCTATGGCTCATGGTAGTCTGTTTTTATGTATTAATGACACAATGATTATGGGTATTTCTTTCTTATGAAATTAAAAGCTTTCACAGAACATCAGTCGACTCAGCAACGATGTGCATTACTCCCAACACAGAGAGAAAACCATTACAGACCTGTGCCAAGCCACTTCAGATTGTTGGCTCATTCTGAGTTTTAGAGGGATATTATTTTTAATTTTAGAGTCCTTTCATTCAACTCTCACACACCAATCCCTGTCTTGAGCTTTCTGAAATGAATCCTGCAGGCAGCAAAATCAACTAGTCATTTCATCCCTAATCATGCACTGGTTTTAGCACTTTCCCACAATGGTATTGTTGAGGATGAATACGAAGGAAACCCAGGTGTGAGGAAAGGGTGTTATGTGGGCCTAACTGGCTTTGCTCATTTGCAAACGAGCCGCTTATGTTGGTTTCAGGTAGTAATTCAATCTCGCCAGAGTATTCTTCAACTATCCTCATATACACTCATGCAAGAAAATCTCTCATTATAAAGGATGTCTGAAGTTGCCACCCCCAGCCCTACCATTGTTAACATTTCCTCCTCCATATGTTGCTTCCAGGTCCCTGGTAATTCTGATGAGTCTTTACATCTAGCTTAATGGCAGAAACTCAGGCTCATTTTTTTTAAAAGCCAAGTAAGTCATCCATTTTAATGAGAAAAATGAAAAATGGTGAACTCAAAGGATTGTTAAGTCGTATAATGTTCTTGGTGAATGACTTATTTGCATTAATGCTTTAATGCTTAGATCAGGAATAGTTTTCAAAGTACATGTAATGTCATGATGTGTTGGGATTTTATTCCATTGCATTTTTGTTCTGTTTCATTTACTGACCTTTCTCTTATTTAAAATGGTATCAGCAGTGCAGGGAGATCAGCTCGGTGTTTGTGACCACCTACAGGGGTGGGATAGGGAGGGTGGGAAGGAGATGCAAGAGGGAGGAGATATGGGGATATATGTATATGTATAGCTGATTCACTTTTTTATACAGCAGAAACTAACACACCATTGTAAAGTAATTATACTCCAATAAAGATATTATTTAAAAAATGATCGGTTAAAATGCTTTAACAACCAGAAGTTCTAAACTTATGTAAGGGTGGTTAAAAAAAAACAACTTGAAATACAGCACATTTGAAGTGCCCTATGAATCAAAGAAGTACGTATTTTATCAACATAACACATAAAACCCTCCAGGTTCCTGAATTTTAAATTTAGCCTTAAACTTTTAAGGCCCTTGGAGAATCATCTAAGTTCAATTGCTTCTTGGTCCCCACTGCTATCAGTTGCAGCCCACCTCTTCATCTCCAAGCATTATGTAACATGCATAATGCATACTGAGCCCACACTTTATCTCCCTTGTTAAAAATCAGCTTAGCAGTCATCCCACACTAGATGCCTGAAAGCGTTTAATTGATACTTACTTTCTTCCTGATATCAATGGTGCCCTGGCAGTAGTCTCTTCTCACTACATGCTCTTCTCTCATAGCCACTCAAGGATCTACTCATATCTTGCCATGTCACCAACCGTTAGCTGGTCTAATGGCCTATATCTCCAGTTCAGGCTGCTCATACAAGTTCCAAATTCCTATTTTCAGTTTCCTAGTGAACATGATCATTTAGTAGCTACCTGATGACTGGAACTCAAAGGACATAAAATTGAGCCCCTTATACCTTCTCACCTTAAAGCTGTATTGTGCAGAGTACTGATTACACAATAGAATACATTTATTTACCATAACGCCTGCTCTTTGGGAGTTTACTATGTGCCAAGTACTGATCTAAACTTCCAACATATACTACCTCATTTAATCCTTATAACTACATATGAGAAAATACACTAAAAATCTCATTTTATAGGGACATTTGAAGCATAAATGTTACTTAACGTTCTTAAAGCCATGCAACCGGCAGATGGTGTGCCAGTATTTAAACCCACTGTATTTAAACACATTAACATCCTATCTGTAATCAGGAAAATCTAGGTTTGGACCCTAATTTTTGCTATTTATTAATGGGTGACTTTGACCTTATCTCCTTGAATTTCAGTTTCTTCATCTGTGGATTGGATAAGCATATTGCCTCACAGAGTTTTTTGAAGAAACCCCTTTATATAGGGTGACCAACCCTTCCCAGTGTACCCAAGACTTTCCCAGTTTTAGCACTGAAAGTCCCCCATCTCAAGAACTTCCTGGACAAATCTGAAATTAGGTCACCCTACCTTTACATACAGGTAGTGCTTAATTAATTGGCTTTCCCTCCTCAAATCCATTTTACTAACACAGTGCGTTAGTTTTACTTCTGTAAAAGTTCTTCCACCAATTCACTTCATTCCCACTGTTACTCCTTTAGGAAGAATAACTCAAAAACCTTAACTACCATTTAGTCAGTGCTAACTGTGTGCCAGGCACTAGTCACTAACTCAGATGTTGTCTTTGTTTCACATATGAGACAGGAAAGTTTAAAGAACTCAAGTGTCTCTTCCAAGGCTACACATCTACTAAGTGGAAAAGCAGAATGCATTTCTATTTGACTCCAAACAGACTCCATGCTTTTAAACATTCCTCCATATTTACAATTCTGTTGAGCTGATCTTGTCATGTCTATTCTTAAGAACTTTATTGGCTACCTAAACAATATAGCATGGAATTTGAGGCCCCAACCTACATTTCCAGCTTCATTTTTCTTTTAGTAGTAATGGATTCAACTTCACCATTCGATAAAAACCTGTTTTTTCTTTAAGGTAAACAGAACATGACCAAGTATATATCCAGAAACACTCATGCTGAACTTTAGGAAAGCTTGCATGAATAAAGTCCAGAATCTTTAGAATGACTCTCAAGACCATTCATACTATCACACTTAACTACAATGCAATCTTTTTTAGTGTATTGTGTCTTTCATTCTTGATAGAAAACTTATTTTACCCCAATACTGATGAATAAATTAGGACAATTTCAAGTCTTTGCCCAGGCTATGCTTCTGGATTGGATTGCCTGCTCTACCACTTTAAAATGTTCACATCCTTCAAAAAGGCAGATGACAGGACACAGGAGAGAGGCTGCCTCTCATTCATCTTTATATTTCACTATGCAAGGTGTATAGTAAACACTCAGTAAACATTTCTTGAGTTCAATTAAATGAATTCTCTATAGTTAATCATCAGTGACAGCACTGGACTAAATCTTACGACTCAATTCCTAGAGTGGCGAGTTTCCCATTATACTAGCTTGCTTCCAAGTCCTCTGACAGAATGGAAAAAGTCAGTTAAGTTCTCCATGTCTCAATTTCTTACTGAAAATCATCCCTGGAGTTTCCATGTGGAAAAAATGCATTTAAACACAGAAAGCAATGATATCTTAACCCATAATTATAATTTTTCAATTCTTTGATATTGCTTCCTTATTTCTTGTTGGGCCAAGAAAAGTATGAATTATGTAAAATGCCCATGACCACAAAAAATTAAGGAATGTATACTTTTAATCACCTTCCAATCCATTATGTCTATAAATTATACTAATATGTAATTTCAATCACTGCTTAAATACTTATAATATTGGATTCTATTCTATTGTTCTATTGATAATTTCTAAAACCCATATGAGGCAATAAAATCCTTTACTACCAAACTTTTTAGTAGCAAACTTATATGCTGTATAGATTTCATTTCAGTTTTTTCTCTTTTCCTATCTTTTTATTATCAAATTACCAAAACACAGAGGTAACAAAAGAAATACAGGGGCCAAGCAAATATGGATAAGCCAGAAATTAAAGGTCTCTGAATACATACCAGCATTAAGAAAATAAGTGCATTCTAAATGCATTCAGGTTAATGAAAATATTTATACAGACTTCTGGAATTGGTGACAGTTTGGATTACTGCTCACTACCTCTTATATATCATTATCACTGGACTTCCTCCAGGCTAAATCCTACAGGGACAGTGAGAAAGACAAAGGTCAAGACCTGCCAAGGATCTCACCTTTCTACTCATCATGAGCACTCAATGACTAAGCACAAAAGGTCTTATCGTTCCTTCTCAACTGAGCCATCAAAATCCATTCGTAGAAAGGATCTGATACCAATTAACCATACTGTGTTATGAATTTATATTATAGTATTATCATCCCCGAGAATCTCTGGTCCTTGAGTTCCACCTCTAATATTAGAGGTACGCTGTTTAAGGCATTTGGGGCATCAGAGAAAATTTGTGTCAAGTTTCTACAGGCACTCCTGCAATTACTTCACACACGGGGCTATGGAAAACTAGTTGTGTCAACACTGCTGTTGAAAATATAGGTTTCTTCATGTCCTTTGGTCAAGAAATATTTATTCAGTGTCTGCCATGTGTCAAACACTTCATTATAGCCTGTGGAGACAGAAATGAATCAAGTGGGCAATCTAGTTAGGGTGACAAACATGGCAATGCATGATCTTTATGCAATGTACGAAATGCTGTGAGAGGCAGGTGCAAAATACCCCGCAAGTACAGGAGACAACCTGACTGATTCACTCAATCACAGGTATTTATTAAGATCCAACAAAGTGATAAGCATTATTCTAGGTGCTAAATTTGTACACAAAAAATTTTAAATTAAAAATTGAAAATCTTCCAACACTTGGCAGACAACTTTTTTCTATGTTTGCAGTAATCTTTGTGTTGCTTCAGTCATCAGTTTTGAAATACTGAAGAAAAATGCCATCTAATTGCCATGTTAGTTTAGGCACCTCTCAGAACTCCAATGTTGAGAAAATGGGAAGGTAAAAGTAAAAGGCAGCCATACCTTATTTTTTGACGTTTTTGCTGATGTTTCCCAGAATAAACAACCATCCCCACTCAAAATGTTTATGTAAAAAAAAAAAATATATATATATATATATATAGGCTTTAGTTTCTGCAATGCCTTGTTTTATCGAAGATATCATAGGATTAGCAATATGACACATATCTCTTCAGGATGCCAGAAAGAATTCCTTCTCACAGGCTACTTTTAACAGGAATCAAATAACTAGCAGTAGGCGTTAGCTTCTGCCTTCACAAGTAGCAGGACGTGAGGGCAGGGTGGGAGCTGATAGATTCACCCATGGCTGATGTAAGCACACAAATGTATATATTTTTTAAAAAGTTTGAAAATAACTGAAGATGCAATTTCTGGACTACTTTTCTGAGATTTCAAAGTCCACTGATGTTTTAAGTTTTCTAAAGTGCTTCTTTTAATATCTTATCATAGTCGATAATTTTGTCCCCTGAAAATTCATATGCTGAAGTCCTAACTCCCTACACCTCTGAATCTGACTACTTGGAGATAAAGCCTTTAAATAAGTGATTAAGGTAAAACGAAGTCTCCAAGGTGGATCATAACCCATTTTGACTGGTGTCCTTATAAAAGAAGAAAATTTGGACACATAGACACCAGGGGTGCATGTGCACAAAAACCACGTGAGGACACAGTATGAGACAGTTGTCTATAAGCCAAGGGGAGAGATCTCAGAAAACAAACGTGCTGACACCTTGATCTTAAGAGTTCAAGCCTCCAAAATTGTGAGAAAATAAATTTCTGTTGTTTAAGCCACCCAGCCTGTGATACTTTGTTAAGGTAGTATTAGCAAGCTAATACGTACATCAACCTTATCAACACATAACCTTTAAGAATTGTTAAAAAGTGATCCCTTTTGGATAATGTTCTCCAAAACAGATTGTTCTCATCCCAACTCATCTCAACTATGGTCTGGTTACAAGCTGGCAGAGATACTTTTTTTTTTTTTTTTTTTTTTAAGAGATCTCCAGAAAGTACTAATGTTTTGTTAAAGTATCTGTTAAAGCCCAAGACTAGAGATTCCTTGTTTAAGCTTTCATTGTTGAAATGTACTGGGATGGAAAAAAGTATTAAGACTTATTAGTAAGTTGTTAGTTGTACATCAGGTCATCATACCCTTTCCTGACAGTGGTTCGATGAAACAAGTCCTGAAGGGAAGACGGGAAAGCCACACAGCAATCACGGTATGTGGTAGATGGCGTAAGAGGCCCAAAAGGACAAAAGAAAGGGGTAGGTAAAGGCTAGAAGGTAGATTGTGGCAACCTGACCATTTTCAATAAGACCAGCATTGTTTTTGCATAAATAACATTTCTAAAATTCAAATTGAATACTATTTTTCTCACACTATGATCACAATCCTCTTCAACCTATTGAATGTTTTCCTAGTTTTTTGTTTTTAACTCCTCTCAATTTTTTTTTTTTTTTTTGTAACGTTCATCTTCTACATTATCTGTTAAATGGAATTGAGGATACGGATGCTGATTTTTGATTGGGAAAACCTCGAATGGAGCCTGTCAGAAAACTCTCAACATTGTTATTACTCTTACCAAACGTCTTCAGTGGTTACAAAGCAAAGAGCAGCTACCCTATGATCATCACAGTAAACTACAGAATTCTAGTGGGCTTCTGAGCACAGACATATGAAACATTTCAGGATCAGTTTTCTCCTCTCAATTACAGCATCTGTTGTTTTAGCCAAAACGGGTTAAAATAATTTAGCTCTAAAACAGCCAGAGAAAGAATCATTATGAACATTGCAAAAAGATCTGTATCATAGAGTAAGTGCTTATGCTCTCTAGAATTCCCAGTAAAGCTTTATTCAAGTCATAGATTCAGATATAAAAGGAAAAACAAAATACAGTGAAAATATTTCCAGCTCAGGCCTACACCTACAAATACAGACTACAGAGTAAACAGAATTAATCTGAAAGTCACCTTTGAATATAGCTATGAACAGATCAGAAAATTCATTAATTTCAGCTTAGCAAAGCTCAGATTGACTCAATCTAATGATTACTTTCATCTATTCTCTATCAGTAAACTTTCATCCATTGTATATCAATAAACTATCAGTCAAGTTAGAAAAGATCATTTTCTCCATTATATTGATTTTTTTGGTCATTAAATTTCTTGTAAGTTCCAGGAGAAACCTAGAAAAATATATTTTACCCCATATTTACACCTAGCTAATCTAACTGACTGTCTTTCTGGGAATTATTCTTAACCTTTCATCCCTGGTCTTTAAGAAAATTACCTTGTCAATTACCCAAATTGTAGTCTCTTATTTATTCCTATAATTTCACCTGGACATTAAACTCAATGACAAACTATACTTGAAACATTTTGGTTCCCCAAACCCCATGGGTGGTCCCTGGAACCACCCAAATATAATTTGCCAACCCAACCACAGCTGATTTGACAAGTAGCATACATCTGAGTCTAGCTACCAACCACATTTTCACCAAGGAATACTAGAATAGGAACAAGGAGATAATAAGTAGCTTAACTAGACCAACAATGAATTCTGCTAGTTAGATTAATTTGGTTAACAAATATGCAGAAGCAGAGAAAACCAGTCTTCAGAGGAAGGTAGATGAAGCAGGTAGAGAGAGAGGGAGGGAGAGAGCAAGGAGTGAGAGCAACACCCAGCAAAAAAGAGTAGCTGCCTTAGTTATTATTATTATTATTATTTTGCGTTACACAGGCCTCTCACTGTCTTGGCCTCCCCTGCTGCGGAGTGCTCCGGACGCACAGCCTCAGCGGCCATGGTTCACGGACCCAGCCGCTCTGCAGCATGTGGGATCCTCCCGGACCAAGGCACAAACCCGTGTCCCCTGCATCGGCAGGCGGACTCTCAACCACTGTGCCACCAGGGAAGCCCAGATCATGCTATCTTTAGCACAAAGAACTGGCTATGTTATCCTGGGCAAACCACCACATTGGCCTCACTTCACATCTCATTGCTCTCACTTGTAACATGGGCATAATTGGTACCTACCTCATTTTATAAAGATTAAATGAGATAATGTACGTAAACATGAGTTGCTTGCCCACAGTAAGTGGTGTTAGCTATTTTTATTATTACACATGTTCAAGGTATTGTAATATACAAATGCTGTGCATTGGACATATTATCCTAATTCCATCTGGACATAAAAATAAATCCTATTTCCATCTGGACATAAAAATAAATCCTATTAACTTTTTTTTTTTTTTTTTTTTTTTTTTTAAGATTTTTTTTTTTAAATTTTTGTTGTTGTTTTTTTTGTGGTACGCGGGCCTCTCACTGCTGTGGCCTCTCCCGTTGCGGAGCACAGGCTCCAGACGCACAGGCTCAGCGGCCACGGCTCACAGGCCCAACTGTTCCGTGGCATGTGGGATCTTCCTGGACCGGGGCACGAACCCACGTTCCATGCATCGGCAGGCAGACTCTCAACCACTGCGCCACCACGGTAAGCCCTCCTATTAAATTTTTAGAAGGTCTTCTTAAGCATATAATAAGACAGGAAATAATAAGTCCTAAAAAGACGCTGAATCTAATCCAGCTTTGAATTGACTCTGAATCTTCTTGAGGTCCAAAGACTACTTTGCCAAATGGCCAAGTCATTATTAAATTTGTTCGTATTTTTAATAAATTTATTTATTTATATTTGGCTGTGTTGGGTCTTTGTTGCTGTGCGCAGGCTTTCTCAGCTTGGGTGAGTGGGGGCCACTCTTCGTTGTGGTGCGCAGGCTTCTCATTGCATTGGCTTCTCTTGTGGAGCACGAACTCTAGGTGCGTGGGCTTCAGGAGTTGTGGCACGTGGGCTCTGTAGTTGTGGCACATGGGCTCTAGAGCACAGGCTCAGTAGTTGCAGCACACGGGCTTACTTGCTCCGCAGTATGTGGGGTCTTCCCCGACCAGGGTTCGAACCCGTGTCTGCTGCATTGGCAGGTGGATTCTTATCCACTGCGCCACCAGGGAAGCCCTGTATTTTAATATACTTTTAATTCAGTGACAAAGCTATTTATGAAATAAACCTATACTTTATCCAAATGAACACTTTCAATACTTTTCCAAAGTGCATTTGAGGAAATGGTAGGGCTAATGTGCAGACAATGAGTATAATACAGCATACTAATGGTATATCAGTTAAAAAGCAATGTTAATATGCCAGACCAGGTTCAAATTCAATAAAACTCTACTCATGCAGAAGACCTTTTGTGAGCAGTTATTAGTTAAAATGAATTTTTATTACCCTAGTAAATTGCCAAATGGCTGTAATAAAGCCATCCAAGTATTTAAATTTAATTGAATGAGATTTCACAATATAGAAAAAGAATGTATTTATTTCAAATAAACTTATTCCTATTCTTATGAAACATTGGGTAAAAATACTTTTAGTCGTATAATTGTTTTTTTAATTCCTTGAAGATCAATCAAATTACCAATTAATTGGATCCTTGTCGGCTGTATGCCAATGTCTTTTCTCACCTTAGCATCATAAGCTATAGATATTTCGTGCCCAGACGTATGTTGGTGCCTAGATATTATTCAGCAATGGAGATTTCCTATCTGATTTGGTGGCTTTAACATTGAGCAGTGTTATTTGTCAGTAGAGTGACTATTTCCACGGTCATTCCCTTAACTTCCATTCCTTTCTTCTTTGGTCTGCAAGTGCAACTGTGAACTTATAGAATCACCAAAGATTAGAAGAAAGAATACAGGTGGTAAAATTTGGAGTAAAACCTGCTCAACCCACAATGTGAATAACTACACTAAGTATGTAATCTTTGTTTTCAGGATCTAGGTTTAACTCATTATATTTAGATGCGCTAAATGAAATGAGAAATTGTTCTCATCAGGCATCTGCTGGATGAATAGATGAATAGATAATGAATGTTACTGCTGATGACCATTAGTACTTACAACACAATATGCTCTGCATAAGCAGTGTTGCTTCCTTTGTTTCGGTGGTAAACAGTTTGTTTAATCCTGAAGTAGCTTGTCTCTCTAGGCAGTTTCTCTTTTGAGTATGTATTTAGGTTTTGTAACTTCATATTAAAAAGGTAAAATGCCTTTTTATTTGCCAATTCCTCCTCTTTTTTGATCTGAATGTACCTATTTAGTTATACTTCTTGTTCTTCAAAGAAACCCCTAAGTTTTAGCTTCAGGCTTTAGACAAGTTGCTATAGGCAGAGACTTTTAGAATCCTATGACCTGGTAGGAAGCTGCATTTTGAGCAGGAATCAGAGCTGGGAACAGAGGAAAGTGCAAACTACTTTCAGACAGGCAAATTACAACAGGGCCCAAATGACCCATAGTGTTATCAGAAAATGAAATGGAGGCCTGATTTTCTAAATCAGATTAAAATTGGAAATATGCAATATTAATGTGATGGGTTCAGATGTATATGGAGAGGATAAGGTATTAGTTGTGTTATTTTTTTAAAAAAATTTTGACTTAGGAAGTCAGCTAGAAGCCTCGACAAGCTTGAAGAAATAATTCCAAAATACCTAAGGCATTTTGGTTATAATTTGTTTTACACTAATTGTTTTTTCGGACATTCTTTCACTAACAGAATCCGCAAGGTTGGTGATACTGGACTAGCATGACCCAAGTTAGTTTCTAGAATCACATTTTGTAACGGTGACCAAAGTGGACAAGTAGATTATTTCAGAGGTATTACTCCTGTTTGACTCACAATCAACATCAAATTTAGCAGTCTCCATAGTGTCTCCATTTATAAGAAAGCAGCCTAACTCAGAGCAGTACTGAAGCAAAAACTGGTTCTTGCTTCAAAGACTGTGGTTGCTAAAATAGTTTCCCCCGAATGTGGAAAGTTTACTTCCACTATATAGCTAGTCAGGGACTATTTGTTTGATAGTCAAAGTCAAGGAACTTGAATTCAGGTGGAACTCAGCAGCTCACCTCTGAAGATGGGGATCTGGGTTAGAATCATAGATGATCCCTCAACCAATGCTGACACACACCTTTGGGGTAGGACACAATAATAAAAGAAGTTCACAAAGTTCTCCATAACCTTACAAAAGCCAACTAACACTTTTTAACACTTCTAAGGTGACTCTCTCACCAGAGAACAGTGTTTCTGCATTCAGCACAGAGCTATAAAGGGATTAGAAGCACTCCTTAAAATGGTCAACAGCCACGGCAGCAAAATTGCAGTGCTGAAGTCCTGTAATTTGGAGAACAGGTATTTTTATGCCTTAGCAAGCTTTCTATTTTATTTCACTTTTGAGAGTCACAGATGCTAGTGTTTTAATGAAAATTTCTTTTGCAAAAGTGACAATATGCACCACCCCCATCCCGGGGAAGTGACTTGTTTTAGTGCTGGAACTCCAGTATGAACATGATGCTTGGTGAGAAATACATCACTTAAAGTAGGGAGGGAGAGTTTCAGGAAACATCAGGAGGAAAATAAACTATTTCAGCAACAAAGTTCTAAGTTGCAATTTAAGGTGATCAGCTAACAGGAACTTGCTTGAAAGGATGGCTGCTGCTCTGCATGTTTTTGTCGTTTGCAAAAGCTAAAAGATCTGCTAAAGCCAAGCAGTTCTGGCGGCCTGCAATCTTTCTATAGCATGCTGTGCTCAGTTATGTTCAGCGACTAAAAGCAATAACGTTTTGATTCTAGACTAATATGTCTAGCTCTGCAATTGATTGTAAGCCACTTTACGAGACAGTCTGAAATCCTTCCTGTGTCTACTAGTCTGGATGAGCTCCTTAACAAAATAAATTAGCAATTTTGAAGCTTTCTTCCCCCTACTTTCCTACTGCCAAGACTTTCTAAGTAAACCCTCTGTATTTTCTCCCACAGCATGATTCACAGGTGGGGTTGCAATTCAGAGTTGCTTGTGTTTAATCTGGGTTTAGGTGCTCATGCAGTTCTCAGCAATATCTTCTACATTTGTACTTGCTTGACCTGATTTGATTCCATTTTTATTTTCTGAAAGCTCAGAGGTATGATATAAATGTCAATAAAAATTAATCTCTGTCCAGTATCAACCCCAAAAGACCTTCTCTATCTTAACCCAGAAAGCAATTTTTCTCAGCAACTGATTTGTAATTATTATTATTCTGGACTAAGTTCTTTTTAAATTTTAGTTACTGAAAAAGTCAAATGTTAGGGGATGGGTAATATTAGTGTACTTGAAAGATCACTCTTGTGTCTGCTCTTTATGGTTGAAAATATGTTTTTCCTCTAGAGCATCTCAAGTTGATCAGTAGTGTTAAATTGGCTGATCCAGTGGCAGAGCTCCTGTGCCCTTTAAATGTCAGGTGCCACGGTTAGTGGCAGCAGCAGCTCCTGCCACCTTGGCTTGCTAATATAACTCAATGTATCTTAAATGAAAACAGCAGTTAAAGCTGATTCAATCTAGGGTCCTTCTTCTGAGACTGTCTATAAAGAAGTCAGTAGGTACTAAATGTCACCTTGGTTTAAAACTAAGGACAACTGCTCTCTATAAAGGAAATGCAGATCAAAATATTTGTCCCAGGTCATGGGACAGATATATTAAATTCACGTTTGGCATATTCGTACACTATTAATTATTAGCAAAGTATATGGTCTATTGTTACTACTGAAAATAGTTAACAATTTCAAAATAAGCAGAGACTTTGATGAAAAGATACAATCATGACTAATGTTGAAACAAAGGTATAATTGATCTGGCTCCTTCTATGAGACATAGGGGACAAGTAATTTTTAGCCTCTTTGGACAGCCATCCAAGTTTTGCTGATAGTGAAGCTGATGAAGAAAAGAAGGTAGAGGAATATATGCTGATACTGTACCCTTGTCAGGGCTATGCATAGAAAACACACACTGTGGCCAAGGCTAAAGTGTTGGAAAGGAGTCTAAGAAATTACTACAGCTTGTAAGTCCCAAGTCCAGCTGTGCATATTGGTGAGGGGGGCGGATGGTCAGAGGAAGGAATAACACCTGTCACACCTCTGGAGTTTTTAGGGGGAAGGGAGATGCACCCCTGACAGCAAACTTACAAATTTTTCCAAGGACTAATCTTCCCTCCTTTTCCTCCCTAGACCACAAGCTGATTGGCATTTTTTTTTGGTGTGTGCCCTTATCTGGCCATTCTTCCTCCTTGTTTGACTGCCTTTGGTGATACATTAACCCATGTTTCACAGGTACAAGATTCTCATCTAACGTGTTCAGCCTAGTATATGGCACTAAGTATACATTCAAAGAAGAATGTTTTTTTCCTCCCTAACTCCAAACTCCTCTTAAAGTTCCCTTTGCTTGAGTCTCAGATTCCATCTAGGAATGATCCTGCACACCTGTAGCATTTCTAATGTTTGTGAAGATTTTATTTGTGCCCTCAGGTACTCAATGACATATATTTCATTTTTTCAACCCCTTGGTGGGGAACGAGACTTGGGATCAAAATCAGTCATGCCTAGAGTCTGTCATACAGAGTGAAATAAGTCAGAAAGAGAAAAACAAATACCGTATGCTAACACATATATATGAAATCCAAAAAAAAAAAGGGTCTGAAGGACCTAGGGGCAGGATGAGAATAAAGACACAGATGTAGAGAATGGACTTGAGGACACAGGGAGTGGGAAGGGTAAACTGGGACGCAGAGAGTGGCATGAACATATATACACTACCAAATGTAAAACAGGTAGCTAGTGGGAAGCAGCCGCATAGTACAGGGAGATCAGCTCGCGCTTTGTGACCCCCTAGAGGGGTGGGATGAGGAGGGTGGGAGGGAGACGCAAGAGGGGAGGAGATATGGGGATGTTTGTATACGTATAGCTGATTCACCCTGTTATAAAGCAGAAACACACCACCGTAAAGCAATTATACTCCAGTAAAGATGTCTAAAAAACAGCAGAGTCAAGGATAAAGAATGTCCAAAATGCTGTAATTATGTTGTGTCTTCTGTAGTAATGGTGTGAAAGGGTCAGAAATAAGGGAAGGTGGGGACTTCACTGGTGGTGCAGTGGTTAAGACTCCACACTCCCAATGCAGGGGATCTGGGTTTGATCCTTGGCCAGGGAACTAGATACCACACGCATGCCACAATTAAGAGTTCTCATGCCACAACTAAAGGAACTCGCTGGCTGCAACTAAGATGTGGCACAACCAAATGAATGAATGAATAAATAAATGAACTATACTAGAATGAGATAAAAAAAGAAAAATAAGAAAGTGCATCTCAGACACTGAAAACATTAGTCTGGGTACAACATACCTTCTAACAGAGCAGAGGAACAGAAGAGTGGACCATGGTAAGAGTTGATTAAATATTTCACATCCTGCCAATTAGTTTTACAAAAAGGAAATTCAACAGTTTGCCTACCTTCTTCAGAAGTGGGGGGGCACTAAAAAGAAACAGCAACAACAAAAACCCTAACAGGTTAATCTTGTCAGCAACTAAAGAGGAAATATTTCTTTATACTGAAGATTCTAAAATTAAGTACTGGGTATTTTGCCAGGAGTTCTAAAAAAAATTAAAGCAAATTTAATGTAAGTTCACAAGTGAGTAATAAAAAATATAAACTATTTTTTCCAAGATTTTATGTTTTCATGAGTAAACATGTCAGTCATACAAGGGGGTGCTGAATATCTCAGACAGACATCACTATTCTCTAATATTAAGTCTAGTGATACAAGAATGTACATGTGTAATAAGTTGAGCAGTTTTAAAGTGGGTTTAAGAGCAACACTTTTTACAACTAACTTCAACGCAAACTTGTTTCTTTCTTGTTCTGTTTCTTGGCACATTTTAAGTAACTTTTAGTTTTATTTTCTTGAAAAGTCATCTAGCCTTAGCAGTTACTCTTTACCTCAAGAGCAGGACAGAGTTGCATGTAGTAGGAAACTCAATGTATCAGTAAACATGTCAATAGGGTTCCAACTTGGCAACCAGCTAAATATAAGGTCTTAGATCAGGCACTTCGCTTCTGTGGGCTCCATTTGCTCATTCATAAAAGGTTAAATAAGGACTATGCTAATGTTTTCAAGCATTTACAAACATATGCCTAATGGTATAAGAGACTCCATGATTTAGGATGAGAGAAGAGAAAGGACTAGGTCAAAACTAAATGAATAAAGGACAAACTCTTTGATATTTTCACATAAAATTTACATTCACCTCCACAATATATTGGTGTACAAAAATAAGGTTTCAGATTGCCTCTATAAACAAAGAGCTGCAATCTGTCATTTGTTTCCAGCACCGAACAGGTAAATTTTAGAAAATTGTGCTGGATAAAAGAAAGCTATTACTATAACAGAAAAACAAACCTGACTCTGCATTGGACCACTTCCTTTAGCTCTAACCCTTGTGCTCTGCTGCTGTGCTTAGTCATGCTGACTCTGCAACCTTTGTAAAAGCATGTTGTCTATAGCCTGAAATATACAGGATAGCCCATTCTCAAGGCTCTGACTTTTAAAGTATAACACATTTCCATTCATATAGAGATAAAAAGTTGCAGAACAGAAAATAGCATTTGTTTTGTTTAAAGTTTATAGGAACATTGTGACCAGACCTAAGTGGACAGCTGCAAGAACACAGGATTCTGGCACCAAGAAATCTGCAAGAGGCAGCCACACCCCCTCCCTTTTTAGCCACTCATCTCTTGTTGTATTGGCCTGTCATGTGGCAGTGAGCGCATGACTCAGTAACATTACCAAGATCAGGGGCAATGTTTAGACAAATTCTCTCACATCTACTTTGTATAGAACTTTGGTTTACATAAATACATGGATATAAGTGGCAATGGCACATTTTTAAAAACTGCTTTGTAAACTATGTCACCGAAGAGAAATGACCTGAATATAGGGAGAAAATGTATGGTATAACATTTTCAGAAATACTGTCGTTAGCAATTTTTAGTTTCTTAGAGCAGTAAGGTTGCTTTTGTCACAGAAGTGAAGACAAAATGTCTCTAATCATCCATCTTGCACCTTTTACCACTCCTTTTACTGAGTATTTCATCCAAAGATTTTTTTTCCACTATAGAGATGGCTAATTACATTCTTCCTTATTTTAGCATTACTAATTCTAATTACATGTAAATGACTAGTGTCAGTAACTTATAATATTCATGACTTCTTCACCCAGCTCTCAAGCTTTACTTCCATTGCTATCCTTTCATTGTCACAATTTTGGCTTCAAGTTATTGATTTTGTCAGGCTCAACAAAATATTTGCTAAGTGAGCCAGTTCTTATTATGAACTATAAATTTATTTGTTGATTCAAGGTCGTAAATACATATGTTCGTCCCTTCTCCCATATGGAAAGTAATAAATCAATGGTGAATTGGAAGACTATTTCCAGTACATTTCTCTTGCTTGGTAATGCATGTGTTAAGTTTCAATTTTAATTATCACATTAAGATCATGGAAAGATAATCAAGTAGATGCACTTTTGACACATTCTCTCTAGTGAAGATACATTGGTTGCTCAGGCATTCAGGCTGTGGACTGGCTACCACTCCCAGAATTTTCCTTCTGATTGGTACAGCTCTATGCATATAGAAAGCTATACTATTTTTCTTTTAGCTAACCTCATGCTTCCAAAAAAAAAAACTTGTTAGATAAAATATACCTCTTAAGTTATTACAATAGTGACAAATAAATCTGTTCAATCATTAGCTTCTATCCTGTCATCACTAAGGCAAAGAATGAGATTAACCTCTGACTGCTATTTGAACTCTGAGGTAGAGCTTTGAAGCACATTTACATGCATTGTTTGTACTGTTTGAGAAACCATCTCTTTTAAGCTTTGCTGCCCCTCTTTCATTCCAAGCTTACTCAATCATGTATATGGCATTGGGCTGCACCCAATAGTTATCTTGTTATACTCCACAAGCAAAGAGAATGCTGAAATTGACTATAAATGAATCTTCAAGGGGTATGTTTCTTTTAAATGTGTTCTTCATTGTTTATTTACAAAAAAATTTTCTTGTGCTTTTATTCCAAAATTTGCTTAATTGGTTTTAATGTATGCTCAAGTAATCATTTAATGCCATTATTGCTCTTATTTTCTTCTTAAATTATTTTATCTATATAGACTGTTGTTACTTCGTATTAATTTACTAGTAATGGTTGAGCTAGTACTTTAGTTCTTAACTGTCAGGTAGATTGTAAAAAGCCTCTGACACAAGACCAAATGAGAGTCATTTAAGATATCAGATTTTCTGCATTCTTCAATGTTTTATCTTTTCATTGGTTGCTAGCTAATTTATAAAAATTCTTGTTTTTAATTCAGATCAATGTATGCCACTTAAAAACACATTTTCCATTTTAAACACAAACTTTAGAGAATTCTTTAAAAGACAGTATTGTTGGTATTTTTCTAAGGTCAGAGACTATTTGTTCACTAGGAAGAGTAACTAAGCAAAACCATACATTTGTTAAAAATAAATTTCCTGGCAAAACTATGATGAAAATACTGAACTTATTTGAGTTTACCAAATTTTCTTGATGCAAAACAAATTGTGAAAAATTACTGCTACGGTGCAAAATACCCTGCTCCCCCAAAATGTGTATAGCCATATGCTAAATCAACCACATCTTCCATCTAAGACCATCAAAACAACCAAACCAGACTTTCCATTCCTCTGTTCCAACAGACCAGTTAGAGGCTCCTGTGAACCAGGGTCCTAAAGAATCTGCTCCTATGGTTTTACTTGCATTTTTTTAAAAAACATTCTTTAATATCATTTCCTTTTTCCATCGGGTTACTGGTATCTTAAAAAAAAAATCAATCTATGGTACTTTAATAAACATTAAAGAAAAAATAGTTTACCAACATGTTACAGAGATGCAAATTTGCTCAACTCTTTGGGTTCATTGTGGTATATCTATAACTGATTAAGGAACGTTCTTCAGAATCAGATACAAAAAGTGTCCCAACTGAAATGAAGTATTTATTCATAAGCAGCAGAGACCAAAGAGAAAAAGTAGATTGAATAGAATTTGGGAATACTATGTATGTTACTGTCTTTTATGTAAAAGGTGGCCTTGACTTTTAAAGCTCCTTGTTTCTTAAAAGTATTATTTAATATTTAAATGGCTTATAGGAAGATGTATTGATAAAAACTGATATGATTCTTCTGTAGAGGAAACTTTTTCCCTATAATTTCATTTCATGTACTAGTGTCTTTCCTCAAATTATCACCTCCAGGCCATTCCAGAAAATGTCCTAAAATATAAATGAACACTAGAAGCAAAAAATTACATATTCTCACACTGTCCACTGAAAATTCACCAAAAATGTCAACAGCAATCGGGCCAAGTGACACACTAAGTTTATCTTACTTTATAATGCTTCCAGTTATAGCTGATCCTGTTTCCCAGCAAAGCAAGAAGAAAGAAAAAGTCACATGATTCCTGGAAAGATTCAATATTGATAGGACCTTTGCTAGACAAGAAAAAGGATAAATCTGTACCTTTAGGCCTAAATATTTTGGAAACTGACCTAAATATGTTTCATGAGAAAATGTGTTTAATGAAATTTGGTAGCATATATCTTAATATTTTTTCTTAAATAACCCCTAGACACATACCAACAGAAAACAAACTACAAGCATATTCACTTGCCTTAAAATTTGTGATAAAAGCAACTCATCTTTTTTTGGAAATATAATGCATCCTAGTTAAATTATTTTTGGAAGCTTAGATTTGGTATAATTTCCTAGCACCACAGAGTTCATGGTGAATGTGAACAAGTAAAAACATGAGTTGAATTTCTTAGTATGAAAGAGGTATGGAACTTAAAAGATCAAAGTTCAGAATAAATGGAAGAATTAATTTTTTTTCATAATGCACTATTCTTCAACATCTAGTATGTGCTCTGTGTCAAAACCAATAATAATACAGATAATGTCTAAAATTGATAGATACTCTATACAAAGGGAATTTGAACCTAATTCACACCTAATCTCTAAGGCTGAAAATCTAAGGCTGATACCCTCTGCTCTAGTGGCTGTGATAAAGACCAAACATGCAGAATTTTTTTTTCCCCACACAATACCTCATTAAATGTACTGATCTGGAGGAAATGAAAACACTAGGAGATATTTAATCCTTAAGCATATAGGAAAGATAAGAAAACTAAAGGAAGAAATAAATGAAAATTAGATAGGATATGAAGGATGAGGAACAGTGAGATGGAAAATGAAATTTTTCGAGTTAGGAAATAGTCATGGTGTTCAGGCTACTGAATGCCATGAGCACAGTTGACCTTTTCTTCTAACCATTTTTTAGTTAAGAGAGACTTTCTCCATAAGTACCCAGAACGTTAGGGGCAGTAAAAGAATAGCAGGGGCAATAGGGACATATTAATGATTGCCACGGGCTAAGTGAAAATGAGCATTAACATTAAACTCTCCCTTTCTTGAGTTAAAAGCTGAAGTAGAAGCAAAGGCGAAGGGATTTTGACATCTGATATAGTCCCAAGGTTATAGTGTCTGGGATAAGGCAGGACAAAGTGTCTCTCAACTTAGGTTAAGAGATTGGTGACAGAATTGTAGGTGAGAGAATGTTTAGATAAGAATGAATAAGCCTAAGATCTAATGAAAGAGTTTAGGTGGATGTCTATTTTTGTAAGTTCTTAGTATTTGCGCTTTAAACATGGTTCTGTTATAATGACATTTGGCAAAACCAAGAATATAACAGATGCTCTAATAAAAAAAACATGCATTTTTAACTATATACTTGAGCGAGATATTATACTGAAGTATATCACTAATGAACTCCTTAAAGAGTATACTACTTCTGACGGAAAAGTTTTCCAATTTCAGGCAGAAGACCAACAAACCTTTAGGTCAAGGAATCATGACACTGAAAACTCAAATGTTTATGTTTATAACCAAGGTCACTTGGTCCAAATAGAACATTCTTTCCTGGATTTTTGTTTGTTTTAACTTATGAAATGGCAGCAGAGTAGGGAGAAGAGGAAACATAAGGACTTCGGTTTAATTTAGATCGATTGTCTTGTGTTCATCAGAACAATATCTCGGATTTGTAAAACAATCTGTGTTTGAAAATCATGTATTTGTTCCTTTCACACTCAGAAGTGCCCTTTTTTTTAAATTAAATTAAATGGAAGTATACTACTACTAATTTTAAGCCAATTATATTCCTAGGAAATATAGGTGGATAATTCACAGCAATAGAAACTGTTCCCTATGCTTTCTCCCACCCCAGCATTTTATATGTCTCCTGGTCAGTTACAGAAAATTAAATTTAGTTTAAGAACACTATAGTGATGAAGAAAATGTGACACATGTATCTCAGTTAACTCTGAGCTCCTCTTTTACTTGCATTAGTACACTTTAAGTGAGAGTTGGCACTCTGCTAAAAACAAGTTCAAATTCCATGATATTCCATCTCACAACATTTTTTCCATGGGATTAAATTTAATGTTTTCTCACAAAATACAAATCAGCCTTTCAAGAATAAATTTAAGTTTCCTTCACAGTGAGGGGATCCATTAAAGTTATAAGACTAATATTCGGAGTTATGAAAGTAGCTATCTGAAGACTAAAAACAAATGGTCAAAAACTACTAAATATAGAAAGAGGGATGAAGGGATGGTAATGTCCAGAAAACTTTATTTCATACAATTCAGTACTGGGTATTTTTTTTAATATCATGCAGTAGATTAATTCTGTAATCATTTTTAAATAACGGTGCTTCATATCTGTGAACAAATGCATACGTAAAGTACATGCATGTAGCGTTTATAAAAGCTACACCAAACAGGTTTGCTTATCTTTGGACTACAGATTTAAGTAATGTTTGTTTTATTCTGGCTTCTAATTTTTTCAAATAAATATATATTTTATAAATAAAATAAAATTTAAAAACTTAGTTTCTTCAAACATTGGGAGAAAGCTTGTGAACTACCATATTGCTGCATTGTTGATTACCCAAGTAGTAATTGACTCAGTGTGAAATGCTGACTGATCAGAGATCAGAAGAGTAGACATTTCAGAAGTGTCATTAAGAGAAAATGTTCACAATCTTTTAAATGTGGTAATTAAACTTGCAACAACAATAAAGAAAAGATTTGAATTTTATTAGCCATAATGGGGATTTTGCAATTTGTTAAAGAGGATTTTTTTAGTAAGTCTTTTGAATACAGATAAGAATACAAATAGTCTTTTTGGTTGGGATGATATAGCAAATCATTTAGGATGGTTTTCCCTGTGACATAGTTATTTTACTTTTAGGGATTTATTCTAGAGGCAAATATGATAAAGTAGAAATAAGTTAGGCTTGGCATGAGCCTATCTGGTTCTGAATTCTAACTACTCTACTTTCTAGGTATTTGGTATAGATTAACTTAAAAAAGAAAATCTATTTTTAATCTGTAATATCTTTCCTCATCTATAATGAGAAGGTAATAATTCCTACTTTGCAAACTAAAGAACGTATGAAAAGGAATATATATATATATAAAATGCCTAGCAAATAATAGATGCTCAATAAAAGCAAGCTATTCTTCTGCATAAATTTATAAAAGAAAAATTAGAAAATATAAATGGTCTAAAATAAGTATGACTTTTGTCCAATAAAATACATAGATATTCAAAATCATTCAGAAACATATTTAAATGGTATGGAAAGATTCATGTTTTATCGTTTGGTTAAAAAAGGTACAAAATATATGAAGTGAGTGTGATCCATTATCACTTTTAAGAAATACATATACATATAATTGAAAAGATATGAACTAAAATATTATCTCTAGGTAAAAGATTTGGTTTTTCATTTTTCTTGATTTTAGAAATTATCATTTAAACATATACTACTTTCATAACAAGAATGTATAATACATGATTTTGTTTAAAAAAATCAGGGTCCTAAAATAAAGTTACCTGTATTATACATTTTAGGGAGCATGGTAGTTGGTTAACTTGGAAATTCTACTCATTATTTTTGAAGTTACAGTGAATTGGGGTAATAGGTGAGGCCAAACACCATAATCCATTTCAAACATCATTAGCAGAACAAGCCTGGAAATTATTCCTCAGTAACATCAACCCTTAGTATACCAATAAATACATGTCATGAAAGAAAAACCTGCAACTATCCAGAGGATATTGGAATCAAAAGCAATAAAGTAGTGTGGCTTATGAAAAATAAATCCAACCAGTCAAATTCGATAGATTTTCCCTCCAGTGCAGTAACAGAATTAGTTGATTACAGGAACACATTTAAACAAAGCATGTGATGGGATAACTTATGACATTTGCTCAGAGAATTGATTCAAAGTTGAAGTGGATGCAATTTTCTGCCTGACAGATTGAAGATGGAAAGTAATAATACATGAAAATATTTTGAAGGATGAGGAGTTCTTTGGTGGAAGTAGCACACATTGTAAATTGTATGATTTCAGATCTGTATTTGTGACCTAGAATTGGGTAATCAGTGGTACATTTATTAAAAAGCAGAGTTAACACTAATTTGAAAAGCCTTACAACTGACAGAGGAAAAGTTACTTCTGCAGAACCACTAATAGAGATTTAATTCTCTAAGTTGAATGTGGACGAATATATTGTTTTGAGGAGAAAGGAAATCCAGAGGAAAAATATCTTAGTATTCTTTAGAGAAAAGTAATAGCTGGCAATAGGTGAGTAGCATAAGGACCACACATGCATGTACCCAACAATCCTCAGTTTAGCCCTATGAGGTGGGTCTTATGCTCCATTTTAGAGATGAGGACCCTGAAGAACAGAGAGGTTAAGTAATTGGCCCAAGGTCAAACAGTAAGAGGCAGAGCCAAAATCTGGTTTACCTGGAATGCTTTCCTCTAATGTCTATAGACCTTTGCACTGTGCTGCAGTAATTAGATACAGGTTTGCAGTATGACTCACTAGCTAACCTGCCCGCCACCTTTCCAGTACAACTAAGGAGCAATATTGATTGAGGCAATATGACTTAAGGAAATTGACATTGTATTACAGTCCTGGTAATGCTACCTAAAAGATGTGTGATCTTGGTCAAGCCCCTTAATTAAGATCTGGTCTCAGTTTACACATCCCTAAAATAAAGAGAATGGGATGACCTCCACTGTTCTCTCCAGGCCTAATATGTAATGCTCATCTCAAAGCCAATAATTTATATGTCTGAGAAACTTTTTAAATGAGTCCTAGGGAAGGGTTATAAAAGAAAAGATCCGAGCTGCGTTTGACAAGACACTATGATGTGCTTTGGACAAGAGAAGCGCTGTCCATAGAGACACACCAGCTTGTAAAAAAAAAAAAAACTACCAGTTGTCACAGTAAGAGGCTTGAAGGAGAGAAACATCACACTTTCTTCGTTAGCCTTTTTCTATTTTGAAACGTCTACTGATTTTCCCTTGGGAAACAGTACTTTCAGCTCTACAGTAGGGGGGGAAAGAAAAACCTAGTCTAGAGAATAGCAGTACTTTTCAAGAGATATAACACAACTTCTGAAGGTGCTATAGCTGTGGGGAAAAAAAAATCTAAGGAAGAGGAACTGGCAAAGAAGACTGTAGAGAGGAGAGAACTTGCAAAAATGAAAATCATCTCAATTGCCCAATACTTCTCTACAAAGTAGTCTGTTCAAGCTGAAGATTCTCACTCCCTCTTTTCAGGGGCTGGAACGTGAGACAGTAGATGCAACAACTGCCTGAACCTCCTCCTTTGGTCCCAGGAGAGGAGTGCCAGGCCCTTGGGCATGACCTTACCCTCAACTGTGAGTCTGAGTTGAATCGAGAGCCTAATAAAGGATGAGAGTGCCTAGGGAATGATTTCTTCCTCTATTTTCCTTTCTGTTTTAAGCAAGTAGAAACCCAGGCCTCTGAAGAAAGATAAAATCCAAGTGAAGTGAGCTGTTCCTATGGCCCCAAAGTTAAGAAAACTGTAGACTGAATCACCCTGGCAGTAAATCAGAGACACCCACAAACACATTCCTAAAATGTGACTCTGCATTCCACCTCCCATTCAGGAGTAAACTGGACAGTAGCAATGCCATATCAGTGAAGCAAATTCAACACTTTTGATGTCTCGCTAGCATCACGATCAAAAGGCCATTTTGAAATAGTGTAGACATACCATTTATTTTCTATTTGGTCTGGAAAGACTCCTGATCCCACAGGCTGTAGCAAAGCAACCTCCTTGACTGGCTCTATCTGCTCTGACATGAAATGCTTGGCTTAATACGTGTTTTCCTTACATCTCTTCCTTTAAACATCAGTTCTCTTTCTGCCTTTCTGAATTTTCTGGGTGGATGACGCCAGGAGCGTTGTGTCTGCCAACAGGTAGCCAGACACTAGATCAGTCTCTCTCAATCAGCAAGTCCCATCTGTTAGCTAGAGTCTCTATGCATTCATTCTGCTTATTACAGCAGCTGAGCCTCCAAGTGGGTTCTTTGTGGGCTTCAGGCAGATGCTTAACAAGGTGAGCCAAAAGGAGTCTGGGCGTTTGGAGATGTGTTAAGGAGACCTCAGCTGGAATCTGTTTATGTTTTTCAAGTGCTTGCCTACAGCTTCCCCTGATAGCTTTACCACATGACATCATTGGGGCATCAACCAGACATGCTATTTGATACTTCAAACAAAAATGCTTGTGGCATGCTGGGGTTTTTTTTGTTGTTTTTTTTGTTTTTTTTGCGGTACGCAGGCCTCTCACTGCCTTGGCCTCTCCCGCCGCGGAGCACAGGCTCTGGACGCGCAGGCCCGGCGGCCATGGCCCACGGGCCCAGCCCCTCCACGGCACGTGGGATCCTCCCGGACCGGGGCATGAACCTGCAACCCCCGTACCGGCAGGCGGACCCCCAACCACTGCGCCACCAGGGAAGCCCGTGGCATTCTACTTTTTAAGCTTAATATCTTGAGTTTAAAAATGTTCAGTAGTTATCAACATCCTGGCTTAAGCATTCTTAGCTTTGAAGGAGAGTCTTAGTAGACAGACTTTAAGATATAATCAGCTCTTCCGAGCTGATTTAAGTTCAGGATAAAGAGATCTGTAATCACAAATCACACATCACAGGGTTAGATGGTACATTAGTGGCAGTGCAGCCTCAGGAGGTGCTCCTCACTGGGTAGCCATAATAATTCCAAAGAAGTCTGATGGACAGGCCTTCGCAAGGAGCGAAATCCACATTTTGTAAAGGGGTTGGTGCAGACTGGCTTGTGCCAACCAATAAAATAATGATCTAAAATGACTGAATATTTTACTAGGTTGACATTCTTCAAATGGATTTACAGTTTCAAAATGTTCTTCAAGCACATTTTATTTTCTTCATTTTCGTTTCCTATTCTGTTCATGCTTGAGCAATACTGTAGGTGGTGGAAAATGGAGGGGGGGAAGAACCCATTTCTATAGAAAAGCATTATTAGAAATTCTTTATGTGGGATCCAATTGAGCAAGAGCCTGATAGCTAGCAAAGAACTGAGTTGGTACAAGTCATATCTCTCACAGAATAAGCAGAAAGGTCTGGGTGAGAGTGGGCATTAAATGAAAGCATTTTTATTTAGTTCAGGTTTGAAGTCTATGCCCCTCTTCCTCCACTCAGCAGACACATAAGGCAAAACTGTCTCAGGGAACCGTGGGCAGGCATTTGAGAAATGCGTGAGAGCAATTTCCAGCTGAGCCAATTTTTGTCAAACATCATATGGCTTGGCCAGGATGGGCTTTGCTAATAGAATCTGAAGCCCGAGGACTCCAGCCCCCATTTCAGACGCCACTCTGAGAAGACGTGAAACAAGGAGTCCAGTCTCCAGATGGGAGAGGCTTTTAATTGGCTGAAAGAACCAGGGTCTGGGCACAGAAAGTCAGACACATCCTTGCTGGTATCATCATTACTGATTCAAACCGCACGAGGAGTACCAAGGAGCTGCCAAGGGGAGAAGCTGAGTCCTCCACAGATTTGAACCATATCTGAGCGCCAGGGAGGAAAAGCAAAAAGTGCTTTCCTTGCGAAAATGTTTGAAAGTGCTGCTTTAACTAATTTAACATCCTAACAATGTGCTGCCCTGCCCACGTTTTAAGGCTACTCCTCTCTGCATTTCTTTTCGAAATTAGACATTTCCAACATCTTTGTCCTTTTATCCTCAACTGCCCATTATGCTAGTTAAAAATCAATTTTTAGGGCTTCCCTGGTGGCGCAGTGGTTGAGAGCCCACCTGCCGATGCAAGGGACATGGGTTCGTGCCCCGGTCCAGGAGGATCCCACATGCTGCGGAGCGGCTGGGCCCGTGAGCCATGGCCACTGAGCCTGCATGTCCAGAGCCTGTGCTCCGCAACGGGGGAGGCCACAACAGTGAGAGGCTCCGTACCACAATAAAAAAAAAAAAAAAATCAATTTTTATACGTACAATTTATGCCTGAAAAGGTAAGGTCAGCATTAAACAATACCACTAAATACAGTATTTATGAGTTAGAAGAAATTTGTTTCATTATTAAGAGTTATATGAAAGCTTACCTACTTAACACATGATTACATGGTTTTTAGACTCAGGAATTACATTATGCACACATGGCTACTTACACTCTATGATCTGACCTGAAGTCAAAACTTGTGATTATCAAGCTGGACACCATTCACTGTATAGAATTTTTTTTTTTTTTTTGCGGGGCGGGGGGTGGAACTTGTAGGTTTTCCTAAATGTAAAGACTCCTCTCAACATGTCATTTCTCCTTGAGTGGGTCAAATATTGAGCTACAACCTAATAGCCTGTCAGGAATTAGGAAATAATAACTAGAACACAAGAACCAAATAAAGTATAGGCCATGGGAGGACATGGGGAGGAAAATAAAAACAGGAGATTATGTCACTGACTGAAAAAAAAAAAAAAAAGGTGGTTTCCCCAAGCAAAGCCGATTTTCCTAAGGGCTCCCCTTCATTTTAATACTGAACATTTTAATTATTTATGTATACAAGGTTTTTAAACAAAAAGGTTTTTAAACGAGAGAATACTTCAAAGTCATCCAGAGAACTTCCTCCAAATTCATATTCCCCAGGCTTTGGATCACACTGGCTCAGAATATCCAGGGATGGTATTTAGGCCTGCTTGAACATTTTGCAAAGTTTCTAGGAGGCTCAGAGGCACATTCCTGGTTAAGAATAGTGGTAGAGCTGCTCACGTTTCCTAGGTGCTACCAGATGGTCTGCTACACCCTCAACTCTCCCTGATTCCCATCCAACTTGTCTCCTACTTACACATGTAAATTTTAAAATGTCAAGTGAAAACTACATCCAGTTACTGCTCCTTTCTTTTGCGGCGCACTTTTCCATATCAGCATACAAAATCACCTAGTTTTCCCTGAAGCCCAGAGGAAAGTGGTGTGAAAGCTTTCACTTGCGCTTTGTACTAACCCTTTTTCTTTCTGTAGGCAGAAGTATTTTTGGACAATGTTGTTTAAGCATCATGAACTGAGGCTTAAATTTAGTTCAGATAGCTTACCCCTATCACTAATTTCCGCTTGCAGAGTCAAGCCACAAAAGTATCAGTGAGAAACAAAGATTTTACCAAAAAATGATAGTGAGTAGGTTGGCGGAATTTAAAGGGGGAAGGAGAAAGGCACGATAGAGTCTTCCTCAGAAATTTTTAAACAGAGCAGCCATCATTATGGGGCAGAAAGTATTATAGCCATTGCAACAGAAATATACAAAGTCACCTTAACATGTCGTTCAGATTGCAGGTTGGAAGACTTGATTATAACCTGAATTACTATTAAAGCAATGTGAAGAAATTGTCCATCATAAAGCAGATTGAGGAGCAATGGAAGCAGAGAAAAAGTCAAAGTGATAGATCTTGGCATCACTAAGTGACATACTATTCAAAAAAGCACAACTTCAGCTGCTGGCCTTAGAGTATTTTATATTCCAGTTTCAATGATGAGGGCATACCTAATGTGAAGATGGATGGTGGGAGTTGTAACCAAGGACTATGTATTCTGACAACTTTTAGCAAGATGGTTGTATCAGGCTATGCTTGCCTAAAGCTGTTATATGTTCTATGATTTTAGCTCCACCTATTCTGATTCTAGATCAACAGTCTGGTCTATGGCAAGTAAATGGTTTGGTTATGAAAATACAAGGTTCCAGTTCCATGAACTGCATTTATTGCTGTGAGTTAATGTTTATGATCATCTTCCTGTCAATGTCTGCCCACAGACAGAGAATGGACTGGCCCTATAGACTTTCTTAACATAACAAGATTAACAGAGATCCATGGTATAGCTTTAATTCTTAGTTCGGGGCCTTAGCTCTCTCACAGGGACTATTGCTAGCCTTCTAGCTTTTGGCTACGGTCTTACTCCCTCCAGCTAGTCATTCACAAGGTTCTCAGAATGACCTTCAAATGCAAATCTTGTCATCTTATTCACTTGCTTAAATCCCTTTAATGTCTCCCCACTGCCTAAAGAATAAAGTTTAAATTGCTTAGATGAATAAGGAAGAGCCTTGAGCGCAGCTATCACTTACCTTTTCAGTTACATCTCAGGAAATAAACTCCCACACCATCAGTTACCTGGCTTGGAGGCTCTCAGATACATTAAGCTTTCTCACGACTGCATGCTTCATGCAATTGCTAATGCCGAAATGGCCCTCCTCTCTTTTCTGCTTGCCTAAACACAAGTAAATGTTCTGTCTGGTCTTGGCATGATAGTCAAGACTACTATGAAGCATTTCTTAAATACTCAATTACCAGATCATTCTTTTCTCCATGTCTCTGTTGTGTGTACTTCAAACTAGAACCTACAGTACTTAATTGCACTTATTACTTTATATATCTGCCTTTACTTTATTACAACCTGAGTCTAGTGACCATGTCTTACTCATCTTTGTAGTCCTAGAACTTGTCATAATATTTTGCCTATAGTAGGAACTCAGTATTTGTTGACTGACTTAAATAACTAAGGAGGCTCAAACTGCCAGCTAAGGAGGTTGGCAATTAGATCTTGAAATAGGAAAAAAAAAAAACAACCTTTATTAAGCACTTACTGTAAGCCAAAGACAACACTGAATCCACTTTAATTGACGAATTAATATTTAGATTATCTGGGAGGAGAACAGAGGAAAGGCAATAAATACAGTGAATAAAAATTCTAATAATATATTCAACCTTGGAAATCTAGTAAAGTAAAACTAACAAGAATAGCAATACATTTAATTAAATGAAAACAATTTAAGCTCTATCAATTGTACAGATTCATGACTATATTTAGCAGTTAGACTTTTAACACCAGAACCTCTTTCCATACAAAAGATTTCTAAAACATTGTATTGAAAACAGAGAGAAGATAAAAAGATACTTAAGGAAAACAGTTAAAAGGTAATTCCCATTGCCAATATACTTTATCCTGGCAATTTTTTTTAATGAGATGATATTTTTTAATTTTTAAAATGACATTTACTTTTATTTTGGTTTCAGGGCATTTGTGTTTGTGGTAAGTTTCAGTGTTTTGGTTTTTTGTTTTTTTTTAATATTTCTTAAAGGCCCCTCTGCCTATCTCCTCAGCATTACGAAATGCTCCTGAAAGCCATTTGGATGATAACAAGTGTTGCAAACTGCAGGTGAATGGGTGTTAGAACCATACAAACAGCAAACAAAAGCATTTTATAATAACAAAGATAGAGACTGGGGAGTCCTTATGAATATGTTATTAAGCACCTGCACTCCAGTTCCCAAACTGGAGCTATTTGAAAAGAAGGGATGCTAACTTTCAGCCAGCATTGATGTCTGCAGAGAGACTGGTGTTTTGTTTTGTTTTAACAGCTGAATTACCGCAACTGAAATAGCTACTTTCCCCCAATACCTGTTTGAGTGCTGAAGTCTCACCGTACAGCTAAGCCTACTCCAGCCATATACCTGGGTAGGTAGAAAGGGCTTGACCTCCAAAACATTAAGTCATTTTCTATGCTGGGAGTTTTTTAAGAAATGAAAATGATCATCTGAAAGACAAAGCCTAGCACAGAGATAGGTGTGTTGGAATGTACTATTCAGAGGAAAGAGTAGCAATGAAATGCAGGTGGCATAAGAGAAAAGTGCGTAAAATAATCAGACGTCAGAATGGAGAGACCTGTGGGGGAATACTTTGAGGAGGACTTGCCCAATCTCTTCAAGCCTGTAAAGAAAGTCTGAGTTTGAGCAAATATGGAGATAGTATTTAGAAACCCTAATCTCCATGGTTTACGGAAACCCAGCAGAAGCAGCACGTCAGCTGGATCCAGACTCACCTGCTGTGAAGGCTAGCATGGCACTAAAAACAAGAGCTGTTTGAAAGAAAAAATGCTAACTTTCAGCCAAAATTGAGAAATTGTTTGTTTTAAACTAAACTAAATTATGTAATGGTAGAAAGAGATGAGCTATTGAGAGGGAACAGGGCATCTGGGTTTGGGATGCTGGAGATGCAGGGAGCTCTCCTCCCTCAGCCTCTCTAGGGGCAGGTTGTTTTTGGAACAAAGGCTAAGTGATTTAAGTCTGGGTTTCTAATGTTCTGCTTTTTAATTGGCATGCATTGCCCAGGCTGAGTATAAAGCTGCCTTTCTGGGCTTCCCTGGTGGCGCAGTGGTTGAGACTCCGCCTGCCGATGCAGGGGACACGGGTTCGTGCCCCGGTCCGGGAAGATCCCACATGCCGCGGAGCGGCTGGGCCGGTGAGCCATGGCCGCTGAGCCTGCGCGTCCGGAGCCTGTGCTCCGCAACGGGAGAGGCCACAGCAGTGAGAGGCCCGCGTACCGCAAAAAACAAAACAAAAAACAAACTGCCTTCCTCCTTCCATAATGACTCTAGATGGGGCTGAAATATGTACTAGTGACAATGGCAGTGAAGAAACTCATGGATGCTCTTGTGGGTTGAATTTTGTCTCTCAAAAAGATATGTTGGAATCTTAACCCCCTGTACCTGTGAATGTAACTTTAGAAATAGGATCTTTTTAAATGTACTGAAGTGAAGATGAGGTCATTAGGATAGGCCATAATCCAATATACTGATGCCCTTGTAAGAAGAGGGAAATTTGGACAGAGACACAGAGATGGGATCATGTGAAGACACAAGACACAGAAGGAAGACAGCCATATGAACATAAATGCAGAGACTGGCCTTATTCTGCCATAAACCAAGGAATGTCTGGGGCTCCCAGAAGCTAGAAGAAAGGATGCTCTCCTAAAGGTCTTGGACGAAATAGCCCTGCCAACACCTTTTAGATTGTAGCCTCTCGAACTGGGGAACGATAAATTTCTCTTGGTTTAAGCCATCCAGTTTGTGTTTTGTTATGGCAGCCCCTAGACATGGCAACCTCATCACAGGAATAATAGCAACTCACTACAGTGGCAGCAGTAGAGGTCAGCAGAGGAGCCTCTGAGCTTCCCAGGAATCATTTGAAATTACCTCTTCTCAGAGGAGTGATAGCAGTTAAGACACATACCTTTTTCAAAGGGGACTTCTTTTAAGAATTCTAGTGAGACCAGAATATGTCTCCTAATCCATTGGAGGAATGACCCCAAGGAAGAGACAACATTCTTTCTAATAGACTTATGAGATGCAGAATAATAGAAGCAGCTTGGAAAGGGAACTTAGATTTCCTCTGGACTCTCAGAGTAGTGAAGTCTTCATCTAAATCTTATCACAAGGCCAGTCTTCTCCTAGGTAGGGAGGGAACCACGTTCTCCTAGGTGGACAGATTTTTCTGAATATGGATGTTGCCAACATCCCAGCTACGGCTTACTAAAGACTTGTTGCTTATTAGGATACTAGAGCTTCTTAAAAGTCAGAAACCCTCTTCAGGGTATTGTGGGAATAGGTCTTAAAATACAAAATGTATTTTTCAACTTCAAGAAAGACAATAAATTATTGGCTTAAGGGGGAAAATTCATGTAATAAGGCTGGCAGACCCCCAGTTTGGTCTAGTTTACTCCCTTATTTTATATATAAGAAAACCAAGGTCTGTGGGATTACATAATTTCAGGCAACATCGGTTTCCTGTCTTGTGCTTTCTCACATCCATAGTACAACGTATCACTTGCAAATCATGTTAGAGCTCTTCTGGTTGATGCTAATGTTGCTCCCGTTATTGACATTGGCTCATATTAAGTCATCCTGAGAAGTAAACTGTCTTCCAGTACTTCACTTAAACATCTTAGACGAAAGCACCTATGTTAAAAACCTCATTTATTTTTATTTCTCATAAGAGATCCACTGCTTTGGGTCATCATGATAGAGTTTGCTGTCCTCTCAATACATCTCAGTTTCCATCACATTTTCAGTCACTTCTTTAGGCTAGTTTTAAAAGCCAGTTGGCAGAATTACTATGATTTCTCTTTTTTTTTTTTTTTTTAAACCAGCTGATCCTCTCTTGCAAAGAGACAAACAGTCTCCAAGAAGGAAAAATTATGCTGTGTATAATGTTATCCGCAAATCAATGTTACTCATAATGTTTCAGGAAATAAAGTTACTATGGACATATGGGAACATTACAGATTTCTACATTAGTCCTAGGAATAGGTATTCAAAATGGTAGAAGTAAAAGAAAAAATATTTACATTATGCTAAATTAAGCCCAATTCTCTCACAACTGGCAAGTCTTTATTTCTGGATCTCCTAGTCTCCCCGTAGTAGAGACATGCTTTAATCATCAAGTGAAATCAGAATACTTATATATATATATATTTTTAACACATGCACACATACACACATACACTCCAGAGCTGTCTACAGTTTAACAGGTTATACACTGCACAACTCCAGTGCACACAATTTTCATCACAGTCAATGAAAATGTATCACCTTCTGATGGAAACCTCAAAACCAACAAGCGGGTCACAGTGATCTTATGAAATATGTATCTGAACAAAAGGAAAATAAAATTGTGTCAGTTCTTTGAAGAAGGTAAGATTCATCTGAGTTTTATGACACACTTTAAGTTAATAAGTCACATCATATTCTAAGGTTAAAGTTATTAGGAAAACGTCATTCCTAACCAGGACAAGATTTCATAATTCTTCTTCCACTTCTAAACTTTTATTCCTTGATAAGAGTCTCTTTCATATAAAACTACTAAAGGGCTAGAGCTGCAAAAACGTCTATTGAAAAATATTGACATTCTCCCTTCTTTATACTCAATCCTATTCAAATTGCATGTGATTAGTAAACACCTGTATTTGTAAAAAAAAGAATTAGATACGTAAGAGGCAAGAGGGTCTGCTTTTAATATTTTTTTTCAACTTGGAGCAAGCCACTACAATTTTTATTACACACACCTTCACGCAGCCACATGCACACTCACACATAAAGCAGGACTATAAATCAACACCTACTCTCTACCCAAAACTGAGCGGCAGCAGCAACAAAAAGCTAAAGTATCATTTGTGACCTTAATTGAAAATGGAACAAATAACAACCCTCCAAAATCTCAGAAGATTAAAATAATCCTAAAAATTTTACATGGTATCCGAAGATAAAAATAAAGTGATTAAAAATGTGTCTTTGTTCTGTTGTCCTTTCTCTAAGTGCTAATCAGATTGATAATCTCCTAGGAATGCTTATCCTACTTTGCTAAACCTTTCATTAAACAAAACCTTGGGTACAGAAAGACCTAATGACACCTAAATCCTAAATAAATAAATAAAAACACATAGATACATGCCTATAAGACTTTTTTTCATCATCTCATTTCAGAAGACAAATACTTGCATATTGGTTTGTAGTAGTAAGTGGAGCATTGTAGAAATCTGAAGAGAGCCAGAAGTAGGTTTCCATTCTGTTTCTAGTCTATACCACTGGTGTGACTCCCATCAAATAACTTAACCTACCTAGACCTCAGTTTCTTCATCTGAAAAATGAGGTAAACACTTTCAATTTTTAAAGTTTTTATTTACATTTTTTTTTGATGTGGACCATTTTAAAATTCTTTATTGAATTTGTTACAATATTGCTTCTGTTTTTATTTTTATGTTTTGGTTTTTTAGCCATGAGGCATGGGGGATCTTAGCTCCCTGACCAGGGATCGAATCTGTACCCCCTGCATTGGAAAGCAAAGTCTTAGCCACTGGACCCCCAGGGAAGTCCCACTCTTTACTTTTGAAGTTGTCTAAAGTATATAATATAATGAAACTTTTCTGGCATTTTTACTGCTATTAGAATTTTTGATCAATACTAAAGAATAAAGGACATGCAGCAGTTACTTAAAATACTATAGCGAGGGAAAGGCTTATCCTTCGAGAATAACTTGCTCACATGCCTGGACTCCACTGAACCCATTTTGTTCACCCTTCCTGAAATATATATTCTGACTGAGCTTAGAGAACTATGTGTCTTTTCCTCCTCAAAGCATAGCTCAAGACTCATTTCCTTTTATGAGGTCTGTCCAGATTAAACAGTGTGAATCAAATTACTGGCAACATTCCTAGAACATATATGAAGCGATATCTTTTAAAATTCACCACGAATCAATTTTGGACTGAGGTAAGGCATAATAAGAAAGCAAAAAAGTAAAAAATAATAATAATGGGCTTGTGAATACTTAGAAGAGGAAATTTCAGATCCTAAAAACCATTATAGTTTCATTAATTGAAATCAAATCAATCTAATGCCATAGCTGCTTTGGAGATATAACTGGTACATCTTGGATATGCCATTGTTATATTTTTATTTTAGTAAGATATCCAATAAGGTTTCCCATGAAATCTTTATCACAAGGTTGATAACTGTTGAATAGTGGCCAACAGTCTGGAATAAGGACAATGGGGGGTCCCCTAGGAGGTTCCCTTCACAGTTTATACTTCAATGTAATCAGTGTAATACACTAATTAGTAATATGGCTGGGAATATAGAAAATGTCCTCATCAAATTTGCAAATGTAACACACTAGGACAGATAGTGTGCTGGAAAAACAGAATTATATGTTTTTTAAATCCCAAAGAATTAAAAGCCAAAAATAAGATTAAACATACGTCAACTTTTATACTTAAACTTAAAAAGTAGGACTCGAACGTGAGATTAATATCTTTAAGGCATGGCTGCCAAAATATAGACATGAATGGTACTCCTCCTTTGCAAATAACAATGACCCACAGTTGGCTTAAAAGCACTGAAAATAATTTTGCAGAGCATCCTTCATGGTGGAAAAAAACCAGAAGCCAAAAGTCTGTGAAAGGGGAGATAAAACGTCTTTCCCAAGAAGGCAAACTCCCTCCCCCTATTCTTCCTTGCCATAGCTAAGTCAGGCTAGACTACTGCAAAAGATTTTATTAACCATTAAGTGGAACCAAAAGAGAACTGGAAAAAATATAACGAATATACAAACAGGGGTCTTAGATCAATTACCACAAGTTAATACGGGATCAAAGAAATACTCCATCCTAAATATGGAAACCACTTGCTGTACAAAGCTCTTTAGCCACATTATATATTGAAATGAAATGTTAAAATTGGTCTAAAAACCCAGCTCCACAAACTGAGTAAAACTGTTTAATATTTTGTAGTGGGTAAGGAGGTTTTTGAAGCCTATATGAGAACATTAAATATGCTCAGGTAGCAACAGAAATTGTAAAATTGGTGGTAAACTGTGTATACGACTATGATTACAACTCTGCTAGAATATGCTCTTAAGAGAAACTTCCTAGAAGTGTTTTGAAAGGAAGCATTCTATAGCCTTCAAAAGGCTATGTTTGGATGGTAGGCACAGAGTGATTTTTCTTTGTTTTGCTTTTATGTATTGTCTAAGTTCTACTTTATAATTAAAGATAATAACTTACATCGATTACTCTTTGTATGTAGTGTACTTGTTGTTCTACTTGCATTATCTTTGCAATAACTCATTTAATTCATGCTAAGAGATCATGAAATAGTTACTCCAATTATCTTTATAGATGAAGAAACTGCGATGCATGAAACTATCTAGATTGACTGTGGACATTAAGTATTATTCTAATATTAATGACAGTAACTATACCTAGTAGTGAGACTTTGATTCAAAAATCTGGCAGTTTACCTCTAAAGTGCAAACTCTTAATTACCCTATAATATAAAATGATGCCCAACCTAGTTTGGTTTACAAGTCAGAATACCTCATTATGCCATAATTAATTTATAATCAACAGCTTAAAGCATCTATGTCCTACATTTCATATGCTGATAGCTAGACAATACCTATTCCCGAAGTACTGATACAATGTTAAAGGTGTGACCTTACACAAACTGTAACAATCTTATTTTCAGATGAAGAATTAACACATACCATGTAGAGTTTTTATGATAAAAATAACATGCATGAAAGGCCTATATCAATGACTATATTATTGTTGTCTGGGAGAAATTGTCCCCATGACTCTCTAAATATTGTTTTCTAAGAAAAATGCCCAACTTTATTTGTTCCTTTATTACAGGAGGTAGATAGATGTTTCAATAAGTGGAACTTCTTCCGCTTAACAAGCACTCACTTATCAATCCTGAACAAATCTGAACCCAGCTCAGGGCCCTATGTATGGGCTGTGATAGAATGAATACTCCAGACCCATCTATCTCACCCCAGGCGTTATCCTGTTGGTATTATTCTGTAGTTTAGCATTTGTAAACTTGGTTGATGTGGTACCACTAGAACAAATTCACATGGGTTGTGAGAGTTTCATTCTTCATCATTAACAGGGAGGATACAATGGTTTCCATTCTAGAAGCATTCTGGCCTTTCCCAAAGAAGATGGCCTTTGGCTGTTGATGTCCAAATGGAAGAAAAGATCCAGGGCTTTTGAGTGCCCTGACTTATGCGGATGAAACAAATTGCTGCAATCACTTCTGCCTTGATCCATCGAGTTGTTATCTCCCAGAAAGAGTGGCTTTTATTGCTGCTAAGGGGCTGCTGTATTCTTTAAGAAGGAATGATTCCAACACAGATATGAATGCTCAAACCCTTATACTAAAATATTTAGGTTTAATTTCATTGGCTAAATCTGTAATCAGAGCGTGGAATAGAAATATTTTTAGAGAACAAGTTTAGAAAAAGAAATTTTATACAAAAAATAAATTGGCCCTTTATAGTAAGTTCTCCAAATGTTCCCAAGAATGATTTTTATAATTCCCTCATTATACATTTGGGAAATTGAAATGAATATGAAAACCTTGATTTCAATTCATGCTTGATATGAGAAGCTAGGCCTTTTAAACTTTTAACCAGATTTTCTAATGTACAGGTATGTAATTATAAAGGGAATCCTATTGCCCTAGATTTTTATTACTTTACTTCATTGACAAACAGATTTAAGCAATTAACTCCAGAGATGAAAACACAAAGCCATTGGGTTACTGGATGTGTCTGAGGCCTGTGTTGACACAAAGAAATGATACTATTCATGAGTATAGTGGGTAAATACCTGTATTGATAGTTATCATAACTGAACCTAAATATTGGAGTACTACTATCAAACCTAAACTTGAATGACAGCATTTGACAAATGAGTAGATAAAAACAAGTCAGGATCTTGATTGGTGAGGCATGTATATATATTCCATCTATGTTTAAACAGGGCAGTTTTACTTAGACCAGTGAGCTGGGAGGGTAGAAATAAGAGAATACTATGAAGAACAAAATTGAGTCCAATTCATGGAGGGTGGAACATATGAAGGAAACTTGGCTAATATACACAAACAGGGACAAGGTTGGCACTAACTGATATTCTAAGTTATAAACCTTGTATAAGGCATGCTTCTAACATGTGTTAAACTACATTGAGGATTTTGATGCCTAGATGCATCAATGCCTAGATGCATGCCTAGATGCCTGAGAAATTTGTCACTATCTGAACCAGAATGTCAGTGAGGTGATTTTTTTTTTTTTACTACCATAAAGGTATGAAATGAAACTACTGTGTAATACTCATGGTCTTGAGCTAGTAATCTAAATTAGGCTACGTGTTGGTAAATTCAAATGAGGACTCAGTGAGGGGATTACAATGTCAATGTCTTTTTTTTTTTTAACTGATTCTGAGGAAGAGCTAAAACATGTCTGGTATATCTCAGTATAAATATATACTGTAATTTATTTCCAGAATGAGGCACCAACTCATGGAATCCCTACAGGTATAATAAACTTAGGGATCTCTTCACTGGGTTATTCTTTTCTAAAACGTTAGTGTTCCTGTTCATGCGACGTAGAAGATAGCCCAGCTCCACCTGTGATGATTAGCCCTTTATTTCTAGAAAGATGCTTTTGATTAAAAATAAGTTTGCAGGTGACATCAGGCATCCCTGAATTTAAGAGACTTCTTATCCTCAATACTGAAGCTGGATATTAATTCCCAATCCAATCTTTATATAGTTGCTTCCCTCTAAACCTAAAAGGGCAAGAAAAAAAAGCTCATCCCTGGAGTCTGCTGCTAAGTCCTTTCTTCAAGTCCTTCAAGCATCAGTAATCATTTCATTATTGCACTCACTTCTAAAGAAAAGCAAAAAGAAACTCCACCACATATTCTCTCAAAGCACCATAAATATTCTACTGTACTATTTGATCACAGTAGTTTGAATAAAGCAATGTATCTGTGAGGTAAGTATGATTATATCAGATATATATATAGATGTATTTTTTAAACAGTGAAAAATTTAAAGTATATTGCATGATGGTAGCTGAAATGAGAATAGTTCTATGAATTCTAGGTTTTTTCATCTATTTTCTTTACAGAAAATGTAAGAATATCAGTGTTAGAAAAGATTCATCAGAAATATGTAATTAGTGGAAGATAAAAGGTTTATGTAGCTAAAAATAAGGATTAAGTGATTAGGCAGTATTTTCAAAACTTTTAGATGAATTTCCATGATAAATTTTTTACAGCATTTATTTTTGATTCAATCATTTTACTATAATCCCTAATATTAAGATTATCCATCAGTTACAGAAATATTTAAACTTTTAAGGATTTAGATGTAGGCAACGACAATTTCTTCATATTCTCCCCTTCTATAAGAGAAATGCTTTACTTATTTTTGGCATTTTTAAATGGAATCATATGTTGGAGGAAACAGTTAACAAAAAATGTATCAAATAAATTCAGTTTACTTGTCTTTAAATTCCTTTTTCTAGAAATATTAACAGAGGGAATTGGTGACAGTATCCTACAGTTACTGTTTGAATTTGTAGCACTTAAAAATTTAACTGTAGAAAATTCAACTGAATAAATGTGCTTTAATATTAAAGACATTTAAAACATGCTTCTAGACTAGTTTACTGCAAATTTACCTCTTAAGATCTTTTTGTATCAATGGAGTCTTAGAATATGTTGAATACCAAGATAAATACGCTGTGAATTAAGAGTTCACCAACTACAGAAAGTTACACAGGCTAGTTCCAAGAATTGGAGATTATGAGTGACTGATGTGCTAATTGGAAGGCTATTTCATAAACTAGAAAATAGAGCAAATTAGATATAGAACTAAAATCTAACTATATCAAATGAAGAGTTCCCTATCTTTGCCTCTACCCCACTACAAAGTATTTTCATTATCAATTATTCCTGAACAGACTATTTAGAAGAGGGAAGTGCATTACTTTAAAGTTCGTCTCAAAAAACAAGTAACTGAAGAACAGAAAAAGGATCTGATTTTTACTAGCAAGGATCTAAGCACAGTATTTACATAGGCTTGAAAACTGGGAATGCAACAGTTTCAGATTTTATCAAGCATTACTGATTTTTTTTTTTTACTTAAAGAGCAGTTTCTTGTGTGTTATTTAAATTGTTTCAAATTAATGTATTTAGGACAATCTGTCTTACAAGATTTTCAAATTTCACAATAAACAGTCATCTTTGTAAATGATTAAAATGGGCTTCATAATTTCTGGAAAAATAAGTGACAGATGACTTTTCCCCAATATACATTAAGCTCAGTGAAAAATCAAATGAGCTGGTATTTTGTACACAGAGGAATATAATTTGTTTTTGTATTAGTACTAGTCTTGACCTAAGTATTTACAAATCAATACTAATTTTAAATTTAATGGCATCCATAAATGTCTGTATGTAGGAAGTTTAATTTTTGTGCTGTAGTTACAAATGTGTTTTTAAGTATATGGGGAATTTTTAAAGGGCAGAAGAGAATTTAAAGGTGCTATTTACATAAATGTAAAAGCCCCTAAAGTGAAGAAATCTTTTCTAAGAAACTCCAAGTATTTGCTTGACTCTGGAGGCCTGGTGTAAGAAGCAAGCAGTTTTCCTGCTAATAATTAGACATCTGAACACTGTCCTGAAAGGGTTTAAGCACTTGATGCTGCTCTTCGGGGTACCAGTACCCGGATCCCCATTTAATTTACTTTTTTCCTACCTCTGCCTCAGCCTGGTGTCTAAGTTCTGCACAGACCAGTGTTTCCTCACAGGAAGCTGTGAATTAAAGTGACCTGGGTAGCTTTGAAAACACACTCTGTCCAGACCACACTCCAAACCAAGTAAATCTGAACGGTGGGCTGTGTGTGTAGTGGTGGTAAAGGTGGGAGGGTCAGGCATTGATATATATTTTTTTAACACCCCAGATGACTGCAAAGTGCAGCCAAGCTTCAGAATCATTCCCCTCGACAATTTTTTAATAATTTCTCCTGTTCAAGTTGTATTCTCCACATAACCTGCTTCATCTTCTCATCTGCAACCACATGTGCCTACCAGTTTTCATCAGAATACTCATCTCACCCAAATCCTGAGGACACCTTAGGGTCAAGCCTAGCTTATCAGGCCCTCAAGAGCAGCTGATTCCTTTTCACTTGAACTGTTTTCTGCAGACGACTGTAATAGTCTAGTAACCTGCCTCACTTTTTTCACTCTTGTCCTATCCAACCATTCCCCCACAGCAGTCAGGGTAACATTTTTAATGAAAATAGCATTGAGCTACTTCCTTCTTGAACACTCTCCAGATGACTTCCCACTGAGATCTCAATTCAGACTCCATGCAAATGATACTTTCCCTGACCCACTGGCTAACAGCATCCCTCAGCTGAGATCACTCTTTAAAATCACCCTATTCTCTTCACAGCACTTATTTCTAAGTAAGTATATCTTATTTGCTTGTTCTTTAAATCTCAACATAGAATTTCAGCACCACGAAGTCAGATAATTTGTCCATCCCAATCAACTTGTAACCCTAATATCCAGGACTGTGGTGCATACACAGAATAGGTACTTTAACTGATAATTTCCAAAAAAGAACAAGTCACTTTGAATTCAGACTTCTCCATGCCCGGCCATAGCTACCTAGTCATAGCCCCTCCAGCATGCTCTGAACTATAGCAACCATAGTTACCTGTTGGTCACCAGATAATTTATAGTTTTTTGCTTCTCATTTTTATCCATGAATGCAAAATAAGAAACTTAAAATTCGTAAGCCATATCCCTAGAGTCTTCCTGAGAATCTCATTTCCTGGAGACTGTCCCCAGGCTCTTACATTTTTGACATCTAGGATTTGTACGGCAGTGAATAAAATGCCCGGACAGATTAGTTCCCATTAGCATGGATAACTGACAGTTAACAAGGCACTATTGTCTTTCCAGGTGAGCAAGTTACTTCCTTTAAGCAATTAAAAAGATGTTACAGTTTTGGAATTGCATGGATTCTTGTGGTCAGCAAGAAATATTTCAAGCAACACAAATTTCAAAGAATGTATTCATAACCTGATGACTCGGAGACATTTATGTCTCTCAAAATATCCATTCGCCAACATATAATACAACCATATTTAGGAGAAAACAGTTTAGAACTTTGTCCAGCCTGTCAATGATAATTATACTGGAATGTGCAAGTGAACTGGCTTCAGGATATAACCCCTGCCACATGTGTTTCAGAGGTCTCCCTGTTGAAATAGTTTGAATGGATTCCTGTAAAGATACAGGGTTAAACCAGCAATTCCACTCTTCATTGGCACCAAATAAGACTTCTTTTAACCCAATAGCTGTGACCAAATTACATTAGACAGAAGGGTCAGTAACTCCAGCCTGCAATTGATTGTATGAAACGTGAGAAAGGGCAGACAGCAGAAGCAAGAAGAACTAAAATCCTGCAGCCTGTGGAACAAAAACCACATTCACAGAAAGATAGACAAGATGAAAAGGCAGAGGGCTATGTACCGGATGAAGGAAAAAGATAAAACCCCGGAAAAACAACTAAGTGAAGTGGAGGTAGGCAACCTTCCAGAAAAAGAATTCAGAACGATAATGAAGATGACCCAAGACCTCGGAAAAAGAATGGAGGCAAAGATCGAGAAGATGCAAGACATGTTTAACAAAGACCTGGAAGAATTAAAGAACAAACAAACAGATGAACAATACAATGACTGGAAAGAAAAATACAGTAGAAGAAATCAAAAGCAGAATAACTGAGGCAGAAAAACAGATAAGTGACCTGGAGGACAGGATGGTGGAATTCACTGCTGCAGAAAAGAAAAAAGAATGAAAAGAAATAAAGACAGCCTAAGAGACCTCTGGGACAACATTAAGCCCAACAACATTTGCATTACAGGGGTTCCAGAGAAGAAGAGAGAGAAAGGACCCAAGAAAATATTTGAAGAGATTATAGCCAAAAACTTCCCTAACATGGAAAAGGAAATAGCCACCCAAGTCCAGGAAGCACAGAGAGTCCCATACAGGATAAACCCAAGGAGGAACACACCGACACACATAGTAATCAAATTGGCAAAAATTAAACACAAAGAAAAATTATTGAAAGCAGCAAGGGAAAAACAACAAATAACATACAAGGGAACTCCCATAAGGTTAACAGCTGATTTCTCAGCAGAAACTCTACAACCCAGAAGGGAGTGGCATGATATACTTAAAGTGATGAAAGGGAAGAACCTACAACCAAGATGACTCTAACCAACAAGGATCTCATTCAGATTCGATGGAGAAATCAAAAGCTTTACAGACAAGCAAAAGCTAAGAGAATTCAGCACCAACAAACCAGCTGTACAACAAATACTAAAGGAACTTCTCTAAGTGGGAAACACAAAAGAAAAGGACCTACAAAAAGAAACACAAAACAATTAAGAAAATGGTCATAGGAACATACATATCAATAATCACCTTAAAAGTAAATGGATTAAATGCTCCAACCAAAAGACACAGGTTTGCTGAATGGATACAAAAACAAGACCCACATATATGCTGTCTACAGGAGACCCACTTCAGACCTAGGGACACATACAGACTGAAAGTGAGGGGATGGAAAAAGATATTCCATGCAAATGGAAATCAAAAGAAAGCTAGAGTAGCAATACTCATATCAGACAAAATAGACTTTAAAATAAAGAATGTTACAAGAGACAAGGAAGGACACTACATAATCAAGGGATCAACCCAAGAAGATATAACAATGATAAAAATATCATAAATATATCATATGATATATATTAAACATATATAATAAAATATATTAAATATAATAGAATTATTAAATATAATACAATAAAATATATAATAAAATATATTTAATATATATAAAATATATAAATATATAAACTATATATCAAATATATCATAAATATATATCACCTCAATACATAAGGCAACTGCTAACAGCTATAAAAGAGGAAATCAACAGTAACAATAATAGTGGGGGATTTTAACACCTCACTTACACCAGTGGACAGATGATCCAAAGTGAAAATAAGGAGACACAAGCTTTAAATGACACAATAGACTAGGTATATTTCATTGATATTTATAGGACATTCCATCCAAAATCAGCAGATTACACTTTCTTCTCAAGTGCGCGTGGAACATTCTCCAGGATAGATCACATCTTGGGTCACAAATCAAGCCTCGGTAAATTTAAGAAAATTGAAATCATATCAAGCATCTTTTCTGACCACAACGCTGAGATTAGAAATCAACTACAAGGAAAAACACGTAAAAAACACAAACACATGGAGGCTAAACAATACGTTACTAAATAACCAAGAGATCACTGAAGAAATCAAAGAGGAAATCAAAAAATACATAGAGACAAATGACAACGGAAACACGATGATCCAAAGCCTATGGGATGCAGCAAAAGCAGTTCTAAGAGAGAAGTTTATAGCTATACAAGCCTACTTCAAGAAACAAGAACAATCTCAAACAATCGAACCTTACACCTAAAGAAAAAAAACCCAAAGTTGGCTGAAGGAAAGAAATCAAGACCAGAGCACAAATAAATGAAATAGAAACAAAGAAAACAATAGCAAAGATCAATGAAACAAAAAGCTGGTTCTTTCAGAAGATAAAATTGATAAACCATTAGCCAGACTGATGAAGAAAAAGAGGGAGAGGGCTCAAATCAATAAAATTAGAAATGAAAAAGGGGAAGTTACAACAGACACCACAGAAATACAAAGCATCCTAAAAGCCTACTACAAGCAACTCTATGCCAATAAAATGGACAACCTGGAAGAAGTGGACAAATTCTTGGACAGGTATAACCTTCCAAGACTGAACCAGGAAGAAATAGAAAACATGAACAGACCAATCACAAGTAATGAAATTGAAACTGATTAAAAATCTTCCAACAAATAAAAGCCCAGGACCAGATGGCTTCACAGGTCAATTCTATCAAACATTTAGAGAAGAGCTAACACCCATCCTTCTCAAACTCTTCCAAAATATTGCAGAGGAAGGAACACTCCCAAAGTCATTCTAGGAGGCCACCATCACCCTGATACCAAAACCAGAGAAAGATGTCACAAAGAAGGAAAACTACAGGCCAATATCACTGATGAACATAGATGCACAATTCCTCAACAAAATACTAGCAAACAGAATCCAACAGCACATTAAAAGGATCATACACCATGATCAAGTGGGGTTTATCCCAGGGATGCAAGGATTCTTCAATATACGCAAATCAATGTGATATACCACGTTAACAAATTGGAGAAAAAACATCTGATCATCTCAATAGATGCAGAAAAAGCTTTTCACAAAATTCAACACCAATTTATGATAGAAACTCTCCAGAAAGTGGGCATAGAGGGAACCTCTCTTAACATAAAGTCCATATATGACAAACGCACAGCAAACAACATTCTCAATGGTGAAAGACTGAAAGCATTTCCTCTAAGATCAGGAACAAGACAAGGATGTCCACTTTCACCACTATTATTTAACATAGTTTTGGAAGTCCTAGCCACAGCAATCAGAAGAAACAAAAGGAATATAAATTAGAAAAGAGGTAAAACTGTCACTGTTTGCAGATGACAGGATACTATACATAGAGAATCCTAAAGATGCCACCAGAAAACTACTAGAGCTAATCAATGAATTTGGTAAAGTTGCAGGATACAAAATTAATGCAGAAATCTCTTGCATTCCTATATACTAATGATGAAAAATCTGAAAGAAATTAAGGAAACACTCCCATTTACCATTGCAACAAAAAGAATAAAATACCTAGGAATAAGCCTACCCAAGGAGACAAAAGACCTGTATGCAGAAAGCGGTAAGACACTGATGAAAGAATTTAAAGATGATATAAAAGATGGAGAGATATACCATGTTCTTGGATTGGAAGAATCAACATTGTGAAAATAACTATACTACCCAAAGCAATCTACAGATTCAACGCAATCCCTATCAAATTACGAATGGCATTTTTCACACAAGTAGAACAAAAAAATTCACAATTTGTAATGGGGACACAGAAGACCTCGAATAGCCAAAGCAGTCTTGAGGGAAAATAATGGAGCTGGAGTAATCAGACTCCCAGACTTCAGACTACACTACAAAGCTTCAGTAATCAAGACAACACGATACTGGCACAAAAACAGAAATATAGATCAATGGAACAAGATAGAAAGCCCAGAGATAAACCCACACACCTATGGTCAACTAATAAAGTAGGCAAGGATATACAATGGAGAAAAGACAGTCTCTTCAAGGAGTGGTGCTGGGAAAACTGGACAGCTACATGTAAAAGAATGAAATTAGAACACTCCCTAACACCATACACAAAAATACACTCAAAATGGATTAGAGACCTAAATGTAAGACCAGACACTATAAAAACTCTTAGAGGAAATCATAGAAAGAACATTCTTTGACAAATCACTGTAAGATATTTTTTGATCCATCTCCTAGAGTAATGGAAATAAACAAAAATAAACAAATGGGACCTAATGAAACTTCAAAGCTTTTGCACAGCAAAGGAAACCATAAACAAGACCAAAAGACAACCCTCAGAATGGGAGATAATATTTGCAAATGAATCAATGGACAAAGGATTAATCTTCAAAATATATAAACAGCTCATGCTGCTCAATATTAAAAAAACAAACAACCCAATCCAAAAATGGGCAGAAGACCTAAACAGACATTTCTCCAAAGAAGACATACAGATGGCCAAGAAGCACATGAAAAGCTGCGCAACATCGCTAATTATTAGAGAAATGCAAATCAAAACTACAATGAGGTATCATCTCACACCAGTTAGAATGGGCATTATCAGAAAATCTACAAACAAATGCTAGAGAGGGTGTGGAGAAAAGGGAACCCTCTTGCACTGTTGGTGGGAATGTAAATTTATACAGCCACTATGGAGAACAGTCTGGAGGTTCCTTCAAAAACTAAAAGTAGAACTACCATATGACCCACCAATCCCACTACCAGGCATATATCCAGAGAAAACCATAATTCAAAAACACACATGCACCCCAATGTTCATTGCAGCACTATTGACAATAGCCAGGTCATGGAAGCAACCTAAATGCCCATTGACGGATGAATGGATAAAGAAATTGTGGTACATATATATAATGGAATATTACTCAGCCATAAAAAGGAACACAATTGAGTCATTTGTTGAGACATGGATGGATCTAGAGACTGTCATACAGAGTGATGTCAGAAAGAGAAAAACAAATATATATTAACACATATATGTGGAACCTAGAAAATGGTACAGATGAACCGGTTTGCAGAGCAGAAATTGAGACACAGAAGTAGAGAAAAAACGTACGGACAGCAAGGGGGGAAAGCTGCAGGGGGTTGGGGGTGGTGGTGGGATGAATTGGGAGATTAGGATTGACATGTATACACTGATGTGTATAAAATGGGTGACTAATAAGAACCTGCTGTATAAAAAAAAGAAGAAATAGATGCAAAGTACCTAAGTAATTATAAAATAGCTGCCTGAAGGAAAAAAAATGAAACTTGAGATATCCAACTTCCTTTAATTACATAAATTACATCCCTTGAAAGACTATTATGAAATAGCCACTTTCTTGATCCTTTAAGACATTGAAACAGATATAGTTCTAGACCATTCACATTCTATTGCGCTTCCTTTCACATTCTATTGCGCTTCCTTTCACCTTTTAGTTATTCAGTTTTATAGTGAAACTTAATGAAATAATATATATTGACAAATGGTATGTTTAGTATTCTAGGAGTTTGGATTTAGAAATTTAGGAATTTGATTCCATTTTTTTTTTTTTTTTTAAGGAAAAAAGATTTCCTCCAAAATATCTTTTTCAGGATGAAATGTATGGTTCCTAATGCAGATTTGAAATTTTCTTTTTTAATACAGGATAACCATACCAAACTCTTCTATCCTCTTATAATAGGAAGGGAATAGAGGGGAGGGTAGGTTAACCATTTCTTACTTCTGTGTAATGGAAAGGTTGCATTTGGATAATTCCTCATATCAGATATTTTACACTTCTTGTTTTTGAAGTAATTATAGTGGAGAAGATTCATAGAATTTACTTCATACAGTTTTAAATTATGACCACAGATTGCTTACAAGGGCAAATGGTAAACAGGGAATACAGGCTGTATAAAAGATGTGGCCATTAGTCTCCTTAATGTATAACAGGTACTTACAAACCAATGTAAGTACAAATATTCTAATTTAGATACCTCAGTTGAAAAGGATAAAATTTTTAAAGAAATACAAACCAAACTTGAGGAAAATTTTTAAATAATAACAGAAGCACAAATACAAATGCATCTTATTTCAAATGTTATGCTGGCAAAAATGAAAACAAAAACTAAATTGGTCCTCAGTATCTGCAGGTTCTGCAAAATATATTCACAGACACAAACAAAATTCCAGAAAGTTCCAAAAAGAAAAATTTGAATTCACTGCACAATGGCAACCATTTACATAGTATTTACAAATATTTACAAAGCATTTACATTGTGTTTGGTATTATAAGTATTCTAGAAATGATTTAAAGTATAGGAGACAATGAATAGATTATATGCTAATACTACACCATTTTGTATAAGGGACTTTAGCATCCACAGATTCTGGTATCTAGCGGGGGTGAGAGGGGTGGTCCTGGAACCAATTCACCCTCAGATACTAAGGAATAACTATACTGCAACATTACTAGTCAGCCTTGGTAGGGATATAGAGAAAATCTTGTTCACTCATATTGAGCAGGTCACTAGGTAAAAACTTTCTGGAGGGCAAAAATTCTACCATATATATCAAGAGTCTTAAAAATGTTTCTTTTTGAATCACAAATTTGCTTGCCAGGATCTTATTCTAAAATAACACAGGTATTTGAAAAATGATGAAGAATGTTCCTGTAGTGCTATTCATGATAAAAATTTGAACCAATCTAGAAATAAGTAATTGGCTAATTAATTCCTCGTCTACCCATAGAGTAGAATGCATGAAGTAAAATCCATAGAGTGGAATTCAAAGTGTGGGTTCCAAATTTACCTATTTATTGGCTCTTCAGTAATGTGGAGAATCACACAACAAAAAATGTAAATCTAGCATATATGATTAGTTTTAAAATATAAAATTGTTATATACAGGTAACTAAATATACAAAGGAAAGAAAATAAAAATAAAGATTTTTTTAATAAAGATAAAATAAAAAGGTAGAATTGTGTGATTTGTATAATTTTATTTATGATTTTCTTTTACACATTATTGACGACCAGAAAAAGATAGCTGTTCTTGAACAAAACGTATTACCTCCAAAAATCCCTGTTAATTAATGACTGTCCCTCCTTTAACCTCCTTGTGCATCCTTTTTACCGGAATCTTCAGGATTAGTAATGCCTCCATAAATGTCAAGCATTTGAATCAGTATGTGGACATTTGAAAACAAATTTAGCTGAAATTATCAAACTGGCTATTTAAGCATATTTCCTTTTCCTAACAACCAAACCACTCAGCTGTCCCCAATACAAGGATCCTTGAATTTGAGTTCAAATTAAATGATTTGACCAGCACCATACAACTGAAAAATATGTTAGAATTAGGAATTTAGGAATTAAGTCCAATTTCCCAAAGGCATTCATTCAGGACTTAAATTTCAATTTAAATTAAGCATGTTGGAGTGAGAAAATATTTTACCACTCTAACCTTGCTTAAGTTTGATAAGTTATAATTCAGTCTCTCAATATATATGTACACACACATATTTGTGTACATCTATCCATATCCACAAGCACACAAATACATATATATACACACAGCATATGAACACATACTCATTTCTCGGTGTAGACAGGAAAAGCTATTATTTTTGCCTTTTAGAATCATATTTAATGTTTACACATTTTCTAGCTTCGATTTTACAAATAAAAACCTTTAAAAGTTATGTTAACCTTCGTCCTAGTTACATGATAGATGAAAAGCAGAAATAATCACCAGTAGAAGTTTTAAGAAAATGCCTAAATATATTAAAAAGCTTTCACTATCAATTTAAAACAGAAAACACTAAAAAGTCCTTGGCCATTTGATACATTTCAGGAGACCCAGAGACACATTTCTGAGTGAGGTTCCTTTATCAGCAACTTCAGCATGGATTGGAAACTTGTGAGAGATGCACAGCCTCCAGCCTCACCTCGGCCTACTGAATCAGAATCTGCCCTTTTCACAAGATTCCCAGGGGAATCAGTGAACCTTAAAGTTTGAGAAATACTAAATGAGGGGAAGTAATAACAATGACAATAAAATTTAAGATCCATAAGTTCATGAGAAGCTTTGGGGCATTTATTAGTTAAGGAGCAGTCAATCTTTCTTATGCTAATTCTCATTTAGTTCTTCCCCTTCAACAGTTCCTCATAGCTTACTGGTCTTATTTTTACTTTAGTATTTTCCAAGTCCTTGCAATACACACCAGAAAGATGAGGTTTTTTTCTCTTAATATGTGAATGCAAAAAAACTTAAGAGTGACAAAGTTTGAAGTGATTTTAAGCTTTTTTAGAGCCAGAAGATGGACAAAACAGGGTATAGCTGTATTTACAAATTATGCAAATTCAACAGCTGCAATTTATGCATATCATGTATAAACCCGTTGTCATTTACCTATATAAGTCCCTTGGGAATATTCATACCTAGACAAGAACAGTTTCTCCTTCCACCCCCCCCCCCCCTTTTTTTTTTTTCTTTTTGCGGTACGCAGGCCTCTTCACTGTTGTGGCCTCTCCCGTCACGGAGCACAGGCTCCGGACGCGCAGGCTCAACGGCCATGGCTCACGGGCCTAGCCGCTGCGCAGCATGTGGGATCTTCCCGGACCGGGGCACGAACCTGTGTCCCCTGCATCGGCAGGCAGACTGTCAACCACTGCACCACCAGCGAAGCCCCCCCCTTCTTTTCTTTAACCAGTATTGTAGGAGTATTAAATTTATAACAAAATGTTTTGCATTCCTTTCAGACTAAAAAAAAAAATCACTAAAAATCACATATTGCTTTGTATGATCCACCTTATTAATTCATGCTATTTTAGCCTCAATAGTCCTTATAATTTCAGAACCATGAATACAATCTAGAAGTCTGAGAGAATATTCAAAGTTGAACATCAAAATACAGTTTGTATTTAATCAATACTTAAGTTCTTCAGTCTATTCTAAACTTCAATCATTTATGTAGCAAATAGGTATATATACACACTCAATAACTGAAATGTCCAAATATTAAATTATAAAAATGTGAAAATAAAAAGTGAAATATCAATAGGTAATCAATAAAGAAATCTTAAATTCACAAATTCAATGATTTAGCAAAGTGTGTATTTGCTCATCTCTTCATTTATTGATTGCTTGCTATAAGCCAGGTATTCTACTAGACAAAGGATATATAAAGATGGGGGAAAAGATCCTCCCTACCTTTCAGAAATGTATAGTGTGGTAGAGAGACAACTGTATTTCATTTGATGTTTAACATTTTTTAATTTATTATTTCCTTTTAGTTGTATATGATGAAAAAAGCATCTCTTGAAACATTTATAGCAAAGTAGGTAAGTACCCACTAGACATTAGATTTTAAGTGAGTTGAGAAAGTCATTCTACACTTCAACTTTTGTTCTAGAAAATAAAAAGGATTTTCATGAATCAAATTTTCAAGGAGCATCCTACTATATAGCACAGGGAACTATATTCAATATCCTATGATAAACCATAATGGAAAAGATTATGAAAAGTGTATATATATATATATAACCAAATCACTTTGCTGTGCAGTATAAATTAACACAACATTGTAAATCAACTAAACTTCAGTAAAATAAATTTTTTAAAAAATTTCAAAGAGCAGAATTAAATCAAACCTCTGTCTGTTGTGGCCAGCCAAATCATAATAGTTAAATATGTTGATAAAATCCAAAAAGAAGGCTTTGAAAAAGAAATGCAAGCATCAGACAAGGAAAAGTAGCATCACTCTGAAGAATGATTATTTTAAAAAATCTTCCTAAAATGTTTGCAACCCTTAATAGAAGGAAAGAACCCACATACTCTTGGAGCACAGCAAGCCATGATGAAAGAAGAAATAGAGATGAAAAGATAATATGAAAGGATGGAAAGCAGAGAATGAAATTAGGAAGAGTACAGGAAGTTCTAAACTCTCCTGCAGAGTTAAAATGTTGATGAAAAGGCAAAACTTGTATTGCAGAACAAAAGAATATGAAACATAATCTTGAGATGCTCTGCTAGAATGCAGAGAGGAAAGGGAAAAATCAATAATAAATTAAGGAAATGGATGATAGTTATGAATGATAGGGACAGGAGATCCAACTTAAGAATTATTAGTTATTATTGATGAAATGATTGGACACACTGGACAATGAAAATATTCAAAGATATAACAAAGTTTTAACAACCTTTAAAAATCTGCTATTTAAATAGTCAAATATAAGCAAAACCACTGAACAGAAAACCAATCTTAAACACACCATAGGGAATATTAAACACAAACAAAACTAAGTATCTAGGTAGGGAAAAACGAGCAAATCATCAAGGTACAGAAAAAATAATGAACGGTCTTTTAAGACATTGAGACTATAATTAAGTAAAATCTTTAGATTTCTGATTTCTTTTTTTTTTTTTTTACTATTGTAATTGTTTTGGGGCACCAGGACCTGCACCCACATAAGACAGTGAATTTAATCAATGAATGTTATGTGCGTTCTGACTGCTCCATCAACTAACCATTCCCTATTTCTCTCCCTCTCTTCCAGCCTCCCTAACTCCCTGAGACACAGCAATATCAAAATTAGGCCAGTTAATAGCCCCATAATGGCCTCTAAGTGTTCAAGTGAAAGGAAGAATTTCATGTCTATCGTTCTAAGTCAAATGCTAGAAATGATTAAGCTTAGTAAGAAAGGCATGTCAAAAGCTGAGATTGATGCAGGAGGCCTACCTTTTGGCCTAACAGCCAAGTTGTGAATGCAAGGGAAAAGTTACTGAAGGAAATTAAAAGTGCTTCTCCAGTGAACACACGAATGATAAGGAGAACAGCCTTACTTCTGATATGGAGAAACTTTTTCAGGTCTGGATAGAAGATAAAACCAGTCACACCATTCTCTTAAACCAAAGCCTAATCCAGACCAAGACTCTAGCTCTTTTCAATTCTATGAAGACAGAGAGGTGAGCAAGCTGCAGAAGAAAATGAAACAGCCTTCTCTTGAAAGATGCTATCTAGGACTTTCACAGCTAGGGAGAAGTCGATGTCTGGCTTCAAAGTACAGTCTGACTCTCTTTTTTAGGGGCTAATGCAGCTGGTGACTTTAAGTTAAAACCAATGCTCATTTACCATTCTGAAAATCCTAGGGCCCTCAAAAATTACACTGAATCTAATTATGTGCTCTGTAAATCCAACAAAGCCTTGATGACAATTTATCTGTTTACAACATAGTTTTCTGAACATTTTAAGCCCACTGTTAAGACCTGATGCTGATAAAAGATTCCTTTCAAAATGTTACTGCTCATTGACAATGCACCCGGTCACCCAAGATCTGATGGAGATGTACAAAATACATGTTTTCATGCCAGCTAATACAACATCCACTCAGCCCATGGATCAAGGAATAATTCTAATTTTCAAGTCATACTATCATGGTTACCAAGGGGGAAAGGTGGGGAGGGATAAATTGGGAGATTGAGATCTACATATACACACTAGTATATATAAAGTAGATTAATAAGAACTTACTGTATAGCACAGGGAACTCTACTCAATACTCTAATGACCTATATGGGAAAATAATCTAAAAAAGAGTGGATATATGTATAACCGATTCACTTTCCTGTACAGCAGAAACATTGTAAATCAACTATACTCCAATAAAAATTAATTAAAATTTTTTTTTAAATAAAGAAATACAGCTATAGCTGTCATAGGTGGTGATTCCTCTGATGGATTTGGGCAAAATAAACTGAAAACCCTCTGGAAATATTTACTATTCTAGATGCCACAAGAACACGTGTGATTCATGGGAAGAGGTCAAAATATCAACATTAATGGGAGTTTGGAAGCATTTGGTTCTAACCATCATGGACGACTTTGAGGGGTTCAAGACTTTAGTGGAGGAAGTAACTGCAGGATGTGGTAGAAATACAAGAGAACTAGAATTAGAGGTGGAGCCTGAAGATGTGACTGAACTGCTTCCATCTTCTAAAACTTGGAGATGAGGAACTGCTTCCTATGGATGAGCAAATAAGTGGTTTCTGGGGATGGAACATACTCCTGGTGAAGACGCTGTGAAGATTGTTGAAATGACAACAAAGTATTCAGAATATTATATAAACTTAAATAAAGCAGTGGTGGCAGGGTATAAGAAGATTGACTGCAATTTTGAAAGAAGCTCTACCGTGGGTAAAATGCTATCAAATAGCATTGCATGATACAAAGAAATCATTTGTGAAGTGTCAGTTGATGTGGCAAACATCATTGTCTTATTTTAAGGCACTGCCCCAGACACCCCAACTTTAGCAACCACCACCCCGATTGGTCAGCTGCTATCAACATCAAGGTAAGACTCTCCACCAACCAGCAAAAAGATTACGACTTGCTAACCATCATCTGAGCCTTCAGCATTTTTTAGCAATAAAGCATTTTTCAACTAAGGTATGTGCATTTTTTTAGATACAATGCTATTGCACACTTGAGACTACAGCATAGCGTAAACATAAATTTTACATGCATTGAGAAACCACAGAAATCCATGTGACTTGCTTTACTGTGATTTTTGCTTTATTGTGATGTTCTGCAACCAAACCCACAATATCTTCCAGGTGTGCCTATACATCACAGTCCCATAAAGGTCAAAAAACTGAAGTATTTATATCTAACAACTTAGAAACCACTGGAAAAACAATATAAGTAAGTTCAAAAAATAATATTTTCACAAAACTACAATTACTTTTTAATAGGATGTGTGTACCTATCGGACACAATATTTTCCTCAAACTTTGGAATCAGATTGGACAGGCTCACCCTTGCTCCTGATTCACACTGCTTTTCATGGAGCCTATGTTCATCATTGGAAATGCCCAAAACCCATCTTCACAAAGATAAGACGACATCAAAAGAAAAGCAGTAGGATCTGATGCTGAAACCATGAGCCAGCTTAAGCTAGTAGTTTGCACTGTGTCTAGCAGAGGGCTATGTTTCCTTGAGAATTTAAGACATCCCAGAGCATCCCCATGAGTTCCCTTGGTGCTCTAGGGCTCTCTGGCTCACAGATTGGGAATCAAAATTCTGAGAAGTTTATTTTCTGGGAAATACATTTTCACAGCACTCTTTTCATATTTAAAGCACTTTAATCAAGGTATTCTTTATGATTGTTGCCCTTTTTCTTACTTTTGTTTAATTAAAAATAATTGTTAACCACTGATTGGGTGAAGCTGATACTAATTATGGGAGAAAAAGTGGGAGAAATAAATACCCTTTTCTCAGTAAGCTGTACTTTTACAAGTCTTTTAAATCTTATAAATTGGCCACCCCTGAGATCTGAGTATTCCATTAACTGAAACCCAGGTTTCAGGGCAGGAAAACAAGGCAATGGATGATTCCAGCAGAGTAGTCAATAGAAAGGAAGTCTCAAACCCTTCAAAAAGGGAGGGGGGTTATGCAAGAGAGAACCTTCATTTTGTAGAATTTTACCTATGCCGTCCATAGGATGGCTACCAATTTTGTAGATGTTTCATTACATTTTGTGTACTTGATGTTAAAATAGACACAACATATGTATGTATAGACATGTCTTTTATTCACAGTGTATAAAATGAGAGAGATGTGTGAGTCTAGAGCATACCTTTAACTTAAAGATGCAGGAAGCATATCCAGAGGGAGAGAATGACTGGGGTTCCAAACAATTCTTGATGAGAAACCTCTGAGGTGTGTCTGTGTCTCAGGTGTGTCTGTGTGTCATTGTACATATACGCTAGAGGCTGAAGATGAGAAGGCTAATTTCTGGCCTAAATGTAATTTTTTTCCTTTACATACCCTTCTCTAGAAGGGTTAATAAGGCATTTATAGGGGGAAATATTTTGCAATTAATAGATATGGGTTACATTAAAAACAAGTACTAAGCTTAAATGACGTAAAGAAGGTACAAACTTTGTAGGAAAATCACATAGTGAAGAAAAATAAAACAAAAGGAAAAATAAAAAGACCTCAGAAAATATATCTGTTAAATTTAAATAACCATAATGGTGTTAGGTTTTTCTTTTATTTCCTTGTTTTTAATGAAACTATTACATGGTGACTGCATACAGTTTTATACAGTGATGGTGCAAGAAAAATTGTGTTTTCGTAATTTTGGACAAGTAATTTCATTTCTCAGAACGTAGATAATGAGATGCAAATGAGGTTAATTACAGCATCATGTGTAACAGCAATAAGATTTTTTTAATCTAAATGTTTAATATTAAGGATAAATAATATATCATGGCATTATAGGATGGACTACCTACATTTAAGCAAAAATATTTCAATTATAAAAAAGTGAATACACTTGAAAATCATGGAGAAACATAAAATGTACCAGCTGATTACTCCCGGGTAGTGCTACTACAGATTATTTGCTTCTACATACTTTCATACTTTTTGAAATTTTCTATCACTAGCACATATTGCTTTATAAATAAGTTCTTAATTTAGTGTTATCTAGTGAATTGTGTCCCTCTGACATCCATATGTTGAAGCCCTAACTCTCAATTTTACTATATTTGGAAATATGGCCTTTAAGGAGGCCATTCAAGTTAAAAGGTAATAAGCATAGGGCTCTAACACAAGAGGACTGGTATGCTTATAAAAAGAAGAGACCTCAGAATCCCCCTTTCTCACGCAGAGGAAACACCATGTAAGACCATAGAATGGAGGCAGATGTGAGGACATAGCAAGATGGTGACCACCTGCAAGCCAGGAGAGCAGCCTCACCAGACACACCGACCCTGTTAGCACCTTGATCATGAACTTCCATCCTCAAACTGTGAGAAAATAAAATTCTGTTGTTTAAGCCACCTAGTCTATGGTATTTCATTATGGAAGCTTGAGCAGACTAATACAGTTTGTTCAACCAAAATGTTTATAACCATGTATAAACATGGAAAACGTTACAATCAACTTAAGTTAAAAATCAACTTAAGTTAAAAAAAAAAAAGACAGCACATAGTAGCGTGCATATTCATAACTACAACTCAAGTTTGGGACAATAACTAGATAATAGAAAATAATTACTGTATCAGATCAGTTTTATATTTTTTTGTTTTAAAATGCTATTTATATTTTATCAATAATGATATTTTAAGAAATTGGTGCCCATGGGATAACTAATACTATTGTAGTTGGCTGCAAAGTCTCCTAATTCTGTTAGATTATGAGTTCCTTGGGAAAAGCTCTTTAGTAACTCAAGAGGCAAGTTCTGCTGAGGAGAACAAGCCCAGGGCTGCCATATTACCTATGCAGTCTTTCCCAATTTCTGGTGTAAGTTTTTCCCCACAGGTGAAAAAATTTAATGTAACATGGGAGAAGCTGAGATAAGAAAATTGTGTCTAGCAATTAACAAACAGCCTGACAAAATATATTTAGAACACTTTAAAAGTAAATCACACAAGCTAAGAACAGAATTATCTTCTGAATATTTTATATTATTTTCATTTATTATTTTAGTCAAACAGGTTTTCACTTACAAATAGCTAATTTTTTAAATTTTAGGCATTGTCTCAAACTTTCTCTGCTTCACTCACCCAAGCTTAATTACGGCCAGCTTGCTCAATCTTGGTTTCCAAAGCACCTGGAACCTGTTAGGACCAGGTGGCAGCAATACAGAGAGCTGATAATATATACATTGGAGTATTATTTGGCCATAAAGAAAACAAAAGGAGGAAAGCCAGCCTTTGCAACAGCATGAATAGACTTTGAAGACATTATGTTAAGTGCAAGAAATCAGAGTATGACAAATACTATAAGATCTCACTTATAGTGAATCTCGAAAAACCAACTAGCCAAACCAATACCACCAAACTCATAGAAAACCTGATCCGATTTGTGATTACCAGAGGTTGGGGGTGGGGCAGGGATTGAAGGAAGGTGGTTAAAAGGTACAGATTTCCAGTTATGCGACCAAAGAAAGTACCAGGGTTATAATGTATAACATGATAACTATCGTTAACCCACTGTATGACATACAGGAAAGTTAAGAGTATATATTCTGAAAGTTCTAACCACAAGAAGATTTTTTTTCTTTTTATGATATCTGTACAAGATGATGCATGTTAACGAAACCTATTGTGGTAACCACTTCACAATGTATGTAAACCAAACCATCATGCCGTACATCTTAAACTTACATAGTGATATATATCAATTATTTCTCATTAAAATTAGAAATAAATTAAAAAACAAAAACAAATAGAGACCAGGTAGAATTCTAAGTGAAGTCTGGAAAAACATTAGATGAAAATTTCATAAAACATACCCTAAGAACTAATCAAAAGTTAGACAGTGGATAAGCTGGGGCTTTTGGCAGAATTGCCATTTTGCCCAGAAGAACTTTTACTCACATGAGCTGTTTTCTGGGATCATCCACGCTGTTCAATTCCAAAGGGAGCAAAAGCCACTTGGGGTAGGGCACCTTCTTCAGAGGGAATTTATAAATGGTGATTCTTTCCCCCCCTCATTTCAGTGACTCGGACCACCAGCAGCGGCACCTCCAATGAACTCGTACCAAATGCGAATTCACGGCCCTTACCCTCGACTTAAATAATCTGGGAGGTGGGCCCAGCATTCATTGGTTTAACAAGCCCTCCAGGTGATTCTAATGAGCATTCAAGTTTGAAAATCACCACCTGAATTGAATTTTCAGGGAGCCAAATATCTATTGTAAAGGACGATGTAAAAAAAATCACCCTATTCCTTTTTTCCCTCTCCATTCCTACATTATACCCTTAGTTACTTCCTATTATAGATTTCTTCCCTATACTTGTAAGTACAAAATAAGGTATGGATAATTAGCTAGACCTATTTTTCATCAAAGATAACTAAATAAAGTTAGAAAGGAAATCAAGAAATAAAAAGGAAATAGAGAAGTATAAATTTGTAGGTAGCTTAAACTTGGCCAAATTATCTTGAGGCAAAAATAAGAAAAATAAGAAAAGCCCAGGATAATCAGCAAATTTTGGTGAAAGTGATGTGTTTACTGACAGAATACAAAAGACTGTCTTTTGTGTATCCTGGGTTATGTGAAATTTCTAGTGATTCTTTACAGAAGCTTCTCTGTAACAAGGTACTACCTTTAAATGGGTGCAGGTGCATTTTCAAGGCTAGTATTATATTACAGCTACTGTTCTCTGCACTGAAAGTCATCTGAAGTGGTTAGCTCAGACAAATCTGAGCAGAAAGCAGGAGCCAGCTTTCTAGAGGATTTCATTTAAAACTCATCTTCCAAGCAAGAATGATGGCAGTCTTTCAGTTTCTCCGTAAGAGTCCTCAAGAACAGAGATGCTTCTCTCCATCAGAAAATGAAGAGAAGCAAATCAAAACTAATGCACTAAGGCACACTAGGACAGAGAAAAGTGCCTTTACAAAGACCCGGTTCGATGCTTACAAGGGGCTTCAATCATGGCACAGAAAATCCTTTTTGGCTTCTGTGTGAATGTCTTTTACATCTTTCTCTCTTTTCTTCCTCCCATAGTAGAAAAGTCATTATCCTTCTCTTGCTATTTTTTAAACCACATAGCAACTACCATGCTGACAGGTAGCCTTATAACCTTGTATACAAGCTATGTTTGATCCTCCCTTCCAACCCACCCCAGTGTTTGAACCTGAGAGAGAATATAGGAAAGAAAACAATCCCTTTGAGTACAGTTTGATTATTTACCTCTTTAAACAAGTCTACACAAAAGGAGAAAACAGAACAATTTTTATTATTCTGAGTTACACTTTACTTACGGGAAAAAAATGGACAGAAATTCCACTAGAGATAAGCTGTAGAAATAATAAGCTTTAGGGCAAAAAGCCTTGATAGAACAAAAATGGCATGTGCACATATACATAAACAGCAAACAAGAACCCATCAGCATTAGGCTCAGAGGGAGAATGGATCACAAGAATCTGGAGGATTCATGCCTTCTTCTAAAATCTGACTAGACTTTGAAGGAAAGCTACACAAGCAAAGTTTAATGAGCTATAGTATTAAGCAAAGTTGCATAAGTCACCGTTTTTATTTTAAGACAGAGCTCGCATAAGCACTTTCATGCTAAAACCTGTGGATTTTGTCTGCAAACACTTCTGAACCAAGCAGGAGAAAGCAATTGCATTTAATTGCTGAAGTTATTGGGTAGGTTCAGATAAAATGGTCTATGTCCCTTAAATCTCCTCAAATGATTTCACATTTTTATCTTCTCAAGACTTATACATATTGTCAGACTTGATGAATAGACTCTTCATTTTCTTTCTCTCAGGGGTTGCAGTGCTTTCTGTCCTGACCTTAATTTTATAGCTTTATTCTATCACTCATTCTTTCCCCCAGGTTACTAAATATAAAAGAAACAGCTGAACTACAAGATTCTGAGAGCAGTCTGTTTGTATTAAAAGTGTGAGTTCAGTAAATGGACCAGCAAACCTGACACTAAACCCGTGGCCTGTGGGAACCAGAGAATTGAGAAAACATAGTTTTCATATTTCCCCTACTTCAAGTCAACCCACAGGGACAGGAAGATTAAACAGGGATTCCAGTTTCTGGGTGAAAACATGCCCTATTTTTCTCTTCCAAGGCAATTTCCATCGAATCAAAAGAAGCTAATTTGTTAAACTTCTGTGGGTCCCAAACTGGCACATAGTCAGAAATCATTTGCATGGCTGGTTATACTATTCACAAAATCAAAAGAAGACAATAAACCACCAGCCAGGAAACAGTGGGAGAGAAGGACTTGGGACAATATAACTTTCTGATCTCCTTGAGATGCCTACCCCAGTGTATTAATGAAGCTAGTTGTAAATAATTCAATGAACGTCAAAGTAAATATCCTCAGGGTATAAGGAGACTCAAATTAAAAATGTGTGCATTGTGTCGATGACATGTTTCAGAGGTTTCTACATACTAAAAAGTCATTAAATGTTCTTTATATTCACTTTAGCTTTCAGTGGCTTGTCATGTAGATCTATTTTGTGGTTGCTGGTTTGTTTTCAAAATTATTTCTTAGTATTTATACTTGGATCTAAATGGTGGAGGTTTTCCAGGCAGATCTTTTTATGCTTGAAACTTTTTTTTTCTTATTTTCCAATACTGTATCTCTTTATCTTTCATCAAACTGACATACCCAACATAGAGTTTTATTTTATTTTCCATTTAAAAGGTGGCATTTTCAGTATAAGCTTTAAAGGGAATTTACCTTCCTTATTTCATGAATTTGCATTAAGGCATATTTTAATTAGGTGATCTTTCAGTTCAGAAATGAGGAGAAATTAAATTATTGCTCCTTATTTAATGAATGGCTGCGATTTTGTTTTCACTGAAAACTATTTATGGTCAATCATGATCATCCTTCCACCACTTGGCTTTGTCCACCAACAGGAACAGTCAAACTGAGGTCACATACTTTGAATGCTTCCTCCATAATATTTGATTTTAACTAAAAATCTATCAAGATGACTATTATATTTGTTTGAGTAGATGAATAATTAACAATTACTGGGGTTATAGTATTGTCACGGTACCACTGTACTAAATTTTATATACATAATATTAAATTAATTATCCCCCCAAATCCTAAGAGCTAGAAACTATAATTATCCCTGTTTTACACATGAGGAAAAATGACTGTATAGACAAGAGATTACAGTCATCTGTAATCCATGAAGATCACGCAGCTATTCGTAAGTAAAGGTGAGATGCAAAACCAGAGGATCTTATTCCAGAGCCCACGTTTTAACCACTTCGCTTCTGTTGCGTAATTCAATCTCACACGATAGGAGTTAGGCCTGACATGGTGTATAGACACAGTCATTGGTCATTTAAACTTTATGAGTTGAAGGACAGCCCAGGGTATCTGCCTGCACTACTATGTAAACCATCTCTGCATTACTTTGGAATGCTAACTGAAATCCCCACCATTAACACCATTGCTATCTCTTGAAGTTAAGACACTGTTTTTCAAAGCCTTCTGTGAAAATTGGCGTATATTTTCTCAAGAGGTAAGAGAGAAATAAAGTCAACAGAGATTTGCTTCTGAGATTCTGTAGTTCTCACCAGGCAGAGAGCAGTGCTTTAAGGAAATGGTACACACAAGGTGTTGATTTGGATCAGAGGAGAGATTTAGGGCAGATGTGGAACTTGACACATTAACACTGGAGGTCATGCCCCAGGTGAAATACAGCAGTAGGTGGCTTTGGATGGTAAGGACAATGAGACTCTGAACTGAAGTTAGAAATAGTACGGAAGAACCATGAAGATCACTGTCATCTTTCACACTCAATCCTGAGGACAAGGACGATGCTAACGAACGATTTAACCCAGGGAGTTAGTATTTTTTCTTGCAGCTCTGTAATAGGCACATTTTACCAATGACCTTTCAATTGGAATTACATTTTGCACTTGCTATGCCACTATCTTTCAACCTCGAAATTCTCACTATATCTTAAAGTTGATCCACTATAAAGGGGGTTATTGAGGCCGTTAGAGCAAGACGGAAGCTTGAAAATTATCTAGTCCTATTCCTTTCATGGACAGACAGAGAAGTTAATGCCAAGAAAGGTTAAGTAGTGAGTTCCAAGCGACCCAGTGACTTCCTAGCAAAATGCTGGGCACAAATCTAATTCCTCTCCATTGAAGACCACTTGCAGACAAAGAACATGACATATTAAAGCATGGAATGAGAATCAGTCCTTAAAATATTAAACTGAGTCAGCTGATGATTTCTGACTGGTTCTAACTTTTCCCCTCCCTCAATTTCAGTTTTGTTTTACTTCCCAGAAAAGCTTGTTAATTTTCTTTTCTCTCCCATAAGAGCTGTGTTCATATAGACATGTGCTCTTTCTGCATTTTGCTTCTGTGTGTTCTGGTATGCACCTCTCTTACTCAATTTCAGCAAAAGGATGGATCCTCTTATACTGATTTCAAATCCTCACTACTCAAAACTCTGTAAGTAATTATGCATATGCATCTCGATTCTCACTTCTACAGTGGTCAAATCAGACAGAATTGGACACTGCATTACTTCAAAGCTGAGACTGGAGGATATTTCTTATATCTGACAAATGGCATGTTCCCCAGGTGTATTTCATAATTGCAAATTAATTTTGATCTATTCTAGGTCATAGACATTTCACTAATACCTAGACTACTGGCTACACACTCAGCATCATAACTATCACAGCTATAAATATAGAGAAGTGCTCTTTTTTACTGCCAGAAGTGCATTTTGTCTTTCTCTGAACATGCTTTCTTTCAAAGTGGTTTTAAAAGCTTTTAGTCTTATGCCATTATTTCAAGAACCATCCCCCTGCCCCAGCCTCTCGAAAATGGAATGCAAAGCCCAGCAGAAAGCACAGTTAGGTGGCACCTCCTGATGCTCTGTCCTTAAAAGAGTTGGAAGAGGTCAGTGAGGGAGATTGAACCTGGGACCCCTATTGATATGCAGCCAAGTGTGGAAATGAGTTGCCTGTTAATAAGGTGGAAACTTTATGTATCTTAGTGCTTTCCAATCTTCACAGACTATAATTGCGAAAATAGCCCTCAGCACCTCCAGCTGGTTGTTAACACCTAAGAGAAGACTAACATGCAGGTCACTCTTGCTTAATTAAAAACAGAATGAAACACTGAGTAATGGATTAAGCCACTGGACTGACTTCTAGTCTTATATTACTATCCAAAAATACTTTGTTAAAAATAACAAAACATTGGCTTCCCTGGTGGCGCAGTGGTTGAGAATCCGCCTGCCCATGCAGGGGACACGGGTTCATGCCCCGGTCCGGGAAGATCCCACATGCCGCGGAGCGGCTGGGCCCGTGAGCCATGGCCGCTGAGCCTGCGCGTCCGGAGCCTGTGCTCCGCAACGGGAGAGGCCACAACAATGAGAGGCCCGCGTACCGCAAAAAAAAAAAAAAAAAAAAAAAAAAAATTAACCCCTCAAAAACCCACATATACCCTATTACTTATAATTATTTTCTTTTACCAGTACTAATTAGATTTTCTAAGAGTTATTGACTGACTGGAGGAGTTAATAGCTTTGGGGCAAATAAGAAGTAACTCTTCCCAGCTGGTCATTAATCCTTAAAAACCTTAAGTGTCTTGAATACTACTTCTTAATTAGCCAACAAACTAGTTGGACATAATACAAGGCAAGTGTCTAACTTCCCCAAAGTGCCAGGGCCTGACTGGAAAATGATGATGTTCTTGAAATTTTACATGAACTTAATTGATTTTTACATATGTTAAATCCACCCAAGTCAGTTGTTTTGTTAATCTATTAACAATTTCTCCAGCGGGGATTCTAATCATGCATGAAATACTTATTGTTAAGTAAAAGAGAAGTCTAACCAAGAAAGAAAATGCACTAACAAAACTGAATTGGTAACTACATCAGAAACAATCTGAAAATAGAGCCCTTGTTTGGCAGAAGGATGCGTATTATTAGAACATATTTTTTTAAGACACTGATTTTATCCCCTGTTGCAATGGACTGAATGTTTGTGTCTCCCCCATATTCTATGTTGAAGCCCTGATCTCCAGTGGGATGGTCTTAGGAGATGAGCCTTTGGGAATAAGTAGGTCATGAGAGCCCTGATGAAAGAATTAATGCCCCTATAAGAAGAGACAAGAGAGAGATGATCTTTCACTCCCATGTGAGGGTACAGTAAAAAGATGGGCTTCCACAAACCAGGAAGAAGATCCTCACCAAACACCGAATCTGCCAGTACCCTGATCTTTGACTTCTCAGCTTCCACAACTATGAGAAATAAATTTCTGCTGTTTAAGCCACCCAGTCTATGCTTTCTTTTTAGAGTAGCCTGAACTAAGACACCTGTTAATTTTAAGTTGTTCATATTTCTCCTCTAAAATCAATATACTTTCACAAATTTGTGTTAAAGGATATACAAGGTTCTATGTTTGCACAAGAATAAAAGATTTAATAAAATTACAATGTTCCCAAAGTGTGGTTCCCTGACCCATAGCATCAGACTCACCTGGGATTTGTTGAAAGTACGAACTCTCCAGCTTTACCTCAATGAATGGGTAGCTTTAGTTAGGGTCCAGCATTGGTGTTTTAACTGGATCCCGGTTGTTTATGATGCCTGCTAAAGTTTGAAAGTCACTGTTTTTGAGGGTTTGCTGTCTTTTTACTTTGACCGTACAGCACACACAAGCTACTCATCATAGATATAATGTTAGAACCATCTCCTGCGTTTCTCAACCTGGGATCTTGGGGCACACAGAAGAGGGGTAAGGGGCTTCCCTGGTGGCGCAGTGGTTGAGAGTCTGCCTGCTAATGCAGGGGACACGGGTTCGAGCCCTGGTCTGGGAGGATCTCACATGCCACGGAGCAACTAGGTCCGTGAGCCACAACTACTGAGCCTGCGCGTCTGGAACCTGTGCTCCGCAACAAGAGAGGCCGCGATAGTGAGAGGCCCGCGCACTGCGATGAAGAGTGGCCCCCGCTTGCCACAACTAGAGATAGCCCTCGCACAGAAACGAAGACCCAACATAGCAAAATAAATTAATTAATAAAATAAAACTCCTACCCCCAACATCTTAAAAAAAAAAAAAAAGAGGGGTAAGGCACCAAGGAAAATTTTGTTAGAGTCTCCTACAACAGACCGTGCTCCTAGACACCCTGACCATACTCAAACCCTCGTTTTTGACCCTAGATGTTCTTAACTGAGAAAGTTGAAGAAGGTCTCTCAGTTATGGCTGCCTATCAGGGCTGACCTAACTAACTTGACTGAAGAGAGCCCACAGTTACCCTCACTCTTCCTTTGCCAGAAGACAGCTTTGGTGTAAAGGTCTTGAAGAACAACACTTGAAATACAAATTACCACTAGGTGGTGGTAATATTTTAAACCAGAGTAAATCGGGAAATAGTAAAATTTTTCCCCAAATGAGTTTTTATTTAATTTAAAATATTAAATACTGTCCATTGTTGTGAGGTTAGATGATTTCTTTTTCCATGTGTTTAATTTTCCTTCATGTTATATAACACTACGGACACAGCATAATTTAGAGCTTATTTTATTTTTTTATGTCATGGTTTGATATAATTAAAAGTAGACACTCCTTTATCTGTGTCACAGTTTCTTTCTTTCATTTTTTTAATTTAATTTGTCCATGAAATCCAACATTATGGGAAATACATCATTAAACACACATTGCCCTAGATTTACTTAGTCTATCAACAGGTAGCTAATTACAGAGCCAGATGCTGCAGGAACAAAAGCAAGGTCAAGTATGTTTTGCTGGAAGGAAAGTCAAGGAAAATTTAAGGCTTCGAGGTACCCAAAATGAGGAAGACTATTTATCACTACAAAGCAGGAAAGGATCAGAAGACAAGGTAACTAGGAAAAAACATTTGTAGAATGAGAGAGCATGGCCCAGGATCATAGAAACTCAAGGCTGGGCATCTCTTTTAGGTTTCTTGGCATTATACTTAATGTTTTGTCTCTCCTAACTCTCCAAAACATGGTCTGCTCAGAATATCAGCTAGAGAGTGTTTAACCGCAACATTTTAAAGTTCTGTTTTGGACTAAAGTCTTGGGGAAAAAAAAAAAAAACACCCTGCATCTATAGAGGTAAAAGTATTTTGCAAGGTACATGAAATGCAAAGGCAGGATGATGGGTTATGAGCGTGCACTCAAGTAGAAACAGACTATATTGAAAAACAAAACAAAGCGAGTGGAAGTAGCATAAACTTTGCTGCCTTAAATCAAAAGAGAAAAATAAAAATCTAGGTATCAGTGTTTATGTCCAGAACTCTAAGCTTTTTGCTATTCTCAGAAATGTGCTGAAAGATATAGTAGTCAAAGACTACAAAAAAAACAAGATATGATGGGTGATGTTATTTCAATTTTAGCATGTCTCCTTGTTCCAAGAATTTACAGCACTCCCACCATACTTTGGCTGACATGATAATTAAAATCATATTTTTAAAGTCAAATAAGAATCTTTGACTCATGAGGATGAAAGAACTGCTCAAAAAGATGGCTGGGATAGTAAAGCATGGATTTTTCTTCAGAGCTAGAAAGTACCTATCTTATTACCATGGGGAACTCTGAGAAAACACTGTCCCTTCAAAAGCTACCTTACATAAATATTTACATATACATTTTCATATTAATTCACCCGACATCTGCCACCATGTGGTAACCCTTCATAGATATTGTATAGAAAATGTTCTTGATATTATAAGAATCTTCCCAGGGAGATCCAGGGAAGAGATCTGACCCTCACTGCTACCCTGACTTGCCTTTCACTCCAGCCAAGGAGGCTCAGATCCATTCATAAAATCTCTCAATGGAGAGGACCCTAACCCACCCTACTGAAGTTACATCCTTAGGTCACATTTTCTTTTTCAATTCTCCTACCCTTTAAAACTGAACCTGATTCTAATGCAATAAAAATGTTCAGGAGAGAACCATAGTTTGGTTTGTGTTAATTTTATACACTTTAAGGATAATCTTGGGAGTTCCCTGGTGGTGCAGTGGTTGGGAATCCATCTGCCAATGCAGGGGAAACAGGTTCGATCCCTGGTCCGGGAACATCCTACATGCCGCAGAGCAACTAAGCCCATGCGCCACAACTACTGAGCCCGCATGCCACCACTACTGAAGGCCACACGCCTAGAGCCTGTGCTCTGCAACAAGAGAAGGCACCACAATGAGAAGCCCATGCACCGCAACGAACAGTAGCCCCTGCTCACTGCAGCTAGAGAAAGCCTGCACGCAGCAACAAAGACCCAACGCAGCCAAAAACAAATATAAATAAATAAATAAATTTATGGAAAAAAAGGATAATCTTAATATCTGTGCTCTGTTAAAAACCACAGGACATGGAGGAAGAGTCTCTCTCCACCACTCTTGTAGTGGAAAAATGTAAAATACATTGCAATGAACCAAAAAAAAGATTAATGCACATTCTACCTAGCACAAACTTGTGGGTTATCTCAATCTTTTATTGTCTCTTATTATCTATTTCACAGATCTGTAAATTGTAGAAAATTAATAATTAATGCAAATGATTCCTGTTCATATACATTCCAATTAGTTGTGTGGAATGCAATTGATTTTTGCCCTGTAGATAGGCCTATTTTGCATATATTTGTAAATTCAATTCAGTATTCCTTATTTGCTTATATATCCGTGGTTGAGTTTTCCTTGAACCAGTTGTGACATCTCATTGGTTCTCTCATTAACTGGTGATTTAAACAAAATCTTTGACATGTGTTCATTGTTTATCAGTGGGAGAGTCACAATTATACACTCCTTTTTACTAAATGCCGGCTAACACAGAAATTATAGTCTCAAGAATTGAAAACATGTAGGCACTTGAACGAATAGTACTAACTTTAAATATAGATAGACTGTTAGAAAAAATAATGAACCTAAAAAGGACTAATTGCTCTTCTCCTTAATTAGACAGTTGTCCTTTCGAATATCCTAAAAACCCTTTGCTAAAAGCTATACAAATATTTTAAGTAACAGAGAATCTAGATATGTATTTATTAACATATTCATCAAGTTGTACTACCTTTTGTCTCATTTGCAATATAAGCCTTAATATCTTAATTCCAAAATTCTTAGTTCTTGGTAATAAAAGTGCTGTTATATATCAGTGTTCTCTATTTCCACAGTGTTGTTGACTAAAAGAACACTAAAAAAGAAAATATGGATATAAAAATTAATAAATTTTCTTCTCCAAATTCTATAAAACTGAATGTGACCTAGTTAAGTCATTTTGGCAAGAGCCAGTTCACATTTCCTTGCTAGCTGCAACAGACCTTAAAGTTCACCATACACTACCCCATCCTACAGAATTTTTATTCATATGCTACTACTGTTTTGTATATGTTTATCCCATGGTCCCACATAGGCTTAATGTTCTCAAGAGCAGAAGAAGTGTCATCCTTTCTGTAACTTGTACAATACCAATCATGGTAAATGATCAATAATACCTTCTTGATTGACTGTTTAGGAGTATCAGTGCTGGCACAGTAATGATGGCTTCATAAAATGAGCATGTTTGCACTTTGAGAGTCAGAAAGATCAACTTCTGAATCCTGTCTGGCACTTACTAGCTGTGTAACTCAAGCAAGGAACTCCAACTCTTTAAGAAGTACCTATTTTAAAAGTGCTAGGAAGATTAAATGAGATATCACACATGAAGTTCCTGATTAAATGAGATGTTATATATGGACTGCCTGCAAAGAATAGGACCTAATCAACTATAACTAATAATAGATTATAAAAGCTTCCATTTACTAGCAGTTTACTATGTGCCAGATACCATTCACATGACAATTATTATTATGTACTATATTTTTATTATAATCATTATCATTATTTAAGGTGCTATAAAGAATCTAACTATGCTATTTCTGCCATGGGTCACAGTACACAGTTCTTGTCACCTGTGAAACCAAGAGTGGATTCAAAGTGTTCAGAAAAGTTTAACTTGAATAAGTGGAGTGGAGGAGAGGTTACAACTGCTATATGACAACCGACTAGAAGGACTGAAAACTGACAAAAACGCTTTGGAGTAGCAGAGGCTAAATGGTGACATGATTGACATCTATTTAATCACAAATGGTGCAGACACAGTGAAGATGGATTTGTTCATTAAATCCTGAATTACTAGAATGAGGGGCATCTTTTGACATGTGTGCAAGGTAATTTTAAAATGAAAAAAGAAAATCTAACTCTGAATACTAGATAGAGAAGCTATTAAATATGTTACACCAAGAAATGGCGAGGCAGGAAATGGGAGTAGAACAAAAAGAATTTGGCCAAGTTTATAAAAAGTGAAGCAAGAAATGAATTTTTAAAAACAGGCAAAAATGGGTTCAGGAAGACAATTAGAGCCTACCATAATCTCAATGGGCTATTAATTACAAAAAAAATGTTTGACTACTGAGACTAAAGAATTGATATCCAAAATCTGGAAGTTACTTACTTTTATGATTTCACTGTTTTCTTAAAATAACACTCAAAATTTCCAGTGAACCAAAATTTCAATCTATTAATAAAGCAGACATGAAAAATTAAATATATGCAACTTTATGTATTCTATTCATATAGATACAGTATAACACATTTAAATAGTTATACAAAATCATAAGTATGAATACAAATTATTTGTGGTGGTGTTAGAAATGGGATCCTTTTGGGAAATCGAACAGCATTGGGAGAATTGGGAATTATAATGTCCTTATTCTGTATTTGTTTTCTGTTATTTTTGTTTTCTTTTCTTTTCTTTTCACGTTAATATTATTAATCACCTTTCAAAATAGTTCCAGCGCTAGTAAGTTTGCTGTAGTACAAATAAGAAGACGTGATTAGATTATATGATTTAATTCACTTGATTCCATTTTCTTTACTTGGATTAAAGATAATCTTTGAATTCTTAGTCTTACAAAAGTAGTTCAGGGAGAGAGGGGGAAGATGGCGGAAGAGTAAGACACAGAGATCACCTTCCTCCCCACAGATACATCAGAAATACATCTACACGTGGAACAACTCCTACAGAACACCTACTGAACGCTGGCAGAAGACCTCAGACCTCCCAAAAGGCAAGAAACTCCCCACGTACCTGGGTAGGGAAAAAGAAAAAAGAAAAAACAGAGACAAAAGAATACGGACGGAACCTGCACCAGTGGGAGGGAGCTGTGAAGGAGGAAAGGATTCCACACACTAGAAAACCCCTTCGTGGGCGGAGACTGCGGGTGGCAGAGGGGGTAAGCTTCAGAGCTGCGGAGGAGAGCGCAGCAACAGGGGTGCAGAAGGCAAAGTGGAGAGATTCCCGCACAGAGGATCGGTGCCGACCGGCACTCACCAGCCCGAGAAGCTTGTCTGCTCACCCGCTGGGGCGGGCAGGGCTGCGAGCTGAGGCATCGGCTTTGGTGAGAGCGCAGGGAGAGGGCTGGGGTTGGCGGCGTGAACACAGCCTGCAGGGGGTTAGTGCACCACGGCTAACCAGGAGGGAGTCCAGGGAAAAGTCTGGACCTACCGAAGAGGCAAGAGACTTTTTCTTCCCTCTTTGTTTCCTGGTGCCCGAGGAGAGGGGATTAAGAGTGCTGCTTAAAGGAGCTCCAGAGACGGGGGTGAGCTGCGGCTAACAGCACGGACCCCAGAGACGGGCATGAGACACTAAGGCTGCTGCTGCCGCCACCAAGAAGCCTATGAACAAGCACAGGTCACTCTCCACACCTCCCTTCTGGGGAGCCTGTGCAGCCCGCCACTGCCAGGGTCCCAGGATCCAGGAACAACTTCCCCGGGAGAACACATGGCGCGACTCAGGCTGGTGCAATGTCATGCCAGCCTCTGCCGCCGCAGGCTCGCCCCGCAAAACGTACCCCGCCCTCCCCCCGGCCTGAGTGAGCCAGGGCCCCCGAATTAGTGGCTCCTTTAACCCCGTCCTGTCTGAGTGAAGAACAGACGCCCTCCAGCGACCTACACGCAGAGGCAGGGCCAAATCCAAAGCTAAGCCCCAGGAGCTGTGAGAACAAAGAAGAGAAGGGAAATCTCTCCCAGCAGCCTCAGGAACAGAGGATTAAATCTCCACAATCAACTTGATGTACCCTGCATCTCTGGAATACCTGAATAGACAACGAATTATCCCAAATTGAGGAGGTGGACTTTGAGAGCAAGATTTATTATTTTTTCCCCTTTTCCTCTTTTTGTGAGTGTATATGTGTATGCTTCCGTGTGGTATTTTGTCTGTATAGCTTTGCTTCCACCATTTGTCCTAGGGTTCTATCCGTCCGTTTTTTTGTCATTTTTTGTTACTTTAAAAAAAATTTTTTTTAAATAATTATTTTTAAATTTTATTTTATTTTACTTTATTTTCTTTTCTTTTATCTCCTTCCTTCCTTCCTTCCTTCCTCTTTCTTTCTTTCTTTCTTTCTTCCTTCCTTCCTTCCTTCCTTCCTTCTTTTTCTCCCTTTTATTCTGAGCCATGTGGATGAAAGGCTCTTGGTGCTGCAGCCAGGAGTCAGGGCTGTGCCTCAGAGGTGGGAGAGCCAACTTCAGGACACTGGTCCACAAGAGATCTCCCAGCTCCACATAATATCAAACGGTGAAAATCGCCCGGAGATCTCCATCTGAACACCAACACCCAGCTTCACTCAATGATCAGCAAGCTACACTGCTGGACACCCTATTCCAAACAACTAGCAAGACATGAAAACAACCCCACACATTAGCAGAGAGGCTGCCTAAAATCATAAAAAGTCCACAGACACCCCCAAAACACACCACCAGACGTGGACCTGCCCACCAGAAAGACAAGATCCAGCCTCATCCACCAGAACACAGGCACTAGTCCCCTCCACCAGGAAGCCTACACAACCCACTAAACCAACTTTAGCCACAGGGGACAGACACCAAAAACAACGGGAACTACGAACCTGCAGCCTGCAAACAGGAGACACCAAACAAAGTAAGATAAGCAAAATGAGAAGACAGAAAAACACACAGCAGATGAAGGAGCAAGATAAAAACCCACCAGACCTAACAAATGAAGAGGAAATAGGCAGTCTACCTGAAAAAGAATTCACAAGAATGATAGTAAAGATGATCCAAAATCTTGGAAATAGAATAGACAAAATGCAAGAAACATTGAACAAGGACCTAGAAACACTAAAGATGAAACAAGCAACAATGAACAACAGAATAAATGAAATGAAAAATACTCTAGATGGGATCAATAGCAGAATAACTGAGGCAAAAGAACAGATAAGTGACCTGGAAGATAAAATAGTGGAAATAACTACTGCAGAGCACAATAAAGAAAAAAAGAATGCAAAGAACTGAGGACAGTCTCAGAGACCTCTGGGACAACATTAAATGCACCAACATTCAAATTATAGGGGTTCCAGAAGAAGAATAGAAAAAGAAAGGGACTGAGAAAATATTTGAAGAGATTATAGTTGAAAATTTCCCTAATATGGGAAAGGAAATAGTTAATCAAGTCCAGGAAGCACAGAGCGTCCCATACAGGATAAATCCAAGGAGAAACACACCAAGACACATATTAATCAAACTGTCAAAAATTAAATACAAAGAAAACATATTAAAAGCAGCAAGGGAAAAACAACAAGTAACACACAAGGGAATTCCCATAAGGTTAACAGCTGATCTTTCAGCAGAAACTCTGCAAGCCAGAAGGGACTAGCAGGACATATTTAAAGTGATGAAGCAGAAAAACCTGCAACCAAGATTACTCTACCCAGCAAGGATCTCATTCAGATTTGATGGAGAAATTAAAACCTTTACAGACAAGCAAAAGCTGAGAGAGTTCAGCACCACCAAACCAGCTTTACAACAAATGCTGAAGGATCTTCTCTAGGCAACAAACTCAAGAGAAGGAAAAGACCTACAATAACAAACCCAAAACAATTAAGAAAATGGGAATAGGAACATACATATCGATAATTACCTTAAATGTAAATGGATTAAATGCTCCCACCAAAAGACACAGACTGGCTGAATGGATACAAAAACAAGATCCATATATATGCTGTCTACAAGAGACCCACTTCAGACCTAGGGACACATACAGACTGAAAGTGAGGGGACGGAAAAAGATATTCCATGCAAATGGAAACCAAAAAAAAGCTGGAGTAGCAATTCTCATATCAGACAAAATAGACATTAAAAAAAAGACTATTAGAAGAGACAAAGAAGGACACTATATAATGATAAAAGGATTGATCCTGTAAGAAGATATAACAATTGTAAATATATATGCACCCAACATAGGAGCACCTCAGTACATAAGGCAAGTACTAACAGCCATAAAATGGGAAATCGACAGTAACACATTCATAGTAGGGGACTTTAACACCCCACTTTCACCAATGGACAGATCATCCAAAATGAAAATAAATAAGGAAACACAAACTTTAAATGATACATTAAACAAGATGGACTTAATTAATATTTATAGGATATTCTATCCAAAAACAACAGAATACACATTTGTCTCAAGTGCACATGGAACATTCTCCAGGATGGACCATATCTTGGGTCAAAAATAAAGCCTTGGTAAATTTAAGAAAATTGAAATTGTATCAAGTATGTTTTCCAACCACAATGCTATGAGACTAGATATCAATTACAGGAAAAGATCTGTAAAAAAATACAAACACATGGAGACTAAACAATACCCTACTTAATAACGAAGTGATCACTGAAGAAATCAAAGAGGAAATCAAAAAATACCTAGAAACAAAAGACAATGGAGACATGATGACCCAAAACCTATGGGGACGCAGCAAAAGCAGTTCTAAGAGGGAACTTTATAGCAATACAATCCTACCTTAAGAAACAGGGAACATCTCAAATAAACAACCTAACCTTGCACCTAAAGCAATTAGAGAAAGAAGAACAAAAAAACCCCAAAGTTAGCAGAAGGAAAGAAATCATAAAGATCACATCAGAAATAAATGAAAAAGAAATGAAGGAAACAATAGCAAAGATCAATAAAACTAAAAGCTGGTTCTTTGAGAAGATAAACAAAATTGATAAACCATTAGCCAGACTCCTCAAGAAAAAAAGGGAGAAGATTCAAATCAATAGCATTAGAAATGAAAAAGGAGAAGTAACAACTGACACTGCATAAATGCAAAAGATCATGAGAGATTACTACAAGCAAATCTATGACAATAAAATGGACAATCTGGAAGAAATGGACAAATTCTTACAAATGCACAACTGCCAAGACTGAATCAGGAAGAAATAGAAAATATGAACAAACCAATCACAGGCACTGAAATTGAGACTGTGATTAAAAATCTTCCAACAAACAAAAGCCCAGGACCAGATGGCTTCCCAGGCGAATTCTATCAAACATTTAGAGAAGAGCTAACACCTATCCTTCTCAAACGCTTCCAAAATGTAGCAGAGGGAGGAACACTCCCAAACTCATTCTACGAGGCCACCATCACCCCGATACCAAAACCAGACAAGGATGTCACAAAGAAAGAAAACTACAGGCCGATATCACTGATGAACACAGATGGAAAACTCCTCAACAAAATACTAGCAAACAGAATCCAACAGCACATTAAAGGGATCATACACCACAATCAAGTGGGGTTTATTCCAGGAATGTACGGATTTTCTATATATGCAAATAAATCAATGTGATACACCATATTAACAAATTGAAGGAGAGAAACCATATGGTCATCTCAATAGATGCAGAGAAAGCTTTCGACAAAATTCAACACCCATTTATGATAAAAACCCTCCAGAAAGTAGGCATAGACGGAACTTTCCTCAACATAATAAAGGCCATATATGACAAACCCACAGCCAGGATCATCCTCAATGGTGAAAAAATGAAAGCATTTCCACTAAGATCAGGAACAAGACAAGGTTGCCCACTCTCACCACTCTCATTCAACATAGTTTTGGAAGTTTTAGCCACAGCAATCAGAGAAGAAAAGGAAATAAAAGGAATCCAAATTGGAAAAGAAGAAGTAAAGCTGTCACTGTTGGCAGATGACATGATACTAGACATAGAGAATCCTAAACATGCTACCAGAAAACTACTAGAGCTAATCAATGAATTTGGTAAAGTAGCAGGATCCAAAATTAATGCACAGAAATCTCTGGCATTCCTATACACTAATGATGAAAAATCTGAAAGTGAAATCAAGAGAACACTCCCATTTACCATTGCAACAAAAAGTATAAAATATCTAGGAATAAACCTACCTAAGGAGACAAAAGACCTGTATGCAGAAAATTATAAGACACTGATGAAAGAAATTAAAGATGATACAAATAGATGGAGAGATATACCATGTTCCTGGATTCGAAAAATCAAAATTGTGAAAATGACTCCACTACCCAAAGCAATGTACAGATTCAATGCAATCCCTATCAAACTACCACTGGCATTTTTCACAGAACTAGAACAAAAAATTTCACAATTTGTGTGGAAATACAAAATACCCCAAATAGCCAAAGCAATCTTGAGAATGAAAAGCGGAGCTGGAGGAATCAGGCTCCCTGACTTCAGACTCTACAACAAAGCTACAGTAATCAAGACAGTATGGTACTGGCACAAAAACAGAAAGATAGATCAATGGAACAGGATAGAAAGCCCAGAGATAAATGCACATGCATATGGTCACCTTATCTTTGACAAAGGAAGCAGGAATGTACAGTGGAGAAAGGACAGACTCTTCAATAAGTGGTGCTGGGAAAACTGGACAGGTACATGTAAAAGTATGAGATTAGATCACCCCCTAACACCATACACAAAAATAAGCTCAAAATGGATTAATGACCTAAATGTAAGGCCAGAAACTATCAAACTCTTAGAGGAAAACATAGGCAGAACACTCTATGACATAAATCACAGCAAGATCCTTTTTGACTCACCTCCTAGAGAAATGGAAATAAAAACAAATGGGACCTAATGAAACTTCAGAGCTTTTGCACAGCAAAGGAAACCATAAACAAGACCAAAAGACAACCCTCAGAATGGGAGAAAATATTTGCAAATGAAGCAACTGACAAGGAATAAATCTCTAAAATTTACAAGCAGTTCATGCAGCTCAATAACAAAAAAACAAACAACCCAATCCAAAAATGGGCAGAAGACCTAAATAGACATTTCTCCAAAGAAGATATACAGACTGCCAACAAACACATGAAGGAATGCTCAACATCATTAATCATTAGAGAAATGCAAATCAAAACTACAATGCGATATCATCTCACACCAGTCAGGATGGCCATCATCAAAAAATCTAGAAACAATAAATCCTGGAGAGGGTGTGGAGAAAAGGGAACATTCTTGCACTGCTGGTGGTAATGTGAATTGGTACAGCCACTATGGAGAACAGTACGGAGGTTCCTTAAAAAACTACAAATAGAACTACCATATGACCCAGCAATCCCACTACTGGGCATATACCCTGAGAAAACCATAATTCAAAAAGAGTCATGTACCAAAATGTTCACTGCAGCTCTATTTACAATAGCCAGGAGATGGAAACAGTCTAAGTGTCCATCATCGGATTAATGGATAAAGAAGATGTGGTACATATATACAATGGAATATTACTCGGCCATAATAAGAAACGAAATTGAGTTATTTGTAGTGAGGTGGATGGACCTAGAGATTGTCATACAGAGTGAAGTAAGTCAGAAAGAGAAAGACAAATACCGTATGCTAACACATATATATGGAATTTAAGAAAAAAAAAATGTCATGAAGAACCTAGGGGTAAGACAGGAATAAAGACACAGACCTACTAGAGAATGGACTTGAGGATATGGGGAGGGGGAAGGGTAAGCTGGGACAAAGTGAGAGAGTGGCATGGACATATATACACTACCAAATGTAAAATAGATAGCTAGTGGGAAGCAGCCTCATAGCACAGGGAGATCAGCTCGGTGCTTTGTGACCACCTAGATGGGTGGGATAGGGAGGGTGGGAGGGAGGGAAATGCAAGAGGGAATCGATATGGGAACATATGTATATGTATAACTGATTCACTTTGTTATAAAGCAGAAACTAACACACCATTGTAAATCAATTATACTCCAATAAAGAGGTAATAAAAAAAAAAGGATTTCAGGAATTAGGCATGTTTACACACTACCTCAGAGACTCAAAGGATTCTAAAAGATTCCAAAGGATCAGGCAAGCTCTTGATATACTTCTGAAATCTTTGCTTTCAGTATAGTCCTATCTCCAGTAAATTCTCCACTGTCTAGATAAAGTGTAACTGCTCTTTTCACTCTACTGCCTGCACCTCAGAGATAGGCAAAGAACAGCTGAACTGGTGGGAGTGGTGCTTCACAGGCAAAGTGGAAACTAGCTGTATTTATCCAGGACTTTGTGGTTAGTTACAGTCATTTCCTATCTCAGGACACCAAAGAGCTGACTGCATTTTCCACCATGATGTGTGTAATGCATCTCAAAACAAATTTATGGTATAACCATGAACTACAAAATGCAATTGGGCAGAAAATGCAGACAACACACATTATTTTGCCTCCTACGCACATGGAATTTCTATCTTCCTCGCTCTAGCAGCCTTTGAAATTGACACTCTCCACGCCCCCCAAAACCCACAATTTTGTGTGTGTATGTGTAGTATAGAAAAACAATACATGGAGAGACAGGAACTATACTTAGATCCACAACCACATCATCCTTTATAGGAAGGAACACTGTCACTGTTTAATATTTTAGGAATAAATGATTAAGCACAGAGCAGAAGCAAGAAGAACTACAATCCTGCGTCCTGTGGAACAAAAGCCACATTCAAAGAAAGATGCACAAATGAAAAGGCAGAGGACTATGTACCAGATGAAGGAACAAGATAAACCCCCAGAAAAACAATTAAATGAAGTGGAGATAGGCAACCATCCAGAAGAAAAAATCAGAATAATGATAGTGAAAATGGTCCAGGACCCTGGAAAAGTAATGAAGGCAAAGATCGGGAAGATGCAAGAAATGTTTAACAAAGACCTAGAAGAATTAAAGAACAAACAAACAGAGATGAACAATACAATAACTGAAATGAAAAATACACTAGAAGGAATCAACAGCAGAATAACTGAGGCAGAAGAATGGATAAGTGACCTGGAAGAAAGAATGGTGGAATTCACTGCTGTGGAATAGAATAAAGTGACAAGAATGAAAAGAAATGAAGACAGCCTAAGAGACCCCTGGGACAACATTAAATGCACCAACATTCGCATTATAGGGGTCCCAGAAGGAGAAAGAGACAGAAAGGACACGAGAAAATATTTGAAGAGATTATAGTGGAAAAATTCCCTAACATGGGAAAGGAAATAGCCACCCAAGTCCAGGAAATGCAGAGAGTCCCAGGCAGGATAAACCCAAGGAGAAACATGCCGAGACACATGGTATCAAACTGACAAAAATTAAAGACAAAGAAAAATTATAAAAAGCAACAACGGAAAACAGACAAATAACATACAAGAGAATTCTCATAAGGTTAACAGCTGATTTCTCAGCAGAAACTCTACAAGCCAGAAGGGAGTGGCACGGTATATTTAAAGTGATGAAAGGGAAGAATCTACAACCAAGATTACTGTAGCTGGCAAGGATCTCATTCAGATTTGACTAAGCTATCACAAGCTTTACAGACAAGCAAAAGCTAAGAGAATTCAGCACCACCAAACCAGCTCTACAACAAATGCTAAGGGAAATTCTCTAAGTGGGAAACACAAGAGAAGGAAAGGATCTACAAAAACAAACCCAAAACAATTAAGAAAATGTTAATAGGGACAAACATATTGATAATTACCTTAAATGTGAATGGACTAAATGCTCCAACTAAAAGACACAGGTTTGCTGAATGGATACAAAAACAAGAGCCATATATATGCTGTCTACAAGAGACCACTTCAGACCTAAGGACACATACAGACTGAAAGTGAGGGGATGGAAAAAGATATTCCATGCAAATGGAAATCACAAGAAAGCTGGAGTAGCAATTCTCATATCAGATAAAATAGACTTTAAAATAAAGACTATTACAAGAGACAAGGAAGGTCACTACATAATGATCAAAGGGTCAATCCAAGAAGAAGATATAACAATTATAAATATATATACACCCAACACAGGAGCACCTCAGTACATGGGGCAAATGCTAACAGCTATAAAAGAGGAAATTGACAGTAACACAATAATAGTGGGGGACTTTTAAGACCTCACTTACACCTATGGACAGATCATCCAGACAGAAAATTAATAAGGAAACATAAGTTTTAAATGGCACAATAGACCATATAGATTTGATTGATATTTAAAAGACATTCCATCCGAAAACAGCAGATTGCACTTTCTTCTAAAGTGCACATGGAACGTTCTCCAGGATAAATCACATCTTGGGTCACAAATCAACCCTCGATAAATTTAAGAAAAGTGAAATCATATCAAGCATCTTTTCCAACCACAATGCTATGATATTAGAAATAAATTACAGGGAAAAAACGTAAAAAACACAAACACATGGCGGCTAAACAATACTTTACTAAATAACCAAGAGATTAATGAAGAAGTCAAAGAGGAAATCAAAAAGTACCTAGAGAAATATGACAATGAAAACATGATGATCCAAAACCTATGGGATGCAGCAAAAGCAGTTCTAAGAGGGAAGTTTATAGTTTATAGAAATAGAAGTTTCCTCAAGAAAGAAGAAAAATCTCAAATAAACAATCTAACCGTACACCTAAAGGAACTAGAGAGAGTAGAACAAGCAAAGCCCAAAATTAGTAGAAGGAAAGAAATTATAAAAATAGAGTAGAAATAATTGAAATAGAAACGAAACAAACAATAGCAAAGATCAATAAAACTAAAAGCTGGTTCTTTAGAAGATAAACAAAATTGATAAACCATTAGCCAGACTCATCAAGAAAAAGAGGGAGATGACTCAAATCAAAAAAAATGTGAAATGAAAAAAGGAGAAGTTACAATGGACACTGCAGAAATACAAAGTATCATAAGAGACTACTATAAGCAACTCTATGCCAATGAAATGGACAACCTGGAAGAAATGGACAAATTCTTAGAAAGGTAGAACCTTCCAAGACTGAACCAGGAAGAAACAGAAAATATGAAAAGACCAATCACAAGTAATGAAATTGAAACTGTGATTAGAAATCCTCCAACAAACAAGAGTCCAGGACCAGATGGCTTCACAGGCGAATTCTATCAAACATTTAGAGAGGAGCTAACACTCATCCTCCTCAAACTCTTCCAAAAAAATTGCAGAGGAAGGAACACTCCCAAAGTCATTCTAGGAGGCCACCATCACCCTGATAGCAAAACCAAACAAAGATACTACAAAAAAAAGAAAATTACAGACCAATATCACTGATTAATATAGATGCAAAAATCCTCAACACAATACTAGCAGACAGAATCTAACACATTAAAAGGATCATACACCGTGATCAAGTGGGATTTACCCCAGGGATGCAAGGATTCTTCAATATACACAAATCAATCAATGTGATACACCATATTAACAAATTGAAGAATAAAAACCATATAATCATCTCAATATATGCAGAAAAAGCTTTTGACAAAATTCAATACCCATTTATCATAAAACCTCTCCAGAAAGTGGGCATACAGGGAACCTACCTCAACATAATAAAGGCCATATATGACAAACACACAGCAAACCTCATTCTCAATGGTGAAAAACTGAAAGCATCTAAGATCAGGAACAAGACAAGGATTTCCACTTTCACCACTATTATTCAACATAGTTTTGGAAGTTCTAGCCATGGCAATCAGAGAAGGAAAAGAAATAAAAGCAATCCAAATTGGAAAAGAAGAAATAAAACTGTCACTGTTTGTAGATGACATTATACCATACATAGATAATCCTAAAGATGCCACCAAAAAACTACTAGAGCTAATCAATGAATTTGGTAAAGTAGCAGGATACAAAATTAATGCACAGAGATCTCTGGCATTCCTATACACTAAGGATGAAAAATCTGAAAGTGAAATCAAGAAAACACTCCCATTTACCATTGCAACAAAAAGAATAAAATACCTAGGAATAAACCTTCATAAGGAGGTAAAACTGTAAGACACTGATGAAAGAAATCAAAGATGACACAAACAGATGGAGAGATATACTAGATTCTTGGATTGGAAGAATCAATATTGTGAAAATGACTACACTACCCAAAGCAGTCTAGACTCAATGCAACACGTATCAAATTACCAATGGCATTTTTTACAGAACTAGAACAAAAAATCTTCATTTTAAATCTTAAAATTTGTATGGAGACAAGACCCCGAATTGTGAAAGCAAGATGAAAAGACAACCCTCAGAATGGGAGAAAATATTTGCAAATGAATCAATGGACAAAGGATTAATTTCCAAAATATGTAAACAGCTCATGCAGCTCAATATTAAAAAAACAAACAACCCAATCCAAAAATGGGCAGAAGACCTAAGTAGACATTTCTCCAAAGAAGACATACAGATGGCCAAGAAGCACATGAAAAGCTTCTCAACACCACTAATTATTAGAGAAATGCAAATCAATACTACAATGAGGTACCACTTCATACCAGTTAGAATGGGAATCATCAGAAAATCTACAAAAAACAAATGCTGGAGAGGGTGTGGAGAAAAGGAAACCCTCTTGCACTGTTGGTGGGAATGTAAATTGATACAGCCACTATGGAGAACAGTATGGAGGTTCCTTAAAAAACTAAAAATATAATTACCATATGATCCAGCAATCCCACTACTGGGTATATACCCAGAGGAAAACATAATTCAAAAAGACACACACACCCCAATGTTTCCTGCAGCACCATTTACAATAGCCAGGTCATGGAAGCAATCTAAATGTCCATCAACAGACAAATGGATAAAGAAGTTGTGGTACGTGTAGTTGGAATATTACTCAGCCTTAAAAAGGAACGAAACTGGGTCATTTTTAGAGACATGGATGGACCTAGAGACTGTCATACAGAGTGAAGTAAGTCAGAAAGAGGAAAACAAATATTGTATATTAACACATATATGTGGAATCTAGAAAAATGGTGCAGATGAACCAATTTGCAAGGCAGAAATAGAGACACAGATGTAGAGAACAAACGTATGGATACCAAGGGGGGAAAGTGGGGTGGGGCTGGTGGTGTGATGAACTGGTAGATTGGGATTGATATATATATACACTAATTTGTATAAAATAGATAACTAATAAGAACCTGCTGTATAAAAAAAAATAAAGTTAAAAAAATGATTAAGCACAAGTCTCACAATGCATAGAATCACTAAGGTTGGCTACAAGTGGGTAGACGTGTAAAATTTCCATGACCTTTATCTCTTAATGTTCTCAGTATTCTCGAATCTCAGGGCTCTGGTTGCTACTTGAACATTCATATTATCTCATTTAATCTGAGAAATAAACCTGTGCTGTAATAATTATTCCCACTTTACTGAAGAGAAAATTGAAGTTCACAGGGGTTATGTAACAAGCTTAAGGCCAAATCACTTAACCTAGACTTGTATTTGAGTAGATTAATTCCTTAGCTGCCTGGGTCCTCCTATGTCAAATAAGATGATTGGATTAGTTCATTGCTATTAATTCTTCTGATTCTAAAATTCCTGACTCCATGAAATACCTTTCGAGTGTGTGTTCATCTCTGAGCCAGAGCTAGTTTTCTTGTATTGTTGCTTCAGATTAGCTATGTTCAAATTATTCCCTCCAAAAAGACTTTTATATAAGATATACTGGCCCTCTAGCATGAAATATCCAAATGTGTTTACATATATATATGTATATATGTATAATATATATGTAATAAATATATATACATATAATTTTTTTAAAACCTTTAAAAATTATAGTTTTTAAAAAACCTTTAAAAAGATTTAAAAATACCTTTTACCATATTACATGACATTTTTAGGCACTTTTCCTACATCGTCCTATTTAATTCTAGAAACAGCCTAGTGTAATAGTTATCCTTCCCATGTTACAAATGTGAAAACTGAACCTCAGGGAGGTTAAATAAATATATATAGGGCTTCCCTGGTGGTGCAGTGGTTGAGAGTCCGCCTGCCGATGCAGGGGACACGGGTTCGTGCCCCAGTCCGGGAAGATCCCACATGCCACAGAGTGCCTGGGCCCGTGAGCCATGGCCACTAAGCCTGCGCGTCCGGAGCCTGTGCTCCGCAACGGGAGAGGCCACAACAGTGAGAAGCCCGCATACCGCAAAAAATAAATAAATAATAATAAAATAAATATATATATTGCAATTCTTTCTCCTCTTCTTAACTACATTAGAGATTAATTTGAATTAGCAAGAATGGTAACAAGACTACAGGTCAAATATTCCTAGAGAGTTTATCTCCATGTCACCTTATCATAGATTGCTTTTTCGGATATTCAAGTCATTTCACTTCACATCGCTAGAATACTAATTTAGGTAATAGGTATCTTGCATTAGGGAGATGAGGTGAGGAGTAATTAAAATTTGTCCTTTTGAATTGCAAGTCACTGTGCAAAAGCACTCAAGAATAAGGAAATTGGACATGGGGAGACGGCTGGGATGTGGAGAACATGAGAACAAAGTCCCAAGAAAGAACATGTGACACTGATGGTAAAAAGGGAACGGTGGCTTTAAAAACAATTTCTACCTACTTTTCAATTTTTCCTAGAACTCAGGTTCCCATGTTCTTAGGAAAACCCCATATGGGTTACCTAGGGTTTTCTTCCACAAGCCATTGGTTGCTAAGCACTGCACTCAACTAACCCTATATGTTTAAAGGCTCTTTATTTTTGTGATAAGGTAAGATAAATAGATGCAAAGGGACTAATATAAGCCTGTAAAACAGTCCAACTAGGCATTAATACAAGGATCTAATTGATGACAGTACTATTAAACCCTATTCTTATGCTGAGCAAGTTTGAAGAAATGATATTAAATCTGTTTCCCTATGTACATACTTAGCTACTACTGTTCTTCACGCAGCTAATGCATTTCCTGTGGCCATCTTTCTATACAGTGAGTAGATCTTCTGTGGACAGAACTGTAATCAGTGCAAAAATAGAGAGAGTAGCACTCTAGCTGCTCCTGAGAATCTGGCTGTCCTTCCCTCTCCTCACAGGTTTGGTCACAAAGCAGCATTAAAAACCAGAAAACAGCGTAGAAAGCAGCATTTGTTTGAGGGAGTTTGGAAGAAGAGTATATCATTTAAGGAAATTTTAATAAATTCTGTACTTTAAACTTCTCTTTTTGTGAATTATAAATAGCACTAGCTGGCTTTACTCAGAATCCAGGAAGTCTCTTTGTAGTCACACAGATACAGATAAAAGATACCTAAGTACATTTTCCAAAATTCTCTAAGGGGGGCCAGAAAAACTATTCCTGCTAGCTAAAGCAAGCAAGCTGCTTTCAGTGGGATGATGAAGATGATGATGATGATGATGGTTCTTTTCTTCATCAGATTTCTTAAAACACTTTTTAAAATAAATCTTAAAATAAATCTCCTATCTGAGCAACTTTTTCCCTCTCACTTTCATAACATTTTCTGTCAGAAATCGGCCCTTGAGTCATTTTATAGTACAAAAACACAGGAAGGTTGGGGAATATTGTCTAATTATCACCTCCCAGAGGATGGCTGGAAATAAATAATTTCTGCTTGAGTTTTGATATTTACAGACTGAATTGTTCTTCTAGAAAAATGCTGCAGCGAGTTATATAACTAGTATCCCACCCCCAATGGGTTATTAATAATCAAAGTATACTTGCCAGACATGACTGGAAGCTGCTTATAATGTCATGGGTGAAGATAGACATTTTCAAGTATATATTTTAAAAGTGCCTTCAAATTTTCTAGAGGATAAAATTTCAGACTGAACTCAACCCCTCCCCATTTAAACAGTAATGGATTTTACCTCAAAATCATTATTTCTAATTAATAAAACTTTGCCCCACTTTCTGCTTTATGCATGTTTATGACAAAATGACATTCTCCTTTACCCATTTAGGCTCCATTATCTCAGACTATCCTTTATCCCCTTTTTTCCTTATAAAGTTCAGTTGCTTTGGTTTATGACTACATTTCTTTGCATGTCCTACTTTTCATTTTTTCTGGTAACATAATGTCTTAAATATTCAGCTCTGAATTGGAGCAACAAACACTCATAAAAAAAAGAAGAAGAATAGAATTATAGTGTTTTAGACATTGATCATATAGAGTTTGAGCAAAACTCACCATTGCATAGTAGTTAGCAAAATTACCATAAACAAACATATGTTCATGAACATTGAGCATATGGTCAACGAGGAATGTGTGATCTAGGTAAAGTAACTGCACTGTCAGCTTTTCACAGAAGCTTTTTTTTTTTCCCATTTCAGTTCAGATCAACACATTTTATTTGTACATTTACTCTATATAAGGCACTGTGTTAGAAATCCTTTCTGAAGAGAACTGAAAGATGCTTTCTCCCAAGAGGAAATGCAAACAGGGCACATGTAGAAAGAGGTAAGAGCAGACTCCCAGCAGTGAGTGGTCTCCCAAGCAATCACAGAAACAGAGAATATTAAACCTATGGAGAAATGTAGAGACCATTTAGTTCACTTGTTCATTTATTCACTTACATAATTAATAAATATTTATTGGGCTCTATGTACATGTCAGGATTTATATATGACAAAGAGTGGCATGGTAGCCCCTGATTGCAAAATACAGTCCGTTCTCACAGAAAAACTAGGAATTTAATTTATGCCCAGTTGTACATTAGTATGCTTCTGCTGTTAGGTGCACAAAGTATGAGCATATTTTCTTTAAAGTAGACAGTTCTGTGACTTGAGATATTACTAGAATAGAAGGTTAGGGAGAAAGGAGTTCACTTCTGGGCTTGCAGGGAAGAATCAATGAAAAAGGAAGAAAGAGTTCTTTAGCACTATACTCTACAATATCCAAAGATCTTACAGTCAAAATACGTGAACCCAATCTCCTTTATCATATGGTAATTTTACTTGACTTCATATTTTGAACTACTGGATTGACATGCTGAAAATTTTCCTAATATACCCAAATCTATTCCTAACAGAACTAGACTTACTGCTTTTGTTTTCATTATTTTTCTAGTCTCTAAATCTATGAATTTTGTCTACTGCTTTATCTTTATTATTTTACTTAGTTGTGAAATACTGTTATTTGAAATTTGTAGCAGTTTATGAAGCACAACACGTTCTCTAGCAGACCTAAGAAAATATTCCATTATACGTGTGGAAATAACATGTTAGATTAAATACTAGATATTATATATCAAATAATACCAGTATTAATCTCTTGAGAATTATATCTTCTGTTACAATGAATAGACATTCAATCACTAATAAAATATAAATTACTAATAAGATATTAATTACCAAGATATAGATTCAATATCTCTAAATTATCTTCAGTGTTATTTTTCTGAAATATATTAGACAAATGTTTACTCTTTTAACTTTCATTAATGGACTTGTTAAAAAAAATCAACGTCTTGAAAATTAGATACTAGGACCCTCCAATATAGTTAAAACAGTTAATGTGATAAAACTAATTTATTCAGCTTTAATTATTTCTTTTAAAGTGATCACATTCGTTGGTACTTAAGTTATTGTGCATAATTTTACAGGTAAGAAATGACTCTATATATCTATCTTACAGTAAGACATATAAAATGTTTGTATCATATAGTATAGATATACAAGGGGAAAATTTAAAAAGCAATTAACAAATATGACTAATTTCATTTGCTACCTTTATCTTCCCAAAGTGGAAATAGTTACATATGCTGGTGGTGGAAAGAACACTTGAAGATAAATATGCGCTAGGCATTTAATATTTACATTGTAATCAGATTAAACCTATATATAGTGTGCATGTATACTTTTAAACTTGATTTTCACAAGACAGATGATACAATTCACATTTCTGTGTACTCTGAAGTAGATATTTAATTGAAAAATTGTGTTAACGTGCTGCAATCCTAGTCCCAGCTCTATACCACCAGCTACGTGATCTTTAGTAATTATTTAGTAAATTATTAGTAAAATACTTAACTAGTCTTTTCACCGACAGTATATCTAAGCAAAAAAAGTAACACTTTCAAAAAAAAAGTGGTTTACAAACTTCTATCTTTGATTAAAGAGTTAATATCTAACCACTTTAGAACGTAGTTTGATTTGTAGAGATAATAAAAACAGGATGTCTGGTTTTCTTGTGTCAAACAACCAAATGTCAGATTATTCAATGTGTCACTCTTTCTTCTTCTTCCCCAACTTAAACAGTAGGGATGTGGAGATTATATAATAATTCATTTTATCTCCAGTCTCTTAAATACGATATGGTAATTTTAAAATTCTTGTATTAATAATATGGCACTCACTTCAATATGATTATTTATACCACTTTTAACATTGTCACCCATAAGAATCAATGTTTTCTTAATTCTAGCCTAGTTTCTCTTATGGATGGTGTAATACCTTTGATTTTACTCAAGTCTTAGATGTGAGTTGAGAAATATATGCAGACTGTCAAATTCCTAATGGGTGGATAGATATGGGAGTGGTAACCCCTCTGGAGACCAAATAAATGAGGAGTTCCCTGGCATAGCAGGGACTTCTAGTGCTCACCCATTTCTGATTTCCTTCTTCTTCTTTGGTTCACAGAAAAACAACACTTCTAAGCCCCCTTTGATTTTAAGCAGAAACATGTGACTAGGTTAGCAAATGACAAACATTACTTCTGGCTGAAACTAAGAACCAGTATACTACTTCCATGGTCCCTGTTCCCCTACAATGACCACCTTGGAATCCTTGTGATGAGACGACAATGCCATGCAAAGGAGACACCACATGGCCAAGCACACTTTTTGAGAGTCATCAAACTTTGTGTCAGCATGTAATAACTAAGCCACTGAGTTTCAGGGTTTACCTGTTGCAGCATCTAGTTAGTTATATACCCTGACTAATGCATCTGTGACCAATCTGTGAGAAATACATGATAGCACAGGGAAAGAAGCCAGTCCTCACATAATAGCACAGGGAAAGAAGCCAGTCCTCACATATAGCTATGCATCACGGTATTGGCTCTGAAAAAGAAATTATAAAGGTGATTCTTTCCATGTGTCAGAATGTGGTTCATAACTACAACTCCCTACAAGAGATGCAGAGGAGCTAAACGAGCCAATAAGATGAAGGTTGTTTGATCCCAGAGATGACAGGAATGAGGACAGTCAGAATGTTACAATGTCCAAAACAGGAAAAGATAAATTTTCTTTCACATCCAGTATGCCTAATATGTCTTCAGATTAGCAAAAATGGACCAGAAATTTACTTACACATATTCATTTTATAGTTCAAGCTATTCTTGAAACTAACAGAGCCCAAGGCCCATATATGAGGATAACCATAATGCCTCCCTTTGGGAGAAGGGAAGATAGAAGTTTTGCATGTGTGCAGAGAGTATCACCTATATCATCAGCTTTGACCATGGAGAGTGTTGCATTCATGTTAACATCTGAATTCCAAGGAGAGAGAGATAAGGACATTTTGATATAGGTTCAAAGACATATAGAAGATAAAGTCTATGGGGAAGGTACAGTCAATGTAATTCACAAATATTTTCGAATTAAAAAAATTCAATTTAGGCACCATATTAATGTTTTGGAGATGACTGAGATGCACTGTATACCCTTTTAATCTCTGGAAAGCAGTTAGATAGGATTTGCCTTCTATGTAGCAATGAAAGAATTCCAAGAAGTAGTCTGACACTTCTCAACTGTGTAATCACCATGTTACATTTTTGTGGAAGGAGAAATAAAAGTGATTTAAGTAAGAACACATAATGGCAACCTTTAATTCAACATAAAATATTTCCTTTTTTCTAAAGTAAAAAGACAAAATGGAAGACTTCAATATCAGTTACTGGATTATAATTGACCTATTTGAATATGCTCAACTGTGTTTGTGAGCATGTGCTATGGGGATTATAGATAAATGAGAAGTGCAGAATGATTAGAAGCCTAAGGACCATGCTCACTCCTTAGTTGTTGTTACAATAACTTTCTATTGGACCAACCATTCTCTCAATTGCTTTTAACTGAGTCAAAATCAATTTGAATATGGAAATGTAATTGCCTTTTGATCTTGTATCTTGCAACCTTGCTAAACTCACTTATAAGTTCTCGTAAATGTTTTTTATCATTTGATGATTTCCTACTTAGAATAAATATCGTGTTGACTAAAAATAGAGATAGTTTTTCTTTCTTTCCAAACTGTCTTTGATTTTGTTTTATTGCCTCATTGGACAGGCTAGGACCTCCAGGATGATGTTGAATTTTATGGGGAGGGCATACATCCTTGTCTTGTTCCTGATTTCACAGGAAGAGAACTCAATATTTGGCCATTAAGAATGATGTTAGCTGTAGGATTTTTTTAAAATGTCTTTTATTATGTTGAAAATTTCACTTTAATTCCTAGATTTCTGAGTTTGTGGGGTTTTTTTGTCATGAATATATGTTGACTATTGTCAAATGCCTTTTCTATATCTATTTAAATAATATAGCTTTTCTTCTTTAGTCTTTTGAAATAGTGACTTATATTGATTGATTGAATATCAAAACAACCTTATATTCCCAGTATCAACATCAATTGGTCATGATGTATTATCATTTTAAAATAATATTTTGTTGATGACTTTTATCATGTCTTTATTTATGAGCGACAATATCAAGTACTGGTAAGGAGGCAAAGCAACTGGAACAGTCACACTTTTCTAGCTGGAATGCAAAATGATACAGTTACTTTGGAAAACAGATTGGCAGTTTCTTATAAATTGGTACACTTGCTTATATGACCAAGAAATCTCATTCCTAGAAATTTAACCAAGAGAAAGGCAAATGTCTGCTAAAACAAAATCTGTTCATGAAATTGTATAGTAGCTTTATCCATAATCACCCCAAACTGGGAACAACCCAAATGCCTTCCAGTTTGGCGAATGGGTAAACAACCTGTGATACATCCATACAATGGAATTCATAAAAAAGAATGAACTACTGATTCACACAACAACATAGATCAATCTCAAATGCATTATGCTGTGTGAAAGAAGTCAGACATGAAAGGCTACACACTGTATGATTCTACCTAAATGCCATACTGGAAAAGGTGAAATAATAAGCACAAAAGACAGATTTGTCTCAGGGGCCAAGGAGTTGGCTACAAATGGAAAAAAGGGAACTCTCTAGGACTGATGAATATGTTCTAAGTCTTAAATTAGCTGATGTTACATAATGGTATGCATTTGTCAAAACTCATAGAACTGTACACTAAAAAGTATGAGTTTTATTCTATTAAATTACACTTTAATAAACTTAACAAAAATAACAAAAAACCTATTGTTCTTCCACATGATGTGAAGTACTATAGTTGGCTACATATTCTAAAAACATTACTCATAATTAGATTACTGATTTTTAATAAAAATATAGGTTTTCTTATTAAAACCTTTTTCTCCATATATCTTTTCTTACTTTGTAGTAAGTTTATTTAAAGCTACTAATCTAACCTCTCCGATGAGCATATTTTGAAGGAACATTTTCAAATGTTTATAAACAAATAGAATTTCTGTCCTAAATTTGAGCTTTCAAAGACCTATTTTTTGGTTAGTTTTTCATAGATAGTAGAAAGTACCTGATATTTGAGACAGAAATAAGTTTTCCTCTTCTCTGCCTAATACTCTTTAGCATAGCACATCTGCCTCTACAGATTCATGTGACAAGCCCACATTTATAACTCTCCCAAGAAAGATAAAACTAGTATTTTTGTGCTGTCTGAAACAAACCCAGGATTTGAGCTGTGTACCATTTGAAATCATTTTACAGAAACCTTGGAATTGCTGAGCTTTAATTCGTCAGCTCCCCTAACACTCATGAGATGATTTCTAACCTGGGAAGATTTTGTGAGCTATCCTATTATGTATTTCTGCTAGAGTCTCATAAACTGAATTTTTTAAAAGCAGGAACTATAGTAATATTGCTGCTGTCTTATATTCACCATATATTGACAACTAAATGAGATCATTAGAAACTTTGTAAAACTATTAAAGTAATACCTGGAATTTAGCACTCATTAAATTATAGCTCCCAATTGTACTATTATTCTTTAGAAAAAAATAATATACAACTACTAAATAAGAATTGATGAAGAAAACTAGATGTTTTATAGTTTTCTAATAAACTGGGGGTTGTCCGGTTTTCTAATTGTGACTCTTCAAGTACCTCACAACATTGTTACAAAAGAATAATACAACTCAGTACTACACTTAGTATACTATCTGCACATGATGAGAATATGATAAATGTTAGCTATTAAAAATAATATTTCATTACTGTAAAGTAATAACAACAACAGCAAGAATGGCCCACATACAATTCACCCAGAAGGATAAGAGCAGTAGCTTTATGGTTGACTAGATTATCAATCCAGGCATGTCAGTAATTGCAAGCCTGAGGTTTAGGCTTAAAAAAAAAAAAAAAGCAGATAAACAGATAAAATCATGCCTTGGATTAATAAGAAATGCACCAGCTTTATTCTATGTTTTCTTCTTGGTTGGTATAGAATAGAAACTGCTTTTATAGGTATCTCTGAGTGTCTTGGCTGAAGAGAACTGCTTGTCCTTTCCATTTTCATGTAGTGGGTAGAGGAGAAAAAGAAATAAGTAAGAATAACTCATGGGGTGGTATTGCTAATGTGAGCAAGGCCAAGGAAACACATGCCAATTGTGCAATTAGGTGGCCTAATAACTTTTGAAATAATGTTTTCAAGGCTGTGCAGCCTCCCTCTGATCTGCTTCAAATAGGTACATTCTACTTGGAGGTGACTAAAACGATTCCAGATGTCCTTCATTTGTCCCTTTTATTGATGAGTTAACCAGTGTTGATGTGCTACATTATAGCTTCAAGTACACAATAGTCCTTGAAGTTGAATGGCTAAGATCCATTGAAGAATTCAAGTTAGGAATAAAGAAACAGTTCAAGCCTAGAACTTTTCCACATTAACAATATCCTCCTACTGCTACTTCAGATTCATTTTTCAGGTGTTAATAGCTTGGACACACACAGTTTGAATCATTACCTCAGTATTATTGATGCATAGTTTGTCTCTGAAGATAAACCTTGCATTTATCTTCATGTACGCTTTATCATGAAAAATTATCAGTGAAAGGCTCCAGTAGAGATTCAACTTTTTAATTAAAATAAACATATTCTGTTAATGAATAGTATGAAGCCTACAACACACATTCTTTGATTTTATTTGGATTTAAGATTTTTAAAATAATTTCCCCAAAGAATTAACTTCCTATGTATAATTCTTCTGATCTTAGATAGATTTTAAGCAGTTGTTTCAAGCTGTGTCTTCTGTGTCCTGCGAATTCTGGAAAGGCTTCCCAGGGGCTATTGTGGGGTGAAGTGTGTTTAGGGGGCAAGAGATCAGGGGTCCTCATTTCCACCCAGCTTGAATAATAGTAACCAAGACTGTATCTAATTTATATAATGGGAATCACTCTTTAAAAGTGAAAAATGTTGCTTGACTAAAAAGAAAATATTTTAGAATCTGAATCTTCGGCCGTATCATCTTATAGCCTCCTTCATTAACTGCCTTTAATAATGAAAAACTATTTTAAAACCATAATAATGAGTTCCTTAGAAACAAGGAATTTCATATTTTATTCATTGTATTTTAAAATTATTTAGAAAAAAAATAAGGATACTAATTTTATGTGCATTGTAGTAATATATTAAAGATAAAAGGAATAGAGAAATTGATGTGACAAAACTTGAAATATATCAGTAAATTTTCTAAGACCTTGTCATTGGTATAAAATTGTTAATAAGTGAATTTCTGTTATTTAAAAGTAATACAATATTTTTTTATATATTATCCCTATCAAGAATATAGTTTTCACTGAATTTATTCTTAAAAATTTTGGTTAAAATTTTTTTCAAGTATCACAAGCAATGAAGTGTGTTAAATGCAGAACTTCTAAGGAAAATACAAAATGAAAGAATTACACCCTCAAAGACATTTAGGGGATGTAAATATGAAAGTGTCTTAAATGTATGTTTTCATACATAGATGAGTAGAGTATCTGTTCTTCTTTTTGAAGGGTAACATACAAACTAACAAAAATAGACTTTAAAACAAATACTGAAAACTCATTTTTCTAACTTTATCAGAGTTCTGTTTATATTGATGGAAGCTGTATATATATATACACACACACACACACACACACACACACACACACACACACACACACGCAAACCCTGAGAACCTATGTAAAGATAATACATAAGTACTTTAAAACATTTTCTTAATACTTTGTCCATGATAAACACTATACAAAAGCAAAGTTCATATAAAACAGTTTTAATTTTTATTTTATTGTTTGATTATCAATCAATCTCAGATCAATCTTCAGTAATGTTTAATATTTAAAATTGCTCCTCTATCTTAATTTGGTACATTGTCAAAAAAGACAAATTCCAAATTAACATTGAGGTTGCAACATCGTTGTTCACTCCATCAGTGATTTTCAGAATAATTAGCAACCAGTATGGCATGGGAACCAATAAGAATGGACCTATGGAACAGATGCAGGCTCTGAAAAACTACAACAACCACAACATGCTAGCCAGAAAGCAGTCCTGCCCACTTCTGCTGAGTTTTCAAAATTTAATGGTTAATTAATTAATTACATTATGTTCCAGGAAGGTTGAGTCCACTAACAAAAGATCATCCAGTTAGTGAGCAAATCATAATTAAAGCACCACATTCCTGTTTTCCAGTCTCTTCCTGAATAGTTACATGGATTCCCATGAGTCAAATTACAACTTAATTCAATAATTTGATATATTTGGCTACTGCATTTTGTTAAAGAAGTTTTCCATGACAGTTACAATAATGTCCATTTATTTTGTATGTTTTTCCTTGATATCAATGACAAATTCCAAGACTTAAAAAAACAAAATCCAGTTTCTCACAGCTTCCTTTTTTATCATTAGTATTCACTTTGCCTATACTGTAAAAAAGGCTTGGAAATTACAAATGCAACAAACTAAATGCTCCTATTAATAAGCAGTCAATGCAGCAAGAACACAGAATTAGAAGAAAGAATGAACTAAGGACAATGAAAAAGGAAAATAAATACTGGGCAGAGCCATTGATCTCAAATCCAGACTTTTGACATTCATACCTCAGAATCTTCTTAGTGGTTACTGAAATAAAAATTTATGACTCTCCATTTCCATTGCCTTAAAAAGAAAGTGCAGGTGGTCAGTGATATAATGGAGGAACCAATTGTGTACCTTGCATCTATCTTCATCTATGTTTTATCATGAAAAACTACCAGTGAAAGACACCAGTAGAGAGTCAGTTATTTAATCTAAAAGAATATCTGCTCCACAGGGAACAAACAATGTAGTGACATTCTGCTTAGTCAAATTTAGATCTAGTTACGTTATTTTATCAAAATATAGGGGAAAGAAAGGGTTCAAGAGAAATATATCATTAATTATTCCTATATTCAATAAAATATTTTAATAATAACATTTTTATGATGATATGCCTTTGAGATATAAATCCATTGATAATTGTGAAGAATGTAAATAATATTTCAAAAAAAGTTTACTTGCCTTTCATTTTAGATAAGTATCGGTTACCTTGCTAAAAAGTCTAAATTCCATTTAGGTTGATACCCCTTGCTCGTTACAGCAAGTTATCATTTTCTTTTATTGTTATACACGTTGTCAATATCTGTTTCTTTTTCCTTTGTTCATAATCAAGTATCTTTGTTGCCAATTAAAATAGCTACATATTGCATGTTTTATGAAACCTTAAAATACTTATTTTAAATCACAACTTTTATTTTTAAAAGAGTGACATGCTCTTCTTTCTGAAAGACCATCTGCTTTCAAATGACAATAGGTTTCATGAGTAATTCTAAGGAGAAAGGTGGTTATTACACTTTAACACATTTTTTACTGGAATAAGGGGTTACGTTCAACTACTGCTTAAATACATTGAACATTTTTGCACAGTACCTAAAGGCCAAACATCATTACTGTAATAAGAGTTTCTGTAACAGATTTCTTTGTCTCAAGTTCCAAGGTTAAAGTGCAGAATGACAGGAGTTCAGGAAAAAATAGTCAAAGAAAATTATAATTTAAAAGTCATTCACAGTTATAAGACATATTTTTATATAAAAATTAATACTTCCAAATTTCAAAATCTCTACTTCTATTTGCTTTTTCATTATAGAGAATAGCAAATGAAACTCTTTACAATATATAATGATTTTTTATTGTAAGTATACAAATCATTTGCTGAAATGCATATACATTTAACCTATTTTGCTCTGTACTATTAGAAATGTTGAGAGTCACTTGTTTTAAGAAACTTCAAATTCTCTACTTATGTTTATTTTAATATATTGCCTCAACTGCAATTATATTAGAATTTGAGTCAGCTCTTTGAAATTAAATTTGTTTTTCTTCCTTATTCTTTTTAATTTTTATTTATTCATAAATAGGGATTTTTTAAACCCCACTGATTCCAATTAACTCATAATATTACTGAAACTGAATCAGTAGTTGATTAAGTAGCTATGTTTCTTTATTACAAGTAATAGAACTATTTGAGGAAGATAAAAGTTGGCAAAATAATATAATAAATGAAAAAAATCTTAAAAATACATTGACAGCAAGATGTTATGAATACTATCAGAATTAAGAGATTTAAAATCAGGGAGAAAACAAGTGGAGTGGGAGGGGAGAGAAACAAGGTCACAGATAATTTTTAAAAAGATTAACACTTCAGTAGTGTACCAACATGAAGGAAAACGTTAAGACAGGAGTCATGTTTAGCACAAGAAGCATCAGTATGAATAACAAGATGGAAATGATATGAATCTACAAGTAGAAGAACAGATAAAGATGAAAGAGATGAAAAAAGTAAGATATGAAATAAAAGCAAGCTAATAATGGTACAGCAGATATTTGGTAAACAATAATACAGACAGTGCTCATTTAAAAACCCCAGAAGAGCCCTTTAGGTCTAATTTTTAGATCATCTAGTCATCACACTTTTTAATTAATTCCCATCCTTGGAATGGACATTTTTGTCTGGAAGAAAATAACTATCTCCCCATACCTTGATTGTTGGCATGGCACTCATGAATGTATTTTAACTTTGACTAATGTAAATCTCCATAAAAGGTCATGGGCTAAGCCACAAGAGATACTAATGAGAATGTTTTCCCTTTGCATCTCTACATCTGTGAAGTCAGGGAAACAGGATAGTACTGATTCCAATTGACACTGGGAGAAGCTTATTACTATATCAAGACAAATGTTTCACATTTTGTAAAATCTAAACTCCTGTAAATTATCTGATTATAAATCTCAAATTAGATAAAACATCAGGTGAAGCTTTTTTTGCTGTCAAACCTGGTTAAAATCTGTTCAGACTGGAAGACTGTTATCCTTGCCAAAATCTATCCTAATTAGTTCTTTGAGTATGAATCTCTCTGAATTAATGTACCAATCCCCCCCAAAATTAACATATTACTTCTTTTAAATTGCAGATTAATTCATTTGTTAATAATTGAAGATTTACAGTATGTAATACATCACATATGTAGGGTATGAGAGTAATAAGATGCTTAAGAAATAGTCTATATTCTCAAGAAAGGCAAACAGACTTTTATGTACCTTTTCTGCAAGTCCAAATATATTTTAATAAAACATAGAGTAAAGTATATAACTTGTATTATATGGTACCACAGTACCAGCAATATTAAGTCCTCTGACCAGTCTAAAGAATAATACTTAAAACAGATCTCAGGGAATGATATATCAGAAATTCAAAGTGAAGTATTTTCAATATGTATGGTACATTTCATATTTGGGAAAGTATATATAAAGGTATTGGGCAGTATTATTTTATCAAAACCTGTAAATATTCTCTTAAGGCCCATCAGTATTTCTACCACAGACTTGTACACTGGTGATAAGGGCGGAGTACTGCTTTGAGTAAAAACCTGACAATGGGATCATGGGTTAAATGTAATTAACTATTTATAGATTTTTCCAAGAGATTGTTATGGTTACTTTCTAGGTTATTGAAAACTAAAAGAAAACTAATTGATCCACAGTGTTTACTGAAGTGTTGAATATAAGTTAAAAACAGCCTGAAAGAATATTTGGCAGGCATAATGGGATCTAATTGCTTTTGGCACAGATATTCATCCCTTGTATTGGGATGTTTTTCTGGAAGTTAAGCAAGGGGAGTACCATTTACACTTTTTTTTTTTTTTCCTACTGATGATACCCTCCCATTTTCCATGCTATCACATAAAAAAGGATTTGCACATATATTAAGTACACAGATCACTTGTCCTTTATAGAAAAATATTACATAGTATGTGTGGTGTGTATACACGTGCACGCATACACGAACACGCATGCATGTGCACATACACACCAGGTTTTTTTTAATACCTTTATTGGAGTATAATTGCTATACAGTGCTGTCTTAGCTTCTGTTGTATAACAAAGTGAATCAGCTACATGCGTAAGTATATCCCCATATCCCCTCCCTCTTGCATCTCCTTCCCACCCTCCCTATCAAACCCCTCTAGGTGGTCGCAAAGCACCAAGCTGATCTCCCTTTGTCATGCAGCTTCTTCCCACTACCTATTTTACATTTGGTAGTGTATATATGTAAACGCTGCTCTAGTACTTCGTCCCAGCTTACCCTTCCTTGTCTGCGTGTCCTCAAGTCCATTCTCTAGGTCTGTGTCGTTATTCCTGTCCTGCCCCTAGGTTCATCAGAACCTTTTTTTTTAGATTCCATACATATGTGTTAGCATATGGTATTTGTTTTCCTCTTTCTGACTTACTTAACTCTGTATGACAGTCTCTAGGTCCATCCACATCACTACAAATAACTCAATTTCATTTCTTTTTATGGCTCAGTAATATTCCATTGTATATATGTGCCACATCTTCTTTTCCATTCACCTATCGATGGACACTTAGGTGGCTTCAGTGTCCTGGCTGTTGTAAATAGTGCTGCAATGAACATTGTGGTACATGACTCTTTTTAAATTATGGTTTTCTCAGGGTATATGGCCAGTAGTGGGATTACTGGGTCATATGGTAGTACTATTTTTAGCTTTTTAAGGAACCTCCAAACTGTTCTCCATAGTGGCTATACAATTTACATTCCCACCAAGAGTGCAAGAGGGTTCCCTTTTCTCCACACCCTCTCCAGGATTTATTGTTTCTAGATTTTTTGAAGATGGCCATTCTGACTGCTGCAAGGTGATACCTCATTGTAGTTTTGATTTGCATTTCTCTAATGATTAGTGATGTTGAGCATCTTTTCATCTGTCTGTTGGCAATCTGTATATCTTCTTTGGAGAAATGTCTATTTAGGTGTTCTGCCCATTTTTGGATTGGGTTGTTTGCTTTTTTGATATTGAGCTGCATGAGCTGCTTGTATATTTTAGAGATTTATCCTTTGTCAGTTGCTTCATTTGCAAATATTTTCTCCCATTCTGAGGGGTGTCTTTTCATCTTGTTTATGGTTTCCTTTGCTGTGCAGAAGCTTTGAAGTTTCATTAGGTCCCATTTGTTTATTTTTGTTTTTATTTCCATTTCTCTAGGAGATGGGTCAAAAAGGATCTTGCTGTGACTTATGTCAAAGAATGTTCTTCCTATGTCTTCCTCTAAGAGTTTTATAGTCTTTATAGTCCGGTCTTACATTTAGGTCTTTAATCCATTTTGAGTTTATTTTTATGTCTGGTGTTAGGGAGTGTTCTAATTTCATATGTTTACATGTAGCTGTCCCGTTTTCCCAGCACCACTTATTGAAGAGGCTGTCTTTTCTCCATTGTATACTCTTGTCTCCTTTATCAAAGATAAGGTGACCATATGTGTGTCAGTTTATCACAGGGTTTCTATCCTGTTCCATTAATCTATATTTCTGTTTTTGTGTCAGTACCATAATGTCTTGATTACTGTAGCTTTGTAGTATAGTCTGAAGTCTGGGTCCTGATTTCTCCAGCTCCGATTTTCTTTCTCAAGATTGCTTTGGCTATTCAGGGACTTTTTTTTCCATACAAATTGTGCAATTTTTTGTTCTAGTTCTGTGAAAAATGTCATTGGTAGTTTGATAGGGATTGCATTGAATCTGTAGATTGCTTTGGGTAGTAGAGTTATATTCACAATGTTGATTCTTCCAATCCAAGAACATGGTATATCTCTCCATCTGTTGGTATCATATTTAATTTCTTTCATCAATGTCTTATAGTTTTCTGCATACAGGTCTTTTGCCTCCTTAGGTAGGTTTATTCCTAGGTATTTTATTCTTTTTGTTGCAATGGTAAATGGGAGTGTTTCCTTAATTTCTCTTTCATATTTTTCATCATTAATATATAAGGATGCAAGAGATTTCTGTGCATTAACTGTGTATCCTGCTACTCTACCAAATTCATCAATTAGCTCTAGTATTTTCTGATAGCATCTTTAAGATTCTCTATGTATAGTATCATGTCATCTGCAAACAGTGACAGTTTTACTTCTTCTTTTCTGATTTGGATTCCTTTTATTTCTTTTTCTTCTCTGATTTCTGTGGTTAAAACTTCCAAAACTATGTTGAATAATAGTGGTGAGAGTGGGCAACATTGTCTTGTTCCTGATCTTAGAGGAAATGGTTTCAGTTTTTCACCATTGAGAATGATGTTGGCTGTGGGTCTGTCATAAATGATGTTTATTATGTTGAGGTTGGTTCCCTCTATGCCTAATTTCTGGAGGGTTTTTATCCTAAATGGGTACTGAATTTTATCAAAAGCTTTTTCTGCATCTATTGAGATAATCATATGGTTTTTAATCTTCCATTTGCTAATACAGTGTATCACATTGATTGATTTGCATATATTGAAGAATCCTGGCATTCCTGGGATAAATCCCACTTGATTGCGGTGTATGATGCTTTTAATGTACTGTTGGATTCTCTTTGCTAGTAGTTTGTTGAGGATTTTTGCATCTATGTTCATTAGTGATATTGGCCTGTAGTTTTCTTTCTTTGTGACATCTTTGTCTGGTTTTGGTATCAGGGTGATGGTGGCCTCATAGAATCAGTTTGGGAGTGTTCCTCCCTCTGCTATATTTCGGAACACTTTGAGAAGGATAGGTGTTAGCTCTTCTCTAAATGTTTGATAGAATTCGCCTGTGAAGCCATCTGGTCCTGGGCTTTTGTTTGTTGGAAGATTTTTAATCATAGTCTCAATTTCAGTGCTTCCGATTCATCTGTTTATATTTTCTATTTCTTCCTGGTTCAGGCTTGGAAGTTTGTGCTTTTCTAAGGATTTGTACATTTCTTCCAGGTTGTCCATTTTATTGGCATATAGTTGCTTGTAGTAATTTCTCGTGATCCTTTTTATTTCTGCAGTGTCAGTTGTTATTTCTGATTTTTCATTTCTAATTCTATTGATTTGAGTGTTCTCCATTTTTTTCATGATGAGTCTGATTAATGGTTTATCAATTTTGTTTATCTTCTCAAAGAACAAGCTTTTAGCTTTATTGATCTTTGTGATTGTTTCATTCATTTCTTTTTCATTTATTTTTGATCTGATCTTTGATTTTTTTCCTTCTGCTAACTTTGTGGGTTTTTTGTTTTTCTTTCTTTAATTGCTTTAGGTGTAAGGTTAGGTTGTTTATATGAGATGTTTGTTTCTTGAGGTAGGATCGTAGGCTCTAAACTTCCCTCTTAGAACTGCTTTTGCTGCATCCCATAGGTTTTGGGTCGTTGTGTTTTCATTGTCATTTGTTTCTAGGTATTTTTTAATTTCCTCTTTGGTTTCTGCACTGATCTCTTGGTTATTTAGTACTGCATTGTTTAGTCTCCATGTGTTTGCAATTTTTACAGTTGTTTTCTTGTAATTGATATCTAGTGTCATAGCATTGTGGTCGGAAAAGATACTTGATACGATTTCAATTTTCTTAAATTTACTGAGGCTTGATTTGTGACCCAAGATATGACCTATCCTGGAGAATGTTCCATGAGGACTTGAGAAGAAAGTGTATTTTGTTGTTTTTGAATGGAATGTCCTATAAATATCCATAAGTACATCTTGTTTATTATGTCATTTAAAGTTTGTGTTTCCTTATTTATTTTCATTTTGGATGATCTGTCCATTGGTGAAAGGGGGATGTTTAAGTCCCCTACTATGACTGTGTTACTTTCAATTTCCCATTTTATGGCTGTTAGCAGTTGCCTTATGTATTGAAGTGCTCCTATGTTGGGTGCATAAATATTTACAATTGTTATATCTTCTTCTTTGATTGATCCCTTGATCATTATGTAGTGTCCTTCTTTGTCTCTTGTAAAAGTCTTTATAGTCTATTTTGTCTGATATGAGAATTGCTACTCCAACTTTCTTTCGATTTCCATTTGCATGGAATATCTTTTTCCATCCCCTCACTTTCAGTTTGTATGTGCCCCTAGGTCTGAAGTGGGTCTCTTGTAGACAGCATATATACAGGTCTTCTTTTTGTATCCATTCAGCCAGCCTATGTCTTTTGGTTGGAACATTTAATCCATTTACCTTTAAGGTAGTTATCAATATGTATGTGTCTATCACCATTTTCTTAATTGTTTTAGGTTAGTTATTGTAGGTGTTTTCCTTCTCTTGTGTTTCCTGCCTAAAGAAGTTCCTTTAGCATTTGTTGTAAAGCTGGTTTGGTGATGCTGAATTCTCTTACCTTTTGCTTTTCTGTAAAGGTTTTAATTTCTCCATCGATTCTGAATGAGATCCTTGCTGGATAGAGTAATCTTGGTTGTAAGTTTTTCCCTATCATCACTTTAAATATGTCCTGCCACTCCCATCTGGCTTGCAGAGTTTCTGCTGAAAGATCAGCTGTTAACCTTATGGGGATTCCCTTGTATGTTATTTGTTGCTTTACCCGTGCAGCTTTTAAAATTTTTTCTTTGTATTTAATATTTGATAATTTGATTCGTATGTGTCTTGGTGTGTTTCTCCTTGGATTTATCCTGTATGGGACTCTCTGCACTTCCTGGACTGGATTGACTATTTCCTTTCCTAAATTAGGGAAGTTTTCAAATATAATCTCTTCAAATATTTTCTCAGTCCCTTTCTTTTTCTCTTCATCTTCTGGGACCCCTATAATTCGAATGTTGGTGCATTTAATGTTGTCCCAGATATCTCTGAGACTGTCCTCAATTCTTTTCATTCTTTTTTCTTTATGCTGCTCTGCAGTAGTTATTTCCACTCTTTTATCTTCCAGGCCACTTATCCGTTCTTCTCCCTCAGTTATTCTGCTATTGATCGCTTCTAGAGAATTTTTATTTTCATTTATTGTGTTGTTCATCATTGTTTGTTTCCTCTTTAGTTCTTCTAGATCCTTGTTAAATGTTTCTTATATTTTCTCCATTCTGTTTCTGAGATTTTGGATCATTATTCTGAATTCTTTTTCAGGTAGATGCCTATATTGTCTTCATTTATTTGGTCTTGTAGATTTTTACCTTGCTCCTTTGTCTGTAACAAATTTTTTTGTCATTTTTTTTTTTTTGAAAGGTGGTGCTGTATTCCTGTCTTCATGTTTGTTTGGCCTGCAACATCCAGCACTGGAGTTTGCAGGCAGTTCGATAGAGTTTGGTCCTAGTGCTGAGATGAGGATCTCTGGGAGACCTCACTCTGACTGATATTCCCTGGGGTCTGGGGTTCTCTGTTAGTCCAGCGGTTTGGATTAGGAGCTCCCACCACAGGAGCTTGGGCCCAACCTCTGGCCTGGGAACCAAGATCCTGCAAGCTTCGTGGTGCACTAAGGAAAAAAAAAAAAAGGAAGAAAGAAAGAAAAAAAGGAGGAATACAATAACAAAGAAAAAAAACAAAATTAAATTAGAAAGATAAAAAATGTTTTAGGAAAAATAAAACTATTGAAACTACAACAAGGTAAAATAAAACCACAATAGAAAAAAGAATAAAAAGGGGTGGGGGAGAGGTGAACAAGCCAAAAGGAGAGATCACTAACAAAGGATAAAGAATAAAATAAAAATAGAATAAAATGTTTATTAGGAAAAATGATAATATAAAAGAATCAACAAGGTAAAACATAATCCCAATCTAAAAGAGGAAAAAAAGACAAAGGGATTGTTTTAAGATAGTGGAGTAGAAGGACGTGCTCTCACTCCCTCTTGCAAGAACACCGGAATCACAACTAACTGCTGAACAGTCATCGACAGGAAGACAGTGGAACTCACCAAAAAGATACCCCACATTACAAGACAAAGGAAAAGCCATAGTGAGACGGTAGGAGGGGTGCAATCACAATAATATCAAATCCCATAACTGCTGGGTGGGTGACTCACAAACTGGAGAACACTTATACCACAGAAGCCCACCAACTGGAGTGAAGATTCTGAGCCCCATGTCAGGCTTCTGAACGTGGGGTTCTGGCGACGGGAAGAGGAATTCCTAGAGAATCAGACTTTGAAGGCTAGTGGGATTTGATAGCAGGACTTCAACAGGACTGGGGGAAACAGAGACTCCACAAAGTAGTGTGCGCATTGGGACCCAGGAGAAGGAGCAGTGACCCCATAGAGACTGAACCAGACCTACCGGCTACTGTCGGATGGTCTCCTGCAGAGGCAGGGTGTGGCTCTGTCCCACTGTGAGGACAAGGACACTGGCAGCAGAAGTTCTGGGAAGTACTGCTTGGCATGAGCCCTCCCAGAGTTCACCATTAGCTCCGCTTAAAGAGCCCCGGTAGGATCCAGTGTTGGTTCGCCTCAGGCCAAACAACCAACAGGGAGGGGACCCAGCCCCATCCATCAGCAAACAAGCAGATTAAAGCTTTACTGAGCTCTGCCCACCAGAACAACAGCCAGCTCTAACCAATACCAGTCCCTCCCATCAGGAAACTTGCAGAAGCCTCTTAGATAGCCTCACCCACCAGAGGGAAGACAGCAGAAGCAAGAAGAAGTACAATCCTGCAGCCTGTGGAACAAAAACCACATTCACAGAAAGACAGACAAGATGAAAAGACAGAGGACTATGTACTAGATGAAGGAACAAGATAAAACCCCAGGAAAACAACTAAATGAAATGGAGATAGGCAAGCTTGCAGAAAAAGATTTCAGAATAATGATAGTGAAGATGATCCAAGACCTCGGAAAAAGAATGGAGGCAAAGATCAAGAAGACGCAAAAAATGTTTAACAAAGTTATAGAAGAATTAAAGAACAAACAAACAGAGATGAACAATACAATAACTGAAATGAAAACTACAGTAGAAGGAATCAATAGCAGAATAACTGAGGCAGAAGAACGGATAAGTGACCTGGAAGATAGAATGGTGGAATTCACTGCTGCAGAACAGAATAAAGAAAAAAGAATGAAAAGAAATGAAGACAGCCTAAGAGACCTCTGGTACAGCATTAAACACAACAACATTCACATTATAGGGATCCCAGAAGGAGAAGAGAGAGAGAAAGGACCTGAGAAAATATTTGAAGAGATTATAGTGGAAAACTTCCCTAACATGGAAAAGGAAATAGCCACCCAAGTCCAGGAAGTGCAGAGAGTCCCATACAGGATAAACCCAAGGAGAAATGTGCCGAGACACATAGTAATCAAATTGGCAAAAATTAAACACAAAGAAAAATTATTGAAAGCAGCAAGGGAAAAACAACAAATAACATACAAGGGAACTCCCATAAGGTTAACAGCTGATTTCTCAGCAGAAACTCTACAAGCCAGAAGGGAGTGGCATGATATACTTAAAGTGATGAAAGGGAAGAACCTACAACCAAGATGACTCTAACCAACAAGGATCTCATTCAGATTCAATGGAGAAATCAAAAGCTTTACAGACAAGCAAAAGCTAAGAGAATTCAGCACCACCAAACCAGCTCTACAACAAATGCTAAGGGAACTTCTCTAAGTGGAAAACACAAGAGAAGAAAAGGACTTACAAATCCAAACCCCCCAAAATTAAGAAAATGGTCATAGGGACATACATATCGATAATTACCTTAAATGTAAATGGATTAAATGCTCCATCCGAAAGACACAGGCTTGCTGAATGGATACAAAAACAAGACCCATCTATATGCTGTCTACAAGAGACCCACTTCAGACCTAGGGACACATACAGACTGAAAGTGAGGGGATGGAAAGAGATATTCCATGCAAATGGAAATCAAAAGAGAGTTGGAATAGCAATACTCATATCAGATAAAATAGACTTTAAAATAAACAATGTTATAAGAGACAACAAAGGGCACTACATAATGATCAAGGGATCAATCCATGAAGAAGATATAACAATAAAATATAAATATTTTATATTTATAAACAATAAAATATAAACATGAATATATATGCACCCAACATAGGAGCACCTCAATATATAAGGCAACTGCAAACAGTTATAAAAGAGGAAATCGACAGTAACACAGTAATACTGGGGGACTTTAACACCTCACTTACACCAATGGACAGATCATCCAAAATGAAAATTAATAAAGAAACACAACCGTTAAATGACACAATAGACCAGATAGATTTAATTGATATTTATAGGACATTCCATGCAAAAACAGCAGATTACACTTTCTTCTCAAGTTCGCATGGAACATTCTCCAGGATAGATCATACCTTGGGTCACAAATCAAGCCTCAGTAAATTTAAGAAAATTGAGATCATAACAAGCATCTTTTCTGACCACGATGCTATGAGATAAGAAATCAATTATAGGGAAAAAAAAACATAAAAAACACAAAAACATGGAGACTAAACAATACGTTACTAAATAACCAAGAGATCACTGAAGAAATCAAAGAGGAAATCAAAAAATACCTAGAGACAAATGACAATGGAAACAGGATGATTCAAAACCTATGGGATACAGCAAAAGCAGTTCTAAGAGGCAAGTTTATAGCTGCACAAGCTTACTTCCAGAAACAAGAAAAATCTCAAATAAACAATCTAACCTTACACCTAAAGGAACTAGTGAAAGAAGAACAAACAAAACCCAAAGTTAGCAGAAAGAAAGAAATCATCAAGATCAGAGCTGAAATAAATGAAATAGAAACAAAGAAAACAATAGCAAAGATCAACAAAACTAAAAGCTGGTTTTTTGAGAAGATAAAGAAAATTGATAAACCATTAGCCAGACTCATCAAGAAAAAGAGGGAGACGACTCAAATCAATAAAATTAGAAATGCAAAAGCGGAAGTTACAACAGACACAACAGAAATACAAAGCATCCTAAGAGACTACTACAAGCAACTCTATGCCAATAAAATGGACAACCTGGAAGAAATGGACAAATTCTTAGAAAGGTATAACCTTCCAAGACTGAACCAGGAATAAATAGAAAATACGAACAGGCCAATCACAAGTAATGAAATTGAAACTGTGATTGAAAATCTTCCAACAAAGAAAAGTCCAGGACCAGATGGCTTCACAGGTGAATTTTATCAAACCTTTAGAGAAGAGCTAACACCCATCCTTCTCAAACTCTTCCAAAAAGTTGCACAGGAAGGAACACTCCCAAACTCATTCTATGAGGCTACCATCACCCTGATACCAAAACCAGACAAATATACTACAAAAAAAGAAAATTACAGAACAATATCACTGATTAATATAGATGCAAAATTGCTCAACAAAATACTAGCAAACAGAATCCAACAACACATTAAAAGTATCATAGACCATGATCATCTGGGATTTATCCCAGAGATGCAAGAATTCTTCAGTATACACAAATCAATCAATGTGATAAACCATATTAACAAATTGAAGGATAAAAACCATATGATCATCTCAATAGATGCAGAAAAAGCTTTTGACAAAATTCAACGCCCATTTATGATAAAACCTCTCCAGAAAGTGGGCATACAGGGAACCTACCTCAACATAAAGGCCATATAGACAAACCCACAGCAAACATCATTCTCAATGGTGAAAAACTGAAAGCATTTCCTGTAAGATCAGAAACAAGACAAGGATGTCCACCCTCACCACTATTATTCAACATAGTTTTGGAAGTCCTAGCCATGGCAATCAGAGAAGAAAAAGAAATAAACAAAATACAAATTGGAAAAGAAGAGGTAAAACTGTCACTGTTTTCAGATGACATGATACTATATATAGAGAATCCTAAAGATGCCACCAGAAAACTACTAGAGCTAATCAACAAATTTTGGTAACTTAATGGTTGCCAGAGGCTAGGGGAAGGGGAGAATGGGGAATGATTGCTAATGGGTACAGGGTTTCTTCTTGGCACGATGAAAATATTCTGGAATTAGACAGTGGTAATGATTGCACAACTTTGTGACTGTACTATAAACCACTAAATTGTACACTTTAAACGTGAATTTTATGGTATATGAATTACATCTCAATAAACCCATTATTTTAGAAAAATAAAATTAAATAAAATAAAAGAGGAAAAAAGAAAAGGAAAAAAACAGCCTTGGGTATGGGGATGGAGTTTTAGCAGGGGGGTGGAACTTAGGCAGGGGCGGGGTTTTGGGTGGGGCGGGACCTAGGCAGGTGGGGATGACTTTGAGCATGGGGCGGTGCCTAGGCAGGGCAATGCTGAAGCGCGGCGCAGGGCCTCTGCTTAGGACCTGCGCAGAACAGGAGAGGCAGCACCTCTAAAGGAGGGCCTCTGGAGTGTGGAGTTCTGAAGTTTGGAAGAAGGGCCCTGAGTGAGGGTGTGTGGGTGGGGTTTAGGCCGCTCCAGCTTGTTGGAGGGGGTCTCCGAATGTAGAGGTAGGGCCCTGGGTACACACCAGCTTTTGAGGATAGAAGCAGTTGTTAAAGTTACTTTGGGAATACACCTCTATATTTTATTTAAAATTTTGAAATTTAGTTAAATTTATTTTTTCAGATTCTGCTTTTTATGCATTTTTGTTAGTGTTCTGATAAATGATGAGATGCAATAAATATAGAATGGTTGTAGAACTATATTACTGGGAGGCACACAAGCAAATTGAAAAGAAAAGAAAAAGAGGGCGCAAGTCACGGGTATGCACATTTCAGTCACAGGTCTGAGATTTATTCACTCAAGCCAGTTGCTTTTACCTCACTGAACTGTAGTTTTTAGTTTTTCATCTGGAGATTATGTAGTCTGAACCTATGTCAGTTCCTAGCATCTACAAGGGCCCAAGTAAATCAACATATTACTCTTATGAAGCAAAGAATAATAGGAGCAAAAATCCATCTTGAAGCAAAATTTAATAAGAACCTGGCAGTCTGAATCCCCATCACAAAGGCTGTGGCTCATGGCAGTTTGACCAGATCCAGTTTATCTTGGGTTAAATCTTAAACAGAAGCCAGTCTTCTCCATTTAAGAGTACATCCTAGACAGCCAATCTGATCACTGTGATTCCTTGAACCTAGACTTAATCTATATCTAATTTATTAAATCAGTTCTACTTTTGAGGAATAGCAAATTCTCACACTCTCTCAAATATTCATCAAGCCCAGAAATTCTGAAACAAAACAAACTTACTATATATTTATATTCCTATTCATCCGTGGAGGAAATACTTAAAGATAACCAGAAAAAAGAGTTGAGCAGTAATGCAAACTCAATTATTTGATTCCAATCAGAGTGCAGAAATTCCACATCCACATCTGCAAGAATCCACTTCCCTCAGAGGTTAACTGTTTCCAAACACACACCCATCACTGCAGTAAAGAATCATTAATATCTTGTTGAATTTATAAACTGCATTTTGGCTTAACATTGTCAGAATGTGTCTGACCTGCTTTGCCTTAATTTGGATGCTGTTATAGTTGGCCTTTTTCTAACTAGTGTTGGTGTTATTTTCTTTTTCTTTCTTTTTTTTTATAACCTCAACTTCAAACTGAACCTATAGATACCATTTTTTTTTTTTTAAACTTGGATGACATGTGAAAAGGTTCCAGTGGAAATGTAGAGTCATCACTACCCCATTGGGATGAAATCCTGACAGGTGACAAACGTAACAGAAATGGTTATAAGTTTCTCCACTTGCAAACATTTTCTCCTGCATTTTCAGTTGTAAAAACAGATTCAAATATTTTCTCTTACTGACACCAAAGTGTAGTGCCTTACATAATGACTAACCCTGGGAGGAATTTGTGTGTGTGTGTGTTAAATGATAATACAGTCTTTCATAGTCACTTTTACTTTCCCTTTTGAAATGCTGCATTCAATTATTTCACTGGTGAACCACTTAACTGAATATAAAAAACTTGTTGACAGCAGTAAAAGAAAGATTGGATAAAAAATTTGTAAATGGTAGACTCTTTCCTGTCTCAAGGAGCTTTTTCCGTATTTATGTGAAGAAAGCAGGTTATAAAGCAATGGTGTAAACTTATTAAGTCATATTGGATATAATTCTATAACTCATACATTCCCTAAATAAGGTAACTATTCAAATAAACTGATAAAGTTTGACTTTGAAAATAATCATAAATATATAATCAGTGTATATATATATATATATATATATATATATATATATATATATATAAACTGCCTACCTATATAGTCACCTTTCAAATGTCTGACAGACAAAAATGTATGTGCTGCTCACTGTGTACAGAACAATGTATGGATATAAGAGTGGAAAAGATGCCTGTCCTTAAGGATGCTAACAATGTAATGTGGGATTTATAATATTTGTTACTTAAATGGAAGTGACAGTAATTCTATGCTTCATTCATACTTAGCTATACATAGAGAAACTTGAAAAACCAAAATTAGATTTTTTTTAAGGGTGAGTGATACAACTCAAGTGATACAAAGTCCAAACTTAAAGCCTCATTCTTCAGCTGATTTCTGTTTTCAAGTTCAAATAACATGAGACTATCATGATTTTAAGCTCTTAATTTTACTCCTTTTCTAAGTCTTTTTTCTGATGGACTAGTTAAGACTGGAAAACACTCTGCTATGTTAAACTTCTTAGCTGTATAGTTCAGAGGTGTACCTTATGTTCTGGCAAACATTCTGTCGTAATTCTCTTTTGGTAACCATGTTATCAAGCTTTCATCAAACTGACCTGTCTTCTGATTTAACACAGTAGGAAATGTATGTCATGACCTATAGTGTATTCTTGGCAAAATACTTACTCTGAGTCTAATCAGCAGAACATAAATAGAAAAATTCGGACTCTGTGACATTCTACAGGAAAATGTCAATGCCATAACAGACAAAAGAAAAGTTGGAAAATATTCTGGATTAGTGAAGACTGAAGAGCCATGTGATTCATTATTCTTGGTTGGGTCCTGGATTGGGCAAGAAAATAACTGCAAATGATGTTTTAGGGACCGTTGGAGAAAGTTGAATATGGATGGGATATTATATCCAAGTCAAATTTCATGGGTGTGATGATGGTGTTATAGTTATGTAAGAGCACGTCTTGCTCTTAGAATCATTTCAGGATAAAATGTCATGATGTCTACAACTTATTTAAATGGTTCAGCAACAGTCATATGTGAACATATATATGTATACGTGTGTAAACATTCCAAACATCTATACACAATTCAGACAGAGAGAAAAAGATAAAGCAAATGTCACAAAATGTTAAGGGTTGATAAATCCAGGGTATATAGGTATTTACTATACTATTCTTTCAACTTTTCTGTCAGCTTGAAATTTTTCACAGTAAGAAGTGGAGGGAAGAAAGTAATTCAACTTCTTAAACAAATAACAATTTACATTCATTAGATGAACTATAATCGAAAAAGAAAAGCAAAATCATCTTGTGTGTTATAGGCTGAATTGCATCCTCCCCAAATTTATATGTTGAAGTCCTCACCCATCCCTCAGTACCTCAGAATGTGAGAGTGTTTGGAGACAGGACCTTTAAGAGGTAATTACGGTAAAATTTGGTCATACAGGTGGGCGTGAATCCAATATGACTGGTGTCTTTATAAGAAGAGATTAGGACACAGACACACACAGGGGGAAGACCATTTAACAACATGAGAGGAAGATGGTCATTTACAAGCCAAGGAGAGAGCCTTCAGAATGAAACCAAGGCTGCCAACACCTTGAACTTGTAGCCTCCAGAACTATGAGGAAATATATATATTTTTAAAATTTAAACCTAAAGTCTATGGTATTTTGTTATGGCAGCCCTAACCCACGAATACAGTGTATTACTCAGAATTCTAAGAATCACTCTCATTGACTCTCTTCCTTGTATAACCCCTTCTGTTTTGAATGTCAGTGCAACCTGTGAATATGATGAGATATCACTCCAGGATTATATTGCATTATACGGCAAAAGGAAATTATCCACGTCTTCCTAATCTAATCACACAAGCTGTTTAAAAGCAGAAGGTGTTTTCCATCTGGTTGCAGAGGAGGAAGTCGGGGATTGAAAGCATGAATCATGAGGGAGCTTCAACATATTGCTGGCTTTGAAAATGGACAGGGTCCCCTGCCAAGAAATGTGGGTGGCCCTTGGTTGTCAAAGGTTGAGGCTGAAGACCATCAAGAAATTGTGGTCCCAGTCCTACAACCACAAGAAACTAAATTCAGCCAACAACTTAAATGAGCTTGGAAGCAGATTCTTTCTCAGACTCTCCGGATAACAGCCCAGCCTTAGGAATACCTTGATTTCTGCCTTGTGAAACTTTAAGCAGAGTTTGATCCCATTTGATCCTAACTAGATTTCTGAACTATGGAATTGTGCGATAAGAAATGGGTGTTATTTTGACATGTTAAATCTATGGTAATTAATTATACAGCAATAGAAAACTGATAATCTCCTCAGTTATCCTCATCAGTGTGTTTTTATTTTTTATTTTTTTGGTAGGGGCATGCCCCACGGCTTGTGGGACCTTAGTTCCCCGACCAGAGATAGAACCCAGGCCTTGGCAGTGAAATTGCCGAGTCCTAACCACTGGACTGCCAGGAAATTCCCAACAATGTGTTTTTAAATTAGAGTGAATATGTGTGTTTTGTTTGTCTGTGTGAGGAAAAATGGTGAAGAGAATATTATTTTTTTCCAGATTCAATTTGTGTATATGCACACACAAAATTCATATACATGCATATATAAATGTTAACCCATATACCTTTTAAAATTATTAGTACAGTAATATATACACATTTATATATCCTTTAGAATTGGATAAAAGAGATAATTAAAATCCTCTATCAGTTGTTAACAATATCTGTCTTCCAGCTTTAGCATATTTATCTTGTCATTCCCAACATCTATCACAGGACCTATTACATAGCAGTCACTCAATTAAAATTTGTTATGCATAAATTTTATAGATATATAGACACATAGATACATTGATAGATACATATAGAGATAGATAGATGGATTATGTACAGGATGCCAACTTAAATGCCAACTTAAATATTATGTGAGATAGGCATGTATGAAAGTCTGGTCTTCACTAAGGGGGAATGTTAGTGGAATCTATTTAACGTCTCTGAACTTCATTTACCTCATCTAGGAGGCTATATAGCATAGTACAGTGTTCAACTGTAGCACTGTCACATAATTGCTTTAGGAACTCTAGCAAGTAACTTCTTGCATGCTTTATTTTTATCCTCTATAAAAGCTGACCATGATTAGTATCATACGGAGGCCACCATTAGCTCATAGAGTGCCTTCATGCAAATTACAAACACTGCTCCCTTTCAAAGATCATTTATTTCCATTTGTAGGAAAATATATATACCCATGCTGTCTGCATTATTTATGTCACCCTGATGCCTTGCACGACCTGAACAACTGTACCCAATGTCCCGCTCAGGGCTGTTGTCAGGATCAAAGGATATAATCCACATAAGGGTCATAGCACAACATCTGGCCCATATTAACCATATATTTTGTGTCAGTAATTGTCATCCTTATCTTTCACATAAACATCTTCTTTAATATGAAATTAGTATCATTTTACCAGGATAGAAACTAAATTAGCATAGGTGAAAGCCCTGGCACATGGTAAGGCATGGAAAAAATGGTTGAAGGACCATGCTTAGTAAGCACCTTGAACACAGTACTTCCTCAGTAAATAGCTGCTGATTGATTACATTCTAGTTTTCTTAAAGAAAATGCACCAATACATTATGGGAACTGTAGTTTGGTAACAAAATTCTCTTTACCCCTTAAGTGAAAATATATAGTATGCCATTTATTTTAAAAATTGAATTGTCTAATATGTGCAAATTTGGAAGTAAAATGTAACAACATTCCCCAAAGTCCCATGTGGAGAAAGAAGCATTATTTTAACTATCAAATTACATCTATTTTATTGCCTAACCCAATTATCAATTGCGAGTCAACAATTATAACAATCTAATATAGATTATAGCAACCTAATATATAATATTATTAATATGCACGCTATGACTAGTATACACCACTTATGAATTTCTACTGTTTCCCTCAGAAAATGTTAGTTAAGCCATCAATCCAAGTTTGTCTTTTGTGTTGCAAATACGTAGCATTGCGGAGATGGACTCCAACTGCACCACTAAATGAGTGTTCTAGATCACCAGCGGGAAGGATTAAGGCAAAACTACTTTTTTAAAATTTTGGAGCAACCCATCATCCATAAATATTTGAAAAAAATAATCTGTAGTAATTATCTACTGATTTTTTATTAAAACAATGTTTTTTCATTTGTATAAGAATTGCACTATGTGATCAAATCAGGCATTCTTAGAGGGTTAGGACCACTGCTGTAGGAATGGGCCCTTTATTTCATCAGAAACTGATGATTTCATTTCATATCTCTAAATAAAGCCTATAATTTCAGTACTCTGGTAGTTAGTATATATCTCCAAGGAAAAGGAGGGATTTTTAAATTGTTGCAGTATTCTTTATATTAATATAAAAAACATGGAAGTGTAGTAGACATATACTAGGATGTTATATTAATCTGCTACGTCTGCCATAACAAAATACCATAGACTAAGTGGCTTAAACAACAGAAATTTATTTCCTCTCAGTGCTGAGGCCAAAAGTCCGAGATCAAGATGTTGCCGGGTTTAGTTTCCCCCAAGGCCTCCTTGGATTGCAGATCTCCACCCTCTGACTGCCTCTTCCTATGGCCTTCTCTCTGTGTACAACACCCCAGTGTCCCTCAGTGTGTCCAAATTTCCGCTTCTTACAAGACACCAGTCAGATGGGATAAGGACCCACTCTAATGACCTCATTTTTACTTAATTTACCTCTTTTAAGCCTCTAGCAACAAGTTCAATTACATTCTGCAATGGTATAATTTTAGGGTTTCAACATGTGAATATTGAGGGGTGCAATTCAGCCCATAACTGATGCTATAATAGAAAGTTAGGAAATCCAATTTCTGAATTCCAGTTTTAGCCTTGTTACCCATTAGCTATGAGACTCTTGACCAAGCAACCTGTTTGTGCTTTAGATTTCTTATTTTTTTTATGGCCATAATACCTGGCCTATTTTTCTCAAAAAATAGGTACTATGTCAAAGGATATTTATTGATTCTAATCTACATGTCCTTAAATTATCAAAGTGCTATACAAGTATAAGTCCTTTCTATAATTACTGTTTCTGAAAGATTGAAATTATTAGTCTTATGACTGTATGCTGAAGTCTAAGACAAGAAGTTTATTAATAATTACTTTTCTCTTGGCAACTCCATCAGAGTTGTTGAGAAGTATTTACTAGTTTGTTTTCTTTCTTGCTTTTTAATACCCAGAAAGATTTGTGCAAGCTGAAAGATTCTCCCCTTTCGTATCGGATCCTTGGTTGGCCAAGGAATAAGGTCAAACTTTTCCCTCCCAAGGCATCATTTTTCAGAAAAGTAAAACAAACAAACAAAAAAACCCTGCAAGATGAGTAGACTGCTATAAGCCACCTTTACTGAATTGGTATCCTTCCACCTAAGCCCTATTTTTACCCATCTTCTCATGAACTTTACTCTTTGCAAGCAATTTCTCCCATCCCCAAAATCAAAAAAGGCTAATGTTACAGAGATTTTAATTGAAAATATTCAACCCAAAGTCAATTATTGTGCCTAAAACTGAAACGGGCCAATACAGCAATTAGTAGAAGGATGATACTTTTTGTCCTACTGAGAATTCCATAGGCATATTATAGTAGGGTTTTATATTCTGCTTTCAGGGAAGAAATAATATAAGATATGGGGGAAGGGAGAGGGAAAAAAGACATTGCCATTAAAATAAGTTCGTAGAACAAAACATCCTTCAGTGCTTCATTTAGCAAAATATGTCATTGCAGAAGCACTTCCGAGTGAAAGTCAAATGTAAATTTTATACACTGACTATAAAGAATAAAACCTCCTCTGGGAAGAAATTTGCTCACCCATGAAAGGTAAGAAGCCTTCACCCCCAACCCCACATGCTAGATTAGTTGTGGATAAGTGATGGATTGAATCATTTCTGAGAAGGCTCCTTGCTCAGCCTTCAGCTTTGTCCCAATAGAGCCCTGCAAGACCATTTGTTTACTATACCTCATCCCTTAAGCAAGGAGATTGTATCAGAGATGTCTCTAGAATTCAATAATTTTATTTAATCCCCTTTATTTTATATCATTTCAAAGTTTTCATTGCCTATAATTTCCAGTCCAGGCTGAGGGACATGAGTTCCTTTTTATCCTATGACCTGTGAACTTGGATCAGAAAACCAAACAGCAGTGGCTTCTTGAAGAACAGCAAGGCCTTCTGCAAAGCTGGTCTTGCTCCACTTCTGTGAATTGTGGTGCACTCAGGTTTATCACCTATGCCTCCAATCAAATTTGCTTAAAATTGCGGAGGCAAACTTTCAGAGACCCGTTAGCACATTGCAGGGCAGGATGAAGGGAAATGTCACCCTCCATCCCGTCCCCACTGTGCTGGGGAAATGAACCAACCTTAGACAGGCCCTTTCAATTCCCAATTATACTGTTCCTCACCTTCCTGTCTCCCCTTCATATCAACTCATAAGTGGAAGTCTCTTTATTATGAAAGAAGGGTCAATGTTTCTTGCCTCTTCATTGCAAAAGAGGGAAGCGTCAGAATAAAATGAAGAGCAAAACAAAAAGAATTGAAAGAGACATAAACTGCCCTCATGGGTCTCATATGCTCTCCCTTTAATCTGTAAGATCGTTTCCGCTTCTCTTCCTAACGAAAAGCTTAGCTCTGTGGCTCTCATATATTAGCTCATTGCAAAGTGACCTCTAAATCACTATTACTTAGAAACAAGGACCATATTTCCGTTCATTTTGTTGTTCTTATAGTCTACTTTCAGTGCCCTATTCTGCTATTTATTTTTAAAGGGCAGTATCTGTTTGCTAATAACCTCCCACCTGAATTTTTGTTTTATTTCTCTGACCTCTGTTAAAGAAAGAAAGTTTAGAAGGAAACCGGAAAAGGATTTCTACCTCGTATCCTAGGGGAAAGGTCAGTGTACGAATATAAGGAGTTCATTAATATCCTCCTATCTAAATAAAGCTTAGAATCCTACAACAATGGAAATGCAGTCAAAGCAATGGTCAATTCATGCAGAGGCATATCTAACCCTAATAACTTACAGCCATTTTCATTTTTCACAAATGCTTCTATTCCTATTACCCAGGAGACATGGTGTGTTTACTGAATTATTCAATTAGAACTGATTACCTCCAAAGTCAGTATGATATAACTGTTGGGATAGCATCTATGTTTTTCAAATGATACCATATTTTTAAATTAGGTGGGCCTAAGGCTTCCTTTTAGGAGTTAGATTCTTCCTTTCCTGAGTATTTATAAAAAGAAGGGCAAGTTGAAAGAAATACAAACTCTGCTTTCACCGATAACAGCCAACTTAGAGGGCATAGAAGGACTGTAAACTCAGTTTCCTCATTTCTTAAAATGAGATAACAGCTACATTTCAGGACTGCAATGTTGATTAAATAATATTATTCATTAATGTGTTTTTTAGCCCTATATTTTAACTTTAGCTAATTCATCAACATGATGTCTTTGGAAGAGTTCTTAGGAAAAGCCACCTGTCCCCAAATAATGTCTACACCTTATTTATCTTAATGCTTGAGTGTAATATACTTAATTATTAAAAACTGTTAATAACTTCTCTTGAATTAGCGTATGTGGTAAATTAACCCTATTGCTAGCCACAACCTTAGAGAATAAAGCCAATCTTCAGTAAGAATGGGAGAGGGGGCAATTAGCGTGCTCTATCAAAAGACCCTCAGGGTAAGGTGCTTGGTCAGAGCTCTGGCATATGGAATACAGGGAGGGGGTGCTGGGTGGAGAGGGGCTCTTACTCTGGAACAGGCACTATTCTAAGCACTTTACTGTGAGGTAGGTACTATCATGCCCATTTTACAGATAAGGTAATGGAGACCCAGAATGACTTAGTCTGTTGTACAAGAGCAAAGATATTCATCTGGAGGAACTGGCTTTGGTGTCAAGCATCTGGGATTCAGAAGCCCTGATCATGCACTGTGCCTGCCACCTCTCCTCAGTGGATGAAGAGGGGAAAAGGAGTGAAGAGACACTGTGGCACATGCTACCTGGGGCCTCTTCTCACCCAATATCTAGTCTTTTTCTTTACTAGCAGAACCACAGATCTTATTCTGGAAAGCCCTGTGGAAATACTCATTGCCCCATACTTTAGGTGATCAGTTCTGGCGAAGGACATCTAAGCAAGAAACCTACTGAGTTTGCTTTCCGTAAAAGTTACTATTCTCCTGACAAACAGATAGACTCAGCTGGCACTGGCTGTTTCTTTTTTTTTTTTTCTTTCCCTTCTCTCTGGCCGAAATGGAATTATCTACTGGGGAAGGTGGAAAAGCCCTACTGTGGCTAAAAGACTGACAGCTCCATGCTAAGAAGTAGAGGAAGCCTGGTGTCATTCTGGAGCTTCCATATTAATCCTGGATTGTCCACTTTTGCACCTTTTTATATGAGAAAAGTAAACCCTTATTTGTTTGAGCTCCTGTGTCTGTCCCTTATGCTCAAATGCAATCTTAACACGTAAGGAGATGTGCAAAAATAGAAGAAAGAAGCCAGCTTTTGCAGAGAATGCCATTTTGCCCAAGTCTGGCACCGTGTGGGAGTGGGTACACACACAGCTCTATGCCCTGTTCTTCCACTTTGCCCAGTTATGCTGCTTCCTGTGGCTGCAGTACCCGGACACGGCCCCACCTCCGCAGCAGTACAGCAGACACGGCTTAGCTAGGACACTGCAGTAGGGTTTGGCAAACTACAGCCTGCAAGACAAACCCAGTCTGTGGACTGTTTTTGTACAGAGTGTAAAACTAAGGATGTTTGGCTTGTTGTTCCATTTTAACTGTTTTACAAACAAATAAAAAGAAAGAAGAATATGCAACAGAGATGACATAAGCTCAGGAATCCTAAAATATGTACTGTATGGTCTTATACAGAAAAAGTTTGCTGATCCTTGCAGAAGGACAGGACAGAGTAGAGTCAATATGAAAATTATTATAACAACTACAGTAAGTCCCCTGCATACGGCCATGTTCCGTTCCGAGAGCGCATTGGTAAGTCCAATTTGTTTGTAAGTCCAATGAAGTTATCCTAGGTACCCAACTAACACAATTGGCTATATAGTACTGTACTGTAATAGGTTTATAATATTTTTCACACAAATAATATGCAAAAAATAAAGAAAACATTTTTAATCTTACAATACCTTGAAAAGCACAGTACCATACAGTACAACAGCTGGCATACAGGGGCTGGCATTGAGTGAACAGGCAAGAAGAGTTACTGACTGGAGGAGGGAGAGGAGGTGGGAGAGGGTAGAGATGAAGGGTCATCAGCAGTAGGAGATGGAGGGCAAGCTGCAGTGTCACTCACGCCTGACGTGGATGGCACAGGTTCTGGCTCCTTGCTGGATTCAATTCTATCTACCCTTTTGAAAAAACAATCCAGGGATGTCTGGGTAGTAGCTCTTTTTTTCTCATCATAGATGACATGGTTGCACTGGATTACATCCTGAACAGCTGTTGTAACCTTCATGTATTGTTCTACGTTCTGGTCCTTTGCCTCAAAAACTAACAGTGCCTTATCGAATAAAGAAAATCTCCTTGCCATTTCCTGTGTCGTGAATCTCTTTGGTTCTTCAGTTATTTCCTCTTCCTCCTGTCTCTCTTGGTGTTTCTTAGCAGTACCAGCTACATTACCACTGCTTTTACGCTTGCTTCTGGACATCCTGGACTTGAAACAAAGATACTGTACTACTGTGCTCTATACAGTACTGTACAGTATACAAAAGCACAACCACTTGTAGAGGATGCACTCACGTGACAATGTATGCCAAACACGTGAACTAATTTACCATGATTGGCCATGTGAATGCACATCCTCATCTTTGAAAGTTCACAACTTGAAGGTTTCCATGTAGGGGACTTACTGTATCCAGGTTGCAAACCTTACCCTCCTATAATGTCATTTTTATACTCCCCGGTTAGTCAAAGAGTCGTCATATCCACAACATGATCTATAGCAGAAGGACTCTCTACGTGATTTTCTGAAGCGGGGTAGTGGAGGGCAATAAGGAAGAAGGAGAAGGAGCAGAACAAATACCTTCCTGACTTAAAAGGAAGAATCTAATTTTAAACATCAGATTGCCAAAAAACATCACACATCTGCTGCAACTGATTGTTGGAAAGGAAGTATCATTAAGCATTCAACAGAAAATCCTAGAAGGAATTATGTATCGAATACCTTGGAATAAAAGCACCTTTCAGGAAGACTTCCCTGTCACAGGGGGTACCAAGTTTTCATTCCACAAATAACATTTCTACTATTCACTTTAATTCTCGTCATACAAAATGCTAGACTTACAACTGGATTGAAAGCACTGAGTAGAAAGAGGGTGATTTTTCCTGATTTTCTCTTCTCATTGCCTCATAGGACCTAAAAGATGGTTAGCCATTTAGACACTTAACAAATTACTTCAAATAATGTAGCAAAATAAAGACTTTCATTTGTAACATAAGGCTAAAGAACCATTTCTCATATTCAACGGTAAGGATAGAAATTATTAAATTTCTCTAATCTCATATTTTAGAAAACTCATCCCAACATGCAGTCAGCTTAGTGGTAAATCAACCCCATTCAAGACGGGTTTCTTTGGCCTTGGATTGCTGTTAGTGAAATCTCACTTCTGCCCCATAAATAGTAGAAAATACCCCTACAACCTGGGCCTAAACAAACACAGAAGAGAAAGAAAATATGTGCCTGTTAACCTCTCAGATCCCCAAATACCTCAATGTCCTTTGATTTTCACTTCCTTTGTTTTTCTGTAGGCATGTTTATCTTCTAACGCATCTTTGTCATCAGCCTCTCACAAGTAAAGCTTTTCCTCCTCCTCGACAATATCTACTTTTTTCCCATTAGAATTTTGTCAAGGCAGAGCTTTCACAATGTCATAATAAATTCTATGCTATATTGGTCCTCTTATCATTTTAGAGGCTAAGTGGATTTAGGAAAAATAAGTGCATTGCATCAGCGGTTTTCATCTACTATTTTGTAGATACAACATACTTTGTCTTCAGATCAAATATGATAACATACTTTTGTTCATACACTGAGCACAAAATTATCCTTCTTAAGAATCAAGCTTCAAGGTTTTTGATTTCTAGTATTTATCTTTCACATTGAATGTATATACATTCATATGATTATAAAATTACGCAATTATTTTATGTAGATCAGTGATGACTGCATACCAATGTTATAAAACAACACGTTACAAAGCACTATGCTTAGGGAAAATGGTAACTGTGAACATCTGGATTGAGAAATTTAAATTTGAAAAAGTCTGATTTTTCCATAAAGCTTTTTCTCTATGCTTGTCCAGATTTGAGTTAGTACTGAAACCACTTATCTGAAACAGGCTAATTAAATGTGGATCCAAATATGTTACTCAGATTAAACACCCAGGTTAAAAAAAAAAATGAGTATTTTTCTTTCTTTGTTATGTTGCTACATTGATATAAGAATTTTTTTTTAGTGTTGCTCTTGAGGATATTCAGCAATTTCGATGCCCGAGAGTAGAATAAGAATGACCAAAATGGGAAAACATTTTAAAACTGAATTCACCAAATTTTATCAAGGAAAATAACTATATACTTGAAAACTGCCAAAAATATCTTGAGGAGGTATGAGTTTCATTTTAAAAACTAGATAAGAAGAAAATCTATCTCTATTTCAATTAACCCACATGCAATTCCTAATTTGAAGCTTCAGTCCGCCAAAGCCCCTAATCTCTGTGAATTGAAGGACCTACCTTTTTCCCCCGAAACACAAGGTGGTGTCTACCTTCTGGGCAAGATGGATACTCAAAACATTTTCAAACATTGTGGTTGAGACACTGACCATTAAGAACAGAAGCTCAATCAATCAGGGCAGATGCTGGCCAGCAAACACAAGCCTAGCTGACTGGCGTGGCCCTGCTTGGTATCGGCCACGTTCCTAGAAGCACAGAGCTGGCACGGGAGGAGGAGTGGAATACTGTTATCCACCCACTTTGGTATTCACTTTGGGGTCTCTTTCCTCTTTGGGTTTGAGTTTTGACCACCAAGGTCCTTGTGCCTCCTCTGTACCACAGATCCTCTCCAGCCTGATTCTCCCACTAATCCCCCTCCTGAGTACAAAGGGAGCATCATTTTTCTCTATTATTCAAAAGGATGAAGGGAACTCCTGCCTAGACAGACCACACAGCCTTTTCTTCTCAATCACTTTTGCACTGTGCCAGGTACAAGTTCCAGGGCATTCCTCCTTCAACCTGCCTTCCTACGTATGGATTCTGCAAATCTCTCTCATGTCTCTGTCATGTTTCCCAACAGGAATTTGATAGTAGGATCAGGGCAAAAATGCAAGACTCCAAAACTCAAAAATTTAACTTTTTAGTCCGATTATGCCATGGCGATCATCCCTTGCATCTAACGAGAAGAAAACTCTTCTATGGCACCTAAATAGGGGAAGGCTTAAACAGTGTTAAGTCCCACTACTTATACAGGTGAAATGTAGTCCAACTACTTATATATTTCATGGGCGGGGTATTTTATTATTGTTGTCTTTTCACATTCCTATACCATCTGCATCCATATGCAGAATTTTGAGATTCTTCTCCTTATTTTCCATTTTTAAACAACTTTGTTAAGGTATAATTCACCTACCATACAATTCACCCATTTAATATGCACAGTTCAATGTATTTAAATACATTAACAGAGTTGTGCAACCATCACTGCAATCTAATTTTAGAACACTTCATCACCTCCAAAGAGACCCCATACTCATTAGCAGACATTCCTCATTCCCCTCCACCCCACTGGCCACTGGCAACCACTTATCTACTTTCTGTCTCTATAGATTTGCCTATTGGGATATTTCATATGAATGGAAACATAAAATATGTGGTCTCTTGTGCCTGGCTCCTTTTCCTTCACATAATATTTTCAAGATTTATTCATGTAGCATGTATAAGTACTTCAGTCTTCTTTTATTGTTAAATAATATTCCTTTGTATGGATTTATCAGATTTTACTTATCCACTAGAGTATTTTCTTATTAATATACTTTTTCCTCTTATCATGCCTAGAACCTTAGCTATGCTATAGGGGTCTCGTAAAGGTTTTCAGAATGAAACTGATGAAATTGGTGAAAATCAGAAATGTAGTAAACAACTACAACCTCTTACTATCGAAAAAGCGATCTGTTCAAATTGAAGAAAGGCAACTAATGCAAATATTCAAGTACCCATATGTCGAGAAACTTTAAAAACACGAGCAAACATGAAGAAAGTGAATAAGCATTGCTTCTGCTTTCTATCACCAAGATTTTCATCAAAACTTATATTGGTTCCATCTATAAGACTTATAAACAAGTAGATAAAAGTGGAAAATGGAACCAATAATTATTATCTCTACAATATCAAGCAATAAGAGTGGTGGATTTTTCTTTTTTCATGTTGATTTCACAGAACTATGTAGTTGCTTTGAGGATGATTCTGAGAAGCTGACATACCTGTTTGCGTGGGGAGTAAAAACTGATATTAGCTGTGCTAGAAAATATCAATATGAAAATTTAGGGGACTCTTCACACTCCTTACAACAGTGGTTATTTAAAAGAAAGTGTGGCAGATTTAGCTGTCGTCCTGTTATTATTTACAATTTTGATTTAGTGGTATTTTTCACATGGGCAAAACCCTTAATGGACTCCCAAGTCAGACACAGTGGTACAATTATAATTAGGACTCATGTGTATTAAGAGTTCTGAATCTGATATTATAAAGTCAAAGAACCTCACTGCATGGATGGATAAATGTAGTTTCTATCTTTCAGGTGCAAGAGAAAACATGTTCAATAATTTGTGTAGTGCCCTAGATATTAATAGAAATAATATGGGAGCTAAAGCTTGATTAGTTCATTATTCCTTCTACATGCTCCTCTGTCTCAAAACGTGTGAGATAAATTATTGGAGAGGACCTTATTCCCTCTCAGTGCTGTGTTTTCAAGGATTTTTTTTTCTCTTCAAGTCAATTTTTTTCTAGGAGTAACACAATCACATTGAAATAACCTTGCATTTTCTTCCCTTCGTAAGTTAATTCACACGACAAAACTGCATTTTATGCTCTCATTCACATAGTCATTTTAAAGGACACACAAACAAAGGGTTTTAAGTTTTTAGGCTATTTGGGAAAAAAAAGAATAAACGGAAACAGCAGTCATCTGTGAAAACAGCTGACATTTAGTTTCAAAGGTAAGGTAAATCCGAATGGCATGAGAACCTTTCTACTCACAGGTGTCTAAAGATTCGTCTGAATCATCAGGGCAGTCTGGGTCCCCATCACACAGCCAGCTCTGGGAGACACAAGTCACATGATCGTGGCAAAGAAATTCACCAGGATCACACAACTGCTGATCTGAAAATGAAAATGTTTCAAAATAAAATATGAATGATCTGAACATGAACACAAGAGCAGTACAAAGATGAAATGTGAGAAGGCAATGCATAAAAGGTCTATCAATGTGGTCCCCATTTTCTGTTCGGCAACAAAGCTAAACCAATTATTTTTCTTATTTTTATCCACTCAGCTCAAGCACTCAATTCTGATAGACTTAACTTTGTTGTGGTCTCACACAATCTATCCTGAAAATAGTTAAGAATTCTATTTGTGTTTAGGACTAGAGGCTTCCTCATATCAGATAAGGCATAGAGCTATCACAGCAAGCAGGTTTTATAGAAGATGTTGATCCAAAGCAGAAGCTCTTGAGCAGAAAAATTTTAGTTTCCTCCTCTGCTCCAAGACAATGAAAAATCAGCAATAAAAATTAAACCTTGTACGTAAACTCCATCTCTTAGTATTTAGTTCTTAACTATCCAACCTTATGCTAGAGCTTCATGCCTTTACATCTGTTAGATACCCAATATCATAATATATTTTTCACTACCACTTTCCAATTGACAGTTTCTGCTACTGGACAGTGAGGGTGATAGTAAAATCCCATAAAGCTTTGTTCTAACTCAGGTTTCTACATTTGATCGTATTCAAAAAGTCCATTATTTTCCTTCCATTGTTTCAGAATATTTAGGATCTGTTGCCTTTCCTCAGGTCCTAGTAAACTCATCAGATGTTGTTTTTTGCAGTATTCTTACTTATGCCCTATAAGTCCATTCAACAAAATATTTCTTTTTTAAAAGTATTTAAAAACATGTCTGAAATAGAAATGTTTCTCACAATTGATGACCTCGGAGTGTGAAAGAGTGTTAGGAGTGTTAGACATTTGATATCACTCATTCTTTGTTATGTATATACAGGAATGATCCAACGTCAAAGAAATCCATCAGTAAATATGTCTTTCAGTATATACCAAATGCATATTCTAAGTGATACAAAAGCATTACACCATAGCTTAATTGGCCTTTTTCCCCTAGCAATCTACAAAATGGCGGCACATCTTCCACTTAATCATTTGATAAGGTACAGTATGTCTTTCCTTTCTCTCCCTCAACCTCTTCCCCGACCCCAAAATAACTTAAAACAAATATACTTTACAAACACACAAACACATCCAGACACACACAAATACACATCTTTCATCTATAATTAACTCTTCCCACTCTCACACTATGATATTTTCTGAAAATTCATATATTTTACCTTATTATACACCATCAATACCACACTCATTACCACTGCTATCATAATCATTGTTGTTTTTTTTCACATTAGGTTGTTTGTGCATACTTTGAATTTGGCCTTAGAGTTGGTGCTATAGAATCAAAGATGTATAAGTCTCAGTCTTTGTCTTGAAAGATGCAGTCAGACTACTTACACCAACAGATCCCAAAGGAAAAAAAAAGTACATCGTATACCAAAAGTTGCCAAATAAGTGATTTAGAAAATAACTGCTAAAAGGAGAGATCACAGGTACAGACAGATGGATACCAATACAAAGAAAAGTCTGGGGATAGAAGCATGATTTTAAACATGGGTAGGCTATGCATAAATGGAGAGTAAATACAGGACATTTCAGACAAGAGGTAGAGTAATAAAAATTGTTAAGGCAGTAATTATTGAAATGCATTTGAGACAAATGTTTTATACTAAAGTTGAAATGACATTCAGGTGATAAGATCCATCTAGGCTTTTCTCCACCAAACATTATGTGTGATATTTATAAGTATGTCCTGGTGTTAGAGGAAAGGGACTTAAATTCTGCTTTAGACAGTCATGTAACCTTTGTAGTTAATGTAGGGAAAGAGCACATGAGAAAATTCAAATTATTTTTGCTTAGAGACAGAGACTATATGATTTATCACCAAACAGGGAGAGTTCTGAAGGTGAAGGAAGACATTAATAATTACACTGGGACAGCGAGTATAAACCAAGTCTATTCCAGAAAAATCAGAATGACTGCTCACTGTACCTATAGCTAGTCTGCATTTGATCTATGATTTTGAGATGCTAGGTTTTCTCTTCCTTCATTCCTCCCAAACTATAACCAATTGCTATAAGAAAAGGGGAAAAGAGATGGTGCCTTGCTAAATGCCACTGTATAGTGTCTGTCTCAGTAAATAATCAACAAGTTATTTGCTGAAGTATAAAGAAATAAAAAGGGCCAACAGAACAATTTATAGTGCTGAAAAATAGTGTCTCAAAAACATAGGTCAGGGACTTCCCTAGTGGCGCAGTGGTTAAGAATCCGCCTCCCAATGCAGAGGACACGGTTTCTTCCTGGTCCAGGAAGATCCCACATGCTGTGGAGCAACTAAGCCCGTGCGCCACAACTACTGAACCTGCACTCTAGAGTCTGCAAGCCACAACTCCTGAAGACCGCACACCTAGACCCCATGCTCCACAACAAGAGAAGCCGCTGCAATGAGAAGCCCACGCATGGGAACAAAGAGTAGCCCCTGCTCTCTGCAGCTAGAGAAAGCCCGAGTGCAGCAACAAAGACCCAATGCAGCCAAAAGAAAAAAAAAAAAAAAATAGGTCAGGGTTAGTAATGAAGAACCTTGAGTACCACAGGAAGCATTTTGTAGATAATTTGAAGCCATGGACAATTACTTAAGAAATGGTATTTATGTTAAAATAAACTGCAAAGTCACCTGTGAGGAGACTACTGCAATTGTCTAGAGAAAAGCTTAAGATGATTGGGGTAAAGTAGTGGGGACTAAAATGGAGACTGTGCTCCAAATGATCTAATATAAGAGTTAGGAATTAGTGACTAAATAGGTGAAAGACTCAAATATGCCTCCAAGTAAATAGCCTCAAAAATTGATTAGATGGGGTCTCAAAACCAAGATAGGACATAGAGATGGGGAAAAAAAAAGAGAAGATATTGTACATGTGAGTGTAAATGTGTATGTGACCCTTGTCATGGGGGCAGTGGAATAATAATAGTAGGAATAATTAGTATTTTTATCGTGCTCTGCAGTTCAAAAAGCAGTGCCACCCCTGATATCTTAATTTGTTCATTCATTTATTTATTCAACAAATATCACTGAGCTTCTAGTATGTTCTAGGGACTGAGGATACAATAGTGAGGAAAACAAAGCAGAATCCCCTGCCATCATAGAGCTTACGTTACAGTGGAGGATAGAAACAGAAACAAAATAAACACGGGTTAACTGCAAAGTATATTAGAAGATAAACACTATGGAGAGATGGGGATTAAGGGTTGGAGACCAGGGTCAGGGGGTGGACATACAATTTTAAATAAGGTGGTCAGAGAACGTGTCACCGAGAATGTGACGTTTAATAAAGGCTTATAGAAGGTGAGAGTGACATCCATTTGAATAAAAGGTCATGTGCTAAGAACCTCTGGCAATATTCCATTTTATATACGTACCACGTCTTCTTTACCATTTATCTGTCAATCCATTTAGGTTGCTTCCATGTCCAGGCTACTGTAACTGGTGCTGCAATGAACATTGGGGTGCATGTATCTTTTCAAATTATGGTTTTCTCTGGATATATGCCCAGGAGTAGGATTGCTGGATCATATGGTAGCTCTATTTTTAGTTTTTTAAGGAAACTCCATACTGTTCTCCATAGTGGCTGCACCAATTTACATTCCCACCAACGTAGGAGGGTTCCCTTTTCTCCACACCCTCTCCATCATTTATAAAATGGAATATTACTCAGCAACAAAAAGGAATGAAATAATGCCATTTGCAACAACATGGAGGGACCTAGAGATTATCACACTGAGTGAAGTCAGTCAGACAGAGAAAAACAAATATCATATGATATCACATATGTGGAATCTAAAAAAATGGTACAAGTGAACTTACAAAACAGAGTCACAGATGTAGAAAACAAATTTATGGCTACCAAGGGGGAAAGTGGGGGGGGGGATAAATTGGGAGACTGGGATTGACATATATACACTAGTATATATAAAATAGATAACTAAAAGGACCTACTGTATAGTGCAGGGAACTCTACTCAGTACTCTATAATGGCCTACATGGGAAAAGAATCTACAAAAATAGTGGATATATGTATATGTATAACTGATTCACTTTGCTGTGCGCCTGAAACTAACACAACATTGTAAATCAACTATACTCCAATAAAAATTAATTAAAAAAGAAAGAACCTGTGGCAAGAGGGAGCCCAGCAAATTTAAGGAACACTAAGGAAGTCTGAGTGGCTGGAAAAAACGTGAAAGTGGAAGAATTGAGGTCACGGAATCAAGGAATATGGTGTAGAGGTTAGCGGATGAAGATCCTAGTTTTACTAAAAATCAAGATGGGAAACCATTGGAATGTTCTGAGTAGAGAGACACAATCTAACTGACTTTCTTTTTTAAAGGATCACTCCAGGTACTGTGTGGAAAATAGAGTGCAGTGAAGTGAAGGTAGAAGTAGGGAGGTCAACGAGGATGCAATTGCAATAATGCGGGTGAAAGGGAGTAGTTGTGCGAATACATGTGTTGGTGAGGTGGAGTTTCAAGACTATTTGATAAGGAAACAAGTCAGATATCCTTCTACCGTCTCATTAAATGTCAGGATCTTACACTCAGATCTCTGACCTCAAAAGTATGACTTTGCAACAGTTTTTTTGAAATATACTGACTATGAGATGCTTGGGAGACTTCCAAGAATAAATATGCAATAGACAGTAACACATTGAAGTCTGAAATTCAGGAGAAACATCAAAACTGAAAACACAGAAAAGAACTGGAGCTGTAAGAAGACAGTGAAAAGGGGCTTCCCTCGTGGCACAGTGGTTGAGAGTCCGCCTGCCGATGCAGGGGACACGGGTTCGTGCCCCGGTCTGGGAAGATCCCACATGCCGCAGAGCGGCTGGGCCCGTGAGCCATGGCCACTGAGCCTGCGTGTCCGGAGCCTGTGCTCTGCAACGGGAGAGGCCACAACAGTGAGAGGCCCGCATACCGCAAAAAAAAAAAAAGAAGACAGTGAAAAGCATAGGAATAGATTTAGATGAAATTAAAGTGAGGTGGGGGAAGAGGGAAAGACAGAGACAGGGAGAGAAAGGCAGCAAAGTAAGAGTAGGTCAGGCAAGGAGACAGAGGAGACAGAAAGTTTAGCCAGAGATACAAGAGAATAAGGTCAAGGGGAAAGAGGATGCACTAAAATCATGAAAAATTTTAAGAACAGATTGAGGTCACCAGTGACCAAGTTCAAGTATGATAAATTCTAATAAGATAGGGTAGACTTGTAGGCTGAGGGAAAGGTGCCACCGAAGGAAGAGAGACTGGAGGCTCCAAAAGGATAGGCAAGTGCAGCAGTTTCCCAAGAACTCACAGGGCTGGAAGTAAAACCTAAACAACAGTAGGAGCACTTGCCCTGAGGAAGAAAGGATAGAAAAATGAGACAGATAAATCATTAGCTGGTAGGGAAGAAGGTTAAGGAATCCTTACCAGGTTGTGGTTCCTCAAAGAACTGAAAAGCAAGATTAGTTTTCGTAATTTGAAGAAGGTAGACTTGGAAAGAGTAGTAAAGATTTAGAATGAGTAGAAAATTGAAAAGGAAGTCAACTAGAAATCTGTGAAAGGATTTCTTTCTAACAGCAATGAGAATACAGTTAAGGTTGAAAACTATATATTTGACAGTTGATTTATTTTCTATGAATGCCCAAATGTTCACCTGCATTGAGCCATAGATATAGAATAATTCCTTGAGAAAATCCCAGAAGAAAGTCCCTTGGGAAAATATGCAAACCACCCATCCTCAACATATATGCACATGTATATAGACACATACACAAAACCATCATGATTCAAAACAACTTTTTTTTTTTTTCAGGAGTGAGACATACTTAAGGGGATTTACCTAATGAGCCTATGTTATCAGCTTGCTAAGCAAGCTCCAACCTTTAAAGGGAGTTTGCATAGTTGCAATTTTGAGGACAGTTTTATATTATCCCTCTAGGAAATAGCAGTTAAAAATAGCTTGCTACAACCCACCTATTTATTTTTCACCTTGATACTCCATTTCGGGGTCTGTTTCTAAAAGCATTGATTATAGGATTAAAATAAATGAATTTTCAGTATTTCAAGGTGATTATTTTAAAATAACATACACTGGATTGAGTTCCTTGAATCAGAAGCTAAATATGTTATGTCTATGTGTATTTTCCATTTATCCTATTTAATGCTTCAAGCTACACTTCTGAGATTGCCAAACTAATCTTATTTTATATGTCTTCCTATTGTATGAAACACAATATTATACACTGTAATTAAAACAAGAAGCTTATGAGAATGTGCAGGAAGTTTCGCTTACATCCCTAAGGAAGAAGATCAAAGCTAGCATTGAGAGACCTTCAGGATGGCAGATGACTAAAATGTGGAGATCACCTTCTTTCCCACAAATACATCAGAAATACATCTACATGTGGAACAACTCCTACAGAACACCTACTGAACGCTGGCAGAAAACCTCAGACCTCCAAAAAGGCAAGAAACTCCCCATGTACCTGGGTAGAGCAAAAGAAAAAACAGAGACAAAAGACTAAGGATGGGACCTGCACCAGTGGGAGGGAGCTGTGAAGGAGGAAAGGTTTCCACACACTAGGAAGCCCCTTCGCTGGTGAAGACTGGGGGTGGTGGGGGGGAAGCTTCGGAGCCACGGAGGAGAGCACAGCAACAGGGGTGTGGAGGGCAAAGCGGAGAGATTCCTGCACAGAAGATCAGTGCCGACCAGCACTCACCAGCCCAAGAGGCTTGTCTGCTCACCCGCCGGGACGGGCAAGGCTGGGAGTTGAGGCTCGGAGCTCGGTTGGAGCACAGGGAGAGGACTGGGGTTGGCAGCGTGAACACAGCCTGAAGGGGACTAGTGCGCCACAGCTAGCGGGAAGTGTGTTCAGGAAAAGGTCTGGAGCAGCTGAAGAGGCAAGAGACTTTTTCTTCCCTCTTTGTTTCCTGGTGCGCGAGGCGAGGGGATTAAGGGCGCCTCTTAAAGGAGCTTCAGAGACCGGCGTGAGCCGCGGCTATCAGCGTGGACCACAGAGACTGGCATGAGACGCTCAGGCTGCTACTGCAGCCACCAAGAAGCCTGTGTGCAAGCACAGGTCAGTAGCCACACCTCCACTCCCAGGACCCTGTGCAGCCCGACACTGCCAGGGTCCCATGATCCAGAGACGACTTCCCCGGGAGAACGCCTGGCACGCCTCAGGCTGGTGCTACGTCATGCTGGCCTCTGCCGCTGCAGGCTCGCTCTGCATCGTACCCCTCCCTCCCCCGGCCTGAGTGAGCCAGAGCCTCCGAATCAGCTGCTCCTTTAACCCCGTCCTGTCTGAGCAAAGAACAGACGCCCTCAGGCAACCTACATGCAGAGGCGGGGCCAAATCCAAAGCTGAAGCCCAGGAGCTGTGTGAACAAAGAAGCGAAATCTCTGCCAGCAGCCTCAGGTGCAGAGGATTAAATCACCATAATCAACTTGATGTACCCTGCCTGCATCTCTGGAATACCTGGATAGACAACGAATCATCCCAAAATTGAGGCAGTGGACTTTGGGAGCAACAGTAGCCATGGGATTTACTTTCTTCATAATTTGTTTCTGGTTTTATGTTTATCTTAGTTTAGTATTTAGACTTTATGATTATTGGTAAATTTGTTTATTGATTTGGTTGCTCTCTTCCTTTGCTTTTAATATATATATATATTTTTCATTTTTCTCTTTTTCTGAGTGTGTATGTGTATGCTTCTTTGTGTGATTTTGTCTGTATAGCTTTGCTTTTACCATTTGCCCTCGGGTTCCGTCTGTCTGTATTTTTGTTTTTAGTATAGTTTTTAGCACTTGTTATCATTGGTGGATTTGTTTTTTGGTTTGGTTGCTCTCTTCTTTCTTTCTTTTTTTTTATTACTTCTTAATTTTTAAAATTTTCAATAATTTTATTTATTTTTATTTTAATAACTTTATTTTATTTATTTCTTTTTTTCTTTCTTTTATCTCCCTTTTCTTTTGAGCCATGCAGCTGAACAGGGTCTTCGTGCTCCAGGCAGGTGTCACACCTGTGTCTCTGAGGTGGGAGAGCCAAGGTCAGGACATTGATCCACCAGAGACCTCCCAGCTCCACATAATATCAAACAGCAAAAGCTGTCCCAGATATCTGCATCTCAATGCTAATACTCAGATCCACTCAATGACCAGCAAGCTACAGTGCTGGACACTCTATGCCAAACAACTAGAAAGACAGGAACACAACCCCACCCACAGCATAGAGCCTGCCTAAAATCATAATAAGGTCACAGAAACCCCAAAACACACCACCGGGCACGGTCCTGCCCACCAGAAAGACAAGATTCAGCCTCATCCACCAGAACAGAGGTACCAGTCCACTCCACCAGGAAGCCTACACAACCCACTGAAACACCCTTAGCCACTGGCGGCAGACACCAAAAGCAATGGGAACTACGAACCTGCAGCCTGCAAAAAGGAAATACCAAATACAGTAAGTGAAGTGAAATGAGAAGACAGAGAAACACACTGCAGATGAAGAAGCAAGGTAAAAACCCAGCAGACCAAACAAATAAAGAGGAAATACACAGTCTAACTGAAAAAGAATTCAGAGTAGTGATAGTAAAGATGATCCAAAAATCTGGAAATACAATGGAGAAAAAAAAATGTTTAACAAGGACCTAGAAGAACTAAAGAACAAACAAACAATGACGAACAACACAATAAATGAAATTAAAAATTCTCTAGAAGGAATCAATAGCAGAATAACTGAGGCAGAAAAACGGATAAGTGACCTGGATGACAAAATAGTGGAAATAACTACTGCAGAGCAAAATAAAGAAAAAAGAATGAAAAGAATTGAGGACAGTCTCACAGACCTCTGGGACAACACTGAATGCACCAACATTCGAATTATAGGGGTTGCAGAAAAAGAAGAGCAAAAGAAAGGGACTGAGAAAATATTTGAAGACATTTTATTTGAAAACTTCCCTAATATGGGAAAGGATATAGTCCAACAAGTCCAGGAAACACAGAGAGTCCCATACAGGATGAATCCAAGGAGAAACAGACCAGACACATACTAATCAAACTATCAAAAATTAAATACAAAGGAAAATATTAAAAGCAGCAAGAAAAAAAAAAATAACATACAAAGGAATCCCGATAAGGTTAACAGCTGATATTTCAGCAGAAACTCTGCAAGCCAGAAGGGAGTGGCAGGACATATTTAAAGTGATGAAACGGAAAATACTACAACCAGGATTACTCTACCCAGCAAGGATCTCATTCAGATTTGATGGAGAAATTAAAACCTTTACAGACAAGAAAAAGCTAAGAGAATTCAGCACCACCAAACCAGCTTTACAAAAAATGCTAAAGGAACTTCTCTAGGAATGAAACACAAGAGAAGGAAAAGAGCTACAATAACAAACCAAAAACAATTAAGAAAATGGTAATAGGAACATATATATTGATAACTACCTTAAATGTAAATGAATTAAATGCCCAACCAAAAGACACAGATTGGCTAAATGGATACAAAAAGAAGACCCGTATATATGCTGTCTACTTCAGACCTAGGGACACATACAGACTGAAAGTGAGGGGATGGAAAAACATATTCCATACAAATGGAAATCAAAAGAAAGCTGGAGTAGCAATTCTCATATCAGACAAAATAGATTTTAAAATAAAGACTATTATAAGAGACAAAGAAGGATACTACATAATGATCAAGAAATCAATCCAAGAAGAAGATATAACAATTGTAAATATTTATACACCCAACATAGGAGCACTGCAATATATAAGGCAAATGCTAACAACCATAAAAGAGGACGTTGACAGTAACACAATTATAGTAGAAGACTTTAACACCCCACTCTCACCAATGGACAGAACATCCAAAATGAAAATAAATAAGGAAGCACAAGCTTTAAATGATACATTGAACAAAATGCACTTAATTGATATTTATAGAATATTCCATCCAAAAACAACAGAATACACTTTCTTCTCAAGTGCTCATGGAACATTCTCCAGGATAGAACATATCTTGGGTCACAAATCAGGCCTTACTAAATTTAAGAATATTGAAATCGTATCAAGTATCTTTTCTGACCACAGTGCTATGAGACTAGATATCAATTACAGGAAAAAATCTGTAAAAAGTACAAACACATGGAGGCTAAACAATACGCTACAAAATAATGAAGAGATCACGAAGGAAATCAAAGAGCAAATTAAAAAATACCTAGAAAAAAAATGACAATGAAAACTCGACAACCCATAACCTATGGGATACAGCAAAAGCAGTTTTAAGAGGGAAGTTTATAGCAATACAATCCTACCTCAAGAAACAAGAAACATCTCAAATAAAATACCTAAGCTTATACCTAAAGCAATTAGAGAAGGAAGAACAAAAAACTTCAAAGTTAGCAGAAGGAAAGAGATCAGATAAAAAAGAAATGAAAAATAAATGAATAACACAATATCAAAGATCAATAAAGCTATAAGCTGGTTCTTTGAAAACATAAACAAAATTGAAAAACCATTAACCAGACTCACTAAGAAAATAAGGGAGAAGACTCAAATCAATAGAATTAGAAATGAAAAAGGAGAAGTAACAAGTGACACTGCAGAAATACAAAGGATCATGAGAGATTACTACAAGCAACTACATGCCAATAAAATGGAAAACTTGGGAAAAATGGACAAATCCTTAGAAAAGCACAACCTTCCAAGACTGAACCAGAATAAATAGAAAATATAAACAGACCAATCACAAGTACTGAAATTAAGACTGTGATTAAAAATCTTCCAACAAACAAAAGCCCAGGACCAGATGGCTTCCCAGGCGAATTCTATCAAACATTTAGAGAAGAGCTATCACCTATCCTTCTCAAAGTCTTCCAAAATATAGCAGAGGAAGGAAAACTCCCAAACTGATTCTACGAGGCCACCATCACCCTGATACCAAAACCAAACAAAGATGTCACAAAGAAAGAAAACTACAGGCCAATATCACTGATGAACATAGATGCAAAAATCCTCAACAAAATACTAGCAAACAGAATCCAACAGCACATTAAGAGGATCATACACCATGATCAAGTGGAGTTTGTCCCAGGAATGCAAGCATTCATCACTTTACGCAAATCAATCAATGTGACAAACTATATTAACAAATTGAAGGAGAAAAAAACGTATGACCATCTCAATAGATGCAGAAAAAACTTTTGACACAATTCAACACCCATTTATGATAAAAACCCTCCAGAAAGTAGGCATAGAGGGAACTTACCTCAACATAATAAAGGCCATATATGACAAACCCACAGCCAACATCGTTCTCAATGGTGAAAAACTGAAACCATTTCCACTAAGATCACGAACAAGAAAAGGTCGTCCATTTTCACCACTATTATTCAACATAGTTTTTGAAGTTTTAGCCACAGCAATCAGAGAAGAAAAAGAAATAAAAGGAATCCAAATTGGAAAAGAAGAAGTAAAGCTGTCACTGTTTGCAGATGACATGATACTATACAAAGAGAATCCTAAAGATGCTACCAGAAAACTACTAGAGCTAATGAATGAATTTGGTAAAGTAGCAAGATACAAAACTAATGCACAGAAATCTCTTGCATTCCTATACACTAATGATGAAAAATCTGAAAGAGAAATTAAGGAAACACTCCCATTTACCACTGCAACAAAAAGAATAAAATACCTAGGAATAAACCTACCAAGGGAGACAAAGGACCTGTATGCAGAAAACTCTAAGACACTGATGAAAGAATTTAAAGATGATACCAACAGATGGAGAGATATACCATGTTCTTGGATTGGAAGAATCAACATTGTGAAAATGATTATACCACCCAAAGCAATCTACAGATTCAATGCAATCACTATCAAACTACCAATGGCATTTTTCACAGAACTAGAACAAAAAATTTCAAAATGTGTATGGAAACACAAAAGACCCCAAACAGCCAAAGCAATCTTGAGAAAGGAAAACGGAGATTGAGGAATCAGGCTCCTGGACTTCAGACTATACTACAAAGCTACAGTAATCAAGACTGTATGGTACTGGCACAGAAAAAGAAATATAGATCAATGGAACAGAATAGAAAGCCCAGAGATAAACCCACGCACATATGGTCACCTTATTTTTGATAAAGGAGGTAAAATATACAATGGAGAAAAGATAGTCTCTTCAGTAAGTGGTGCTGGGGAAACTGGACAGCTACCTCTAAAAGAATGAAATTAGAACACTCCCTAACACCCTACACAAAAATAAACTCCAATTGGGTTCAAGACCTAAATGTAATGCCAGACACTATAAAACTCTTAGAGGAAAACATAGGCAGAACACTCTATGACATAAATCACAGCAAGATCCTTTTTGACTCACCTCTTAGAGAAATGGAGATAAAAACAAAAATAAACAAATGGGACCTAATGAAACTTCAAAGCTTTTGCACAGCAAAGGAAACCAAAAACCAGACGAAAAGACAACCCTCAGAATGGGAGAAAATATTTACAAATGAAGCAACTGACCAAGGATTAATCTCCAAAATTTACAAGCAGCTCAATATCAAAAAAGCAAACAACCCAATCCAAAAATGGGCAGAAGACTTAAAAACACATTTCTCCAAAGAAGATATACAGATTGCCAACAAACACATGAAAGGATGCTCAACATCACTAATCATTAGAGAAATGCAAATCAAAATTACAATGAGGTATCACCTCACACCAGTCAGAATGGCCATCATCAAAAAAAGCTACAAACAGTAAATGCTGGAGAGGGTGTGCAGTAAAGGGAACCCTCTTGCGCTGTTGGTGGGAATGTGAATTGGTACAGCCACTATGGAGAACATTATGGAGTTTCATTAAAAAACTAAAAATAGAACTACCATAGGACCCAGCAATTCCACTACTGGGCATATACCCTGAGAAAACCATAATTCCAAAAGAGCCACATACCACAATGCATTGCATCTCTATTTACAATAGTCAGGACATGGAAGCCACCTAAGTGTCCATCAACAGATGAATGGATAAAGAAGCTGTGACACATATATGCAATGGAATAATACTCAGACATAAAAAAGAAACAAAATTGAGTTATTTGTAGTGAGGTGGATGGACCTAGAGTCTGTCATACAGTTAAGTAAGTAAGAAAGAGAAATACAAATACCATATGCTAACACATATATATGGAATCTAAAAAAAAAAAAAAAAAATTGTTATGAAGAACCTAGGGTTAGGATAGGAATAAAGATACAGACGTAGAGAATGGACTTGAGGACACAGGGATGGGGAAGGGTAAGTTAGAACAAAGTGAGAGAGTGGCATAAACATACATACACTACCAAATGTAAAACAGCTAGTGGGAAGCAGCCGCATACCACAGGGAGATCAGCTCAGTGCTTTGTGACCATCTAGAGGGGTGGAATAGGGAGGGTAGGAGGAAGGTGCAAGAGGGAGGAGATATGGTGATATATGTATAGCTGATTCACTTTTTTATAAAGCAGAAACTAACACACCATTGTAAAGCAATTTTACTCCAATAAAGATGTTAAAAAACAAAACAAGACATAATGGCCATTTTTTTGTGAATATGCCATGACTGAAGTAAAATTATATTTGCCCTTTGTTAGGTACAAAGTCTATATGTTTATATAACTTATATAATGATAACATATAAGTCTATATGTTATCATTATATAATCAGATATTCAATACCCTTAAATATTTTTTGTCTATTTAATCTCTTGACTACTAAGTCTGTTTAAATCTCTACCATAAAAGTGGAATAGTCCATTTCTACTTGTCTTTTGGACACTTGCTTCCTGTATATCTCAAAGATATATTGTTAAATTATGATACATTAATATATTGATATAAGATATATTGTTATATACCACTATGATATACTGATATGTTGTTCATGGTAATGGCTGTTAAATCTTATCGGCAAATTGTAACTCTATCAAATAAAATAATTATCTTTTTGTCTTAAAAAAAGAAAGCTAGTACTGTGTCTATCTCCTTATAATAATAGACTCTTGCAACCAAAAGACATAAAAAGATTAGGACAACCATAACTTATAGAGTTTACTGAGTTTGGATTCATCCTGGCATGAGAAAAGCTTAGTATAATAATCCTGCTACACATAAATGAAAACATCTAATTACTTATCTTAATAAAGATGTATAATAATATTTTTGGAGTTTGGATGTAAAAGGCCTTAGCTGAAAGATTTTATATACATGAGATGCCACATATTAGCTAATTTATGTTTTCTCATTTTAACATCATGATGAACTGCTAATTTCAATCTTTCTAAAAAACAAGAACTATCAAAGTCAAATACTAAAACTATTATTTATCAATAGGGGTCTATTGAACAACTCTGTAGCCTCTAGTTCCTTGAGTATTTCATCATAATTATTTTATAATATTGTTATGTCATTTCCCTTAAAAGTTGACTTGCTATTTAAATACTAATGAGAACATTAGTTTACCAACAAATTGTGCACTGAATGCATAACAGGGCACCATATGGGAACATTTAAAGGACATATACATGAGGAACTATGGTAGCTAATTAAAAATTAAAGATAAAAGAAGGGTAATACCCACTCAACTGCTGAATTACTGAGAAGTCTTATTCTTCTAGTTAAGTTAAAGAATAAATAGGTACAACCTCTTGCACAAGCTAAGTATGAGGGAAATGCTCTGAGTTAGGTTTTCAGAACTTTGTTAATATGAAAAATATTTATTTATTATATCTATATCTCATTGCTAACTTAAACACAGGTATTGTAGCTACTGGGTGCTGAGCTCCTGGAAGGCAGAGGGTTCTGTCTTAGACTTCACGTTTGCCATAACAAGGTGATTTTAATGGAAAAAAAATCAAATATTCTATAAAGAACTATACATTACTTTTAGAAAGAGAGGGGGGAAAGAAAAACCAAAGCAATACTAGTGGTTTTTGTTTTATTATCAAAGTGATAAATAGCTTTATTTACTTAACCACAAAAATAAAGCTAAGTTTCCCCATGCTTAAAATAAAATACCCTGAACAGCAAATATTATACCATATAAAGTTAAAGCATCCATGAAAACTAAAAATCAAACTTGAGAGAGATGCTATGTTATCCTCCAGAGTCTCTTAAAGACTATACTGAAAATTACACTTTTTACGATAGCTGGTTGTACAAAGGTAACTTAGACAAGTATGTTAACAATAGTTTTTTTAAATGATAATTCCTTTAGGAATATCATTATTTTAAGTGTAAGATAAAGTGAAACTCACCATGTTAAGTCCGTGCTTAATAAAAATACAAAGATAGATTTGGAATGTACACATTTGGAGAGATTGGTAGAGGGAAGGTAGGTCAAAAAGGGTCACACCTGGTAGTTTCATTTTGGCAAGAAAATATATCTCCTTCACAAAATTTGTGGTTGATTGAAAAATAAACCTTATTATATACAATAAAATTATAATTCATGGTATCATTTATTTATGCTAAGTCCATCCTTAAAAATCTTCCCAGGCCTATATCAGAGAGTCAGTTAATAATGAAGAGTATCCATATTTGAATGATAACATGGTTTTTAACTAATACTTCCCATTGTCATGCTGAGTCACTACTGATAATTTAGAAACATAATTATTCTTACTAAATATATATGGGCACACACACTCACACAATGTGTACACATGATCTTGTATAAACTTAGCATACAGCTCCACCAGGAGCTCTGTTATCCCTGAAGCTAAGACTCATTAAGAGAGGCTAATCAAATTCCTGAATAAGAGCCCAGTGGTAGGCTGAATAAAGGTACCCCAGAGATGTTCACATCCTAATTTCCACAGCCTCTGAATGTGTCACCTTACTATGTGACAACTGTGATTAAGAATCTTGAGGTGGAGAGACTATCCTAGATTATACAAGTGAACTCAATGAAATAACAAGATGTGGTACATATATGCAATGGAATATTACTCAGCCATAAAAAAGAATGAAATAATGCCATTTGGAGCAACATGGATGGACCAAAAGATTGTCACACTAAGTGAAGTCAGTCAGAGAAAGACAAATATCATATGCTATCACTTATATGTGGGATCTAAAAAAATCGTATAAATGAACTTATTTACAAAACAGAAATAGAGTCACAGATGTAGAAAACAAACTTATGGTTACCAAGGGGGAACAGGGGGAGGGATAAATTGGGAGATTGGGATTGACATTTACACACTAGTATATATGGAATAGATAACTAATAAGAACGTACTTTATAGCATAGGGAACTCTACTCAATACTCTGTAATGACCTATATGGAAAAGAATCTAAAGATGAGTGGATATATGTATAACTGATTCAGTTTGCTGTACAGCAGAAACTAACACAACATTGTAAATCAACTATACTCCAATGAAAATTAATTTAAAAAAAAAAACAAGTGTACTTATAACGGCAAGTCAGGGGGAGAGAAGATGTGAGCACAGAAGCAGAAGCTGAAGTGATCTGAGGAAGCAGACATGGGCCAAGGAATGTGGGCAGCCTCTAGAAGCTGGAAAAGGCAAGGAAGTGGATTCTCACCTAGAGCCTCCAAAAGAACTCAGTCCTGTGCACACTACTTAGAGCTTCTGACCTCCAGAACTGTAAGATAATAAACTTGTGGTGCTGTAAAACCACTAAGTTTGTGGCAATCCGTTACAACACCAATAGGGAACTAACATCAGACCCCAGTTCATCTCACAGTCCAGATATCACTTATGTAAGTCTGATTAAATTAGTAGGAAACAAGCAAACTATCAGCTGTTTTACCATTAATTTAAAGGTCTTTTTTCTCCTATGTTGCTTTCTGTTTGTTTCAACACTATCTACTTAAATAAAACACCTTTCTTCTTGATGTCGAATGACAGTCAAAATAAATCTGCACAGGACTAAGCCTAGTAATAATGACTAGAATCACATGATAGGATTTTATAAAAATCACTATAAATGCTCAAATAAATGACACCCCTGACTGGGAAATATATGAATTTGGAACTGTGGGCATGTGTGGGTGTACGTGGATGTGTGTACATGTTTTTATTCTCATTAGATGAGAAAGTACAAAAATGTGATATCTTTCTATTATGAGAAACTTGTACTTAATTGTATATTTCTATGCTTTCTATTGGCTACACAATTTGCAATCATCCTATGCCTTATTAAGCACCAAGTGTTTTTGGTGCTGCAAATGGCAATTCGTACTTACAAGAACACCTTATATAAAACCAAGACAAAATTGAAAATTTTAAGAAGTACCTTATCCCCAGGAAGAAGCTTTGCTCATTTATCATTTCTATCATAATGAACAAATGAAAAGTATCTCTGTAAACATTTCAAATTCAAGTTGACATTTAATTTTCAAGGAGAAAGTTGGTTTTTTTTCTTGATCATTTAACATTGGCTCCTTGTTTTTTTCAGGCAGTGATATGGAAAATTGTAAAGCACTCAGCATAGACTTGTTTGGAACTGCTTCTTTACCAAGAAAAGGCAAAAAGTACCCATAAGGAAAACCTGGTTCTTTATTTAGCAAGAGACAGAGGATATATTTTTTCAGTGGAATAAAACTGGTACGTTCAACATAGTTGACTCAAGTTTTTATTATCACTAGACTAATGCTTTGCAATTCTGTTTTCTTTTCTGAAATTTCAATAGCAATGCTCTATTTCCTTTTTACCTTCCCTTTCTCCAAAGCCCACTGAAATGATTCTACAGAGTTATTTCATATACTACATTTTTAAGGAAAGAAACAATTTTGACAGGTTTCCTTCTTAAATGTTAAAGAAATAGCCTAAATTATTGACATTTCCCTGCAAGTTCTATTCTCTAAATCCTGTATGATTCTCATCCAATCTCCCAGGGGGTACCAAATTCCACATCTTTTTTCTCATCTCTAAGCTTAGTGAGATATGAAGCAGATGGTTAGGCTTTGGCTGTTTCAGGGATGATGCAATATCTCCTATTCCTTTTGCTGTTTTTTAACTATTAAGGGCTCTTCGAAGACTACAATTTTACTTATCTCAAGTCCCTATTTTGACTTTTACATATATTTTTCAATCACAATTTCTTATTCTCTATTTAAAAAGACTTTAAACTTATTAATTTAACTAATGTTCACTTAATATGAACCAAAATAAGCACTGAGAACATAATGATGGAGACAACAGGATTTCTACCCAGAAATTGCTGAGGGGTAGACAAAAATAAATATTTACAGTAATGTGTAGTCAGTGCTAATACAGGTGTATCTAGTATGTTGAAGGAGCACTGAAAATGGAGCAACTCCTGCTGTAGGCAACCGGGGTCAGGGGCTGAGATGAGGAGAGAGCATGCAGAAGACATTTTTAGTTGCCTACCCGACAGCTACTTTTACCACTTTTGAAAATCCCACTTCCCACTATAGAGACAGGGAAGGCCATATGCTTGCTTTCCCAGTCCTTCTTGAACCTACGACATGGACATAGACCCCACTGTTGATTAATGATTAATTCCAATCATATCATTGGGCTACCCTGAGGTGCCCCTGCATCCCATCCTGCTAATCTCTAGACATTTTGTTACATTATGCAATCAATACCCTTAATTACTTAGCCATGGTATGCTGGGTAATTTCACTACCAATCAGAAGTAACTGATACAGGTATAAGGGCAGCTTCCCAGAAAAAGGTAATTTTTAATCATTTTAATAAATGTATATGAGATTGCCAAGCTGAGAAGATGGGGGATTCCAAACAAAAGGAAGATCACATAGGGAAAACACTGAATATTAATGGAACACCAAGTGATTAATACAGCTGAAGTTTAGTTTATGTGTCAAAGATAGGCTGGAAAATAGATTGAATATTTATATTGTTTGGCTTAAATATAGTCAATATTTTAATATGCTCTTCATAACCATTTAGTAAGACTTCTTACTGTGTTATTTTAAGTTACTAGATTTTGAAAAGACTCCTTTTACGGGAGGTAATAAAATAATACTATAAATGGTAATAGTTATTGAGTGTTCACTATGTACCACATGTTAAATTAAACACTTTGTGTATTTCATTTAATACTCACAAAAATCTGTTACTGGCATCTTGCAAATCAGATATGAGATTGTTTGCAAACTTAAGTGACTAATGTCACCCAACTAGCAAGTGGCATGGTCAAGACACAAATACTCATCTAACTGACACAAAGCCTGCTCTCATAACTACTAGAGGAGGTTTTGTTTTGCATTTGTTTTTGTTTCAATTTGTCATTTTGAAAACAATTATTTCACTGGGAGTATATTTATCACTACTGACCTCTAGGCATTAAATGCCAACAGTGCCTCCATCATTGTGACAACTCACCGTGACATCCCACGTATTAATGTGCATTTAACACAGATGCTGGACTAAAGAAACTTACTTGGAAAGCCTATAAACAGTTATTATTCACCCTACTTTAAGTTACTGAGACTTTGCATCAACCTCATACTTCCAAAATAGGTCTCAAGGCTTTCTTCTCAAATCTTTCCCACCTGTTGGATGTTACCTAAAATTCTGTGTGTTTGGGTCTCAGATCTGTAAAGGTAGCAACTATCCCTGTAAGAAGTGAAACTTTGCTCATCATTTATTCACAACATTGTGAATAAAAGATAAAAGGAAGGTATTTATGGAAATGGGAGCAATCATGAAGATATACTGCAGATGAAAAGACTGAATATTAACAAAGGAGGTTGGAAGCACCATAGGCACACACCCTTTATGACACTGTCAAGAACTTGTTCCCTAGAATTCTCCACAATCAAAGGCATGGAGTAAATGAACTTTCCAACTCCTTTTATTTTATCTCCATGATCAAACAAATATTTAAAATGTATGCAAGTCCTCTGGGGGAAAAACAAAAAGGATGGTGAAATAGTGGTTTTCATACTATGGTATTCTTTTGTAGACATATATCTAAACCCCAAACTATCAAGTGAGAAGAGTATCGTTATTAGTTAGTGTGATAGAGGACAGAGGTCCTAGCTAGGCGGGCTTGTGTTATTTGGGTAATTGTGAAATATCAATAAAAGTTCAATGGGTTTCCTAAACACAACTATAAGTAACACAGATAATTAAGTACTCTACAGAAGACACACGTCATGAGAACATGAATCCTCGTGAAAGTAATTATTACTCTATCAAAGAAAAGGTCTAATATAACATTTTAATGTTAATAGGGAATTAGAAAAGGTAGCCATGGGGGTCTAAATGAATATAAATTAAGCCTCATAATGTTTTCAGAAATGTAAATGCACACATTTTCTCACATTATACTAGTGCTTGTTCTTTCTTTCCACAATTAAGAAATTATTGAGAAACAGTATACTTGAATCTAACAAAACACATATTAAGTCATGTTATCAGACTAGCAGAGTGTTGTTATTTTCTGTAGTTTAAGTGTTGGTGATCTTTTTTTTTTAACATCTTTATTGGAGTATAATTGCTTTACAATGGTGTGTTAGTTTCTACTTTATAACAAAATGAATCAGCTATACATATACATATGTCCGCATATCTCTTTCCTCTTGCATCTCCCTCCCTCCCACCCTCCCTATCCCACCCCTCTAGGTAGTCACAAAGCACGGAGCTGATCTCTCTGTGCTATGCGGCTGCTTCTACTAGCTATTTTACATTTGGTAGTGTATATATGTCCATGCCACTCTCTCACTTTGTCCCAGCTTACCCTTCCCCCTCCCCGTGTCCTCAAGTCCATTCTCTAGTAGGTCTATGTCTTTATTCCCATCCTGCCCCTAGGTTCTTCATGCCCTATTTTGGTTTTTTTTAGATTCCATATATATGAGCTACCATACGGTATTTGTTTTTCTCTTTCTGACTTACTTCATTCTGTATGATAGACTCTAGGTCCATCCACCCCACTACAAGTAACTCAATTTCATTTCTTTTTATGGCTCATTTCTTTTATTCTTTTATATATTCCATTATATATATGTTTTATGCCTGAGTAATATTCCATTGTATATATGGGCCACATCTTCTTTATCCATTCATCTGTCGATGGATACGTAGGTTGCTTCCATGTCCTGGTTATTGTAAATAGTGCTGCAATGAACATTGTGGTACATGACTCTTTTTGAATTATAGTTTTCTCAGGGTATATGCCCAGTAGTGGGATTGCTGGGTCATATGGTAGTTCTATTTTTAGTCTTTTAAGGAACCTCCATACTGTTCTGTATCAATTTACATTCCCAAGTTTTGGTGATATTTTCGCTGCCTAAGTCATATTTAATTAAAATATAAGAAAATGGAGGATAATAAAAAAGGAAAAAATTAAATCTTCTGAAATTTACCATTTGTAGATGATAACTACTATTGCATTTTTAAACATTTCTGTAGACTTCTGTATATAGAAAAAATACATATACATTGTTGGAATTTTTTAGAGCACTTAATATATTGCTCTGTGCATTGCCCTTTTTTACACAAAAATGTTTTGTGGTAAAGCTTCATCTTGGTCATTCTAATTCTGTTTAATAAGTAGAATAAGGACATGACACACTATATATGAATTTTCCATATTTTTTTAAGTTTTAAAAATTGGGAACTACTTTGATGTTCAAAAATAGATACTAGGTAAAACTAAAAGTTGCAATAAACAACTCTGTAGGTAATCACTGGTTACCTGTTTTACTTAAAAAAAAAATACAACCTAATGAATAAAAGTGAGATTCTGCAAAATAATTGATTTTTAGAGCTTTTGATGCACTTAGACAAGTTGCCCTCCAATATAATGTCAAAATTTAAACCCCAAACTTATTTGTATCCCACATCTTAACCTACACTTACTTGTTAGTTTTTTATCTGTCAGTCCAAGAGATTATATCATTTTAAATATTTGTGTTTCTATGACCCTCAAACATTTTCTTCACATTTTCTGACCAGTTTCAGGAACATGTTAATTTTCAGAGACCCAGTGATGACATAACTTGGAAAAACTTCATGAGGCCTGAACATCCTGATGCCTGCCACATAAATAATCTATGTGTCTGAGGAAATTTAGGTTTTAAGTTAAGTGTGACCTCATTCTGAAGGTGTATTCCTAGGATGCAGTAGCCTTCCCAGAAGATACCTCTAGAGCAGGCTTTAGGGAGAATTAACTACACATGCAATTTTGTAGTTAAAGTTCCTTTGTTGAATAATCCTCCTCACTTGCTCTTTTGATAGGTACGGCTGGCCAATTTTAAGGAAAAGCCTTGTCACTTTACTTTCCAATGAAAACTCCAATAGGATTTTCCAAAAAAGTTTCAATATAAATTTTGCAACGAATAACATTCTCTTTCCTGTTTTTCAAAGAAAGTGGGAAAGGGACTCAAAATACTACCTCTGCTTTGGGAAAGCTCAAAAACAGAGGAAGTATTTGGAGTCCCTGATCTTCCTGTCCAGCCTCTACCATAAGGCCACTGAAAAGCCCTAGGTAATATCTTTATTATCATGTGCCTATAGTCACACAGGAAAAACACTACCTGAGGAATCTAAGAGAGTTGATAATGGAAGACCACCACCTTCAACAGAGGATGGAACATTATGTAGCCAACATTCAGGTATCATTGGGGTATCAATTCTGATACTAAGTTTCTACTGTACCAAAATTAATATATTTAAATTGTAATCTAATTCAGAGAAGGGAAGCACAGAAAATTCTCACATATCCTAAAGCTAGAATTCACTTTAATATTCATCAAACTGTCTTTAAAAATGCACATACATATGCGCACACTGTAGGTACTGGTTAAAAATATATTTTTACATATGTAATGTATGTATATTTATGTTTAATCGTAATACATGTCTTTACGTAACTTTAAAAGATACACTATAAAAGTATACATATATATATTTTTATGTACAAAAGTAACATAAAAGTTATGTCATCTTCTAATCAGAAGAAAGGAGTCCTATTTTCTTCTTTAGTTACACATAACTCAGTGTGCCAAAAAATCTAGCTATTTCAACCTTTTAATTTGTAGGATTTGGATCGTCAGTCTTCTAATTTGCATATTTATATTTCTTTCCCCTCAGAGCTTGGTAAGTCATGAAAATCATTCCTAAAATCTTCTTAAGATCATAACAGAAATTAATGTGTTTTTTCCCATTAAAATATGTCAAATCTGGATATTACTTGTGAATTGAATTACCTTCTATTTGTTTGAGGAATGGATAACTATATTTTAAAAGCCTATTGGCTAGTGGTCAAAGATCAATAGAAGAATAATAGAAATCTGTGTTCTATAGAAAAAAGGATGACGAGCATTATGGATGTGTTCATAAAACAAAATTCAAATATGTTATGCCCATAATGTACATCTTTTGAGAGATTATTAGCAGATGATTGGGGAGGTAAAAGTGTAAGCAAACATGAGAAAAAAGAAAATTTTAGGGATTCTGTGCTTTGATTGATATTACCTATGAATAAGTCTTGATTTCTAAAAGATTAAAGTGGATATCTTCCACTATGATTAAATAACCTCTTTGAAGTACTCTAAATGTTTAAGCTATTTTAAAATATATTTAGAAAAAATAATTAGACACAAGAAAAAGTTAACATTTAGATAATAAACACTCAAGAAAAAAATATATCAGTACCTGCCATCACATATTTCTGTTACATTTTTGAATTTCCCAAACTATGTTGTATATTTAAAGAAGACTAAATTAATTTCAACTCTTGCAAATATTAGTATATTAACACAATATCTCATTATGTTTTTATTATCAACCTTCTTAATTATTATTCATTATATACATTTATGCTCTTGTTTCCCAAGGATACTTATCCTTTCTTTCACCTGGAACTATAAACACAGTTATGTAAATATCATTATGTGTCTTACACATTATTCAATAAATGCTTTAATTAATTATGGTGAAAGTTTTATTTTAAAAAACTTTGCTGAGGAAAAACATTTCTTTCTCATTATTTAAGTGGTAGCAGTGTTGTAATTCAGTTTAAAAATCCAAAATTTTAAAAAATTTAAATAAAAGCAATTTTAATTCCTTTATGGTCAGCTAGATTATAGTAACTACTAGAGAGCCCAACCTAACTGTACAATTTTACCCAATATAAAAAAATACAGGAAGAAACTAAAGTGGTAGAAAACAACTGTTAGGGAAATGGATATGTCTCTAAAGATTGGAGAAAAGATTGAGTAATTAATATTCCCAAGGGATTGAGACTCCTTATGTCTGCCAAAATCATGACATCCTTTGAAGAAGTTTCTACCTTCTGCTTTATAATTGCTCCTGGATACCTATATGGGCTAGCTGCAAAAATGTGATTTTGATTACTCTTCTTTCCATATGTACTTGAGTTAACTCAAGTAAGCAAAGCTCTTTCTCATTCTAAAAAGTGTATATGGCAAATATGAATAATAGGGAAAAACATTTAAGGATGAGATTTACCCAAAAAAAAAAAAGAAAAATTCCACTACCCCTATTCTGTTTCTCTGACAAGGGAAAAAATAATGTCTAGCAGCAATTTTTGTTCTTCTGCTTCTAACTTGAAGATGAAAGTCGATTTGTGAATATTTAAAGTTTTTCTTAACATGCTGATATTTGAGGTAGACAAATTATAGTAAATTATTGTGTTGAATGTTTTAGTGTTGTAACGGATGAGTTACAAGTTGGCAATTTGTGGACTCTAAAACAAGAAGAAATGTAAATTAGTGGGGAAAGTTTCTGAACACCTGGTACTTTCTTTCAGTTGTTTTATATGTCATATGTTCTCCACCTCCCCCAAAGAGATTTGGGTCATACCCATGCTCAGTTTTGAATCATCTTCTTTTTTACTTAGTTGATACTATTTTCAACAAAGTCTTAAAGATTTTGATAAAATTATTTTCAATGCATACATAATATCCTTTATTATGTCTAAAGTAAATATTCAAGAATTGTACACAATTTGATTTCAAATACTTTCTATAGCTCCAAAGACTTAGAATAAGAGAGCAAGGAAAAGAGGGTGCATAACTTCAAAAAATTCGGGGTTTGTGACGAATGTTTGGGAATGTGTTTAAATGACCCATCACAAACAGAATGAAAATGACGCTACTGACAATGGAAGGAAAATACTGAGTGATCATGTGCAAGAAAGACTAAAAGTCAAAATTCTAAGCCAAAATCTGTATTTTACTTCACTCCTATCTCATCTATTTAACATTATTATATTATATGCTTAATTGATAAACTGTAAGTGCTCCTTATCTGATGAAAATTGTGCAGCCTTGGAAATTTCCCCATACCTAACCTGAGTACTCATAGAAGAAAACAGAATAAAAAAAACTGATTTTAGTAACAGGAGTCACTCCTAGTAGACATTTAAATTTCTGGTAGTCTGAGTTCTTTTCCTTGCCTCATTTCTGCAATTTCTAATCTAGCCACCTCACACCTTTCCTATTTACTATCATGAAACAATATTTATTATTTGAGAGATTTAAAAGTAAATTGAATCTACTAAATAATATCTATACCCTGGAATAGACCAAATAACATTCCTTTTCTCAGCATATCACCCAACTCAGACCACATGATAAGATTCTTATAAATACACACAGTACATAAAGTATTTTATCTTCTCCTTAAAAATATTTATCCATTTCAGCTACTTGCAATGACCAATAAAGCTAGCTGTGTTTCTCTTACCTTACTCCTACCAGTGTTTGAAATAGCTCCTTTGGTGGGACAATCTATAACCTGAGTGTAGATAATACCTGCACAAGTGATTCATTAGTTTAAATAAAGATAAAAATGTGAACTCAGTGGATTTTTACATTGATATAAATTTAAAATCAAGAGTTGGATACATCCCATTCCACAAAAGTTTGGTGTAACTGAAAAGCAAAAAGGAAAGTAGAGGTCAGACACTGGGCTCCAAACTCCTCTTGATGCTTTCTCCTGGGCAAATGACACCAGGGCTTTGGTCATGATTTTTCTCCTTTAGAAAACTAAATATTGCTGACAGCATCTTTAAAATTGTCCTAGTGATCTTGTATTTGAATACTGTGCTATGCAGACACATATATGCTGGATAAATGAATATTAAAGGTTTGACTCTTTTATTTTGAAATTCCTCCTAGTGAAAACTTACTAGATTTGCTTCATTAGATACATTAACTTCATTACTTAATATCCTTATCTTGTTTTTGAGCAACCGATTTCTTTTTATTTTGCAACTTCGCTCTAAGTTATTTTTGTGAATTTTTAAAGAGTCATTTGTACAAAGACTGAAAAATAGTCACCATTTTTTATATTCAGAATAATCTGACAATATAAATTATACCACAATAAAGTTGATTTAGAAAAAACATGATAATGGTTCTTACCTCAATGCTAATATATTTGTTGTAGACATATTTTGAAAAATTAGTTTTTGGAATAAGGAGATACATCTTATTGTGACTTCTTCAAAGCATACAATATACATCTAATATATATATTAAGTCATTTAAACTGGGCAATTATTTGTATGTGATTCATTTTATTCCTTTTTCAGCACCATAACTAATTTCTGAGGTTTTCTAATGAATCCACTTGTTTTTACAAATACAACCTTGTTATGTTCCCGTTATTATAAATTGCTTTATATTATAATATTTTATTATATAGAGAGATGTTTTCTTTTCAGAGGATATTTTCTAATTAGCAATCTAAACCTATTTCAGCTCCTCAAAAGTGGCAAGAGCAATTTTTGAGAAGAGATACACCAATCCATTTGCATTATGGAAATCCATACTGCCCTAAAATCAATAGTTAACAAAGTTGTTTGGGGGACCATCTGCATTAGAATTATCTGGAATGTGGGTTAGCAAAAGCAATTCCTGGTTTCTTGTTAGGATCTCTGGAGGTAGGGTCCCCAAATCAGAATTTTATAAAGCTCCTCAGGTAATCTTTAAGCTTACTAAGGTTTGAGAACCTCTAACCCAGAGTGTTATGCTTCTTTGTTAATTCTGAATCATATCTTTATATAAGTTAGGCTTATAATTTAAAGGGTTTCTCATCTTCATTATAATCTAAGCAACCTACCGTGTGTTTTACAGTGAATACTAGATCCTCAGTTTGGAACAAGTGCATCTCTTGTTAATGTGAGATTCTAACATGGTCTCATATGCCCAGCTGTGCTCCGGAGAAAAGTGTCAGCCTCTCGCCATTGATTCTCCTTCTCCTTATTAAGAAAATGGGCATTTATTTAAAATGTGAAAGAAATTACAACACATTACAAATTTTAAAAAGCTGACAAATACATAAAACATCAATTCAAAACTAACATGATGTTTTTATTAATTGACTGGCACAGCTCCATAATACCTTTTCCTCTATATTTTTTTTAACTACAGATACATGAATCATCTTTCTAATTGTATTTTCTACAGAGAGAGTAAAAAGTTAATCCAGTCTTTCCTCTTGAGTACTTGATCAAATTTTCATTATCATTATTAGCTTAGAAAAGTTTATTTAAATTTCATAACTTCTTACTGAAAGTGCCATGGAAAGTGCATGCTTGTCAATTTGGGGGAAATCTCTCTATAGCTTTTTCTTATATATGAGCTGTAAGATTTAGAATAATTTTCTGTAGAGTAGTTGCTTGCTTTTTGTTCACTATCCACCTAGAATACGTCTGATGTCATTAAGCACATTCATATTGTGACATGACCACTGGTCCTGCACCTGTGGATCATGATGTTGGGTATGTCATTACAGTGAGTAAAAGCCAATGATACACTAGAGTGGTTATAAATAACTATACATAAAAGTGATTGAATCATATAAATTACCTTACTAAACACAAATTAAATATATTATCTGCTCAATTCCCTCAAATCAGACTCCAAAAATCACTCCATTGTTTATTCTCCACAGTGACTCCACAGTCACTCCAGTGTTTACTCTCATCTCTATTTTCACCTTTCTCAGTAATAAGCACTACAGTTCACCCATCTGCGAAACTGGGAAATTTTGTTTTCCCAGTTTTAACTATGTCCACTTGGTATGATTTCGTGGAGACAGAACAAGAAAAAAAAATCTTCACAGTTAAAATTTAACTTAAAATTCTATTATTATTGGCAGGCAGAGACCTGGGACTATTTCTAAACCTCTGCTTCGCAAACAACTCACATATCCAATGAGTCACTGAATTATGGTAATTTTATTTCCTACATCCTACTTAGCACTAGAATCTCATCTCTTCTTTCATTCCAACTGGCACTTCCACAGTCTAAGTCAGGAGCATCTCCTGCCTAGAGCCCCACAATGGCCTCCTCCTGCATTAAGTTTTGTTGCCCTTCAATTCATTCTCTACAGTATACGCCATTTTTAGAATGTGCATTTGGTCATTTAAAATCCCTGCTTAAATTCTTCAAAAATTTAGAATTAAGTTTTTGTCCTACGTCAGTAAACATAGTGCAAAGGATCTTTAGGATTGAACCTTTGTCCACAATTTCCCCCTTTCTCCTAAAAACTCAGGGATCTAGCCCAACCTGACTGACTTTGGTCTTTCACTACAACATGTATTTTCTTGCCTCAGTGCCTTGATAGTTTCTGAACCTTCTGCTTAGACCACTCTTCTCTTTTCACCCACTTCTTTTTTTCTTTTAAACATCTTTATTGGGGTAAAATTGCTTTACCATGGTGTGTTAGTTTCTGATAAAGTGAATCAGCTTTACATATACATATATCCCCATATCACCTCCCTCTTGCATCTCCCTCCCACTTTTCCTAACCCACCTCTCTAGGTGGTCACAAAGCACTGAGCTGATCTCCCTGTGCTATGTGGTTGCTTCCCACTAGCTATCTATTTTACATTTGGTAGTATATATAAGTCCATGCCACTCTCTCACTTCGTCCCAGCTTACCCTCCCCCCGCCCTTGTCCTCAAGTCCATCCATTCTCTATGTCTTCGTATTTATTCCTGTCCTGCCCTTAGGTTCTTCAGAACCTGTTTTTTTTTTTTTAGATTCCATATATATGTGTTAGCATACTGTATTTGTTTTTCTCTTTCTGACTTACTTCACCCTGTATGACAGACTCTAGGTCCATTCACCTCACTACAAATAACTCAATTTCGTTTCTTTTTATGGCTGAGTAATATTCCATTGTATATATGTGCCACATCTTCTTTATCCATTCATTTGTCGATGGACACTTAGGTTGCTTCCATGTCCTGGCTATTGTAAATAGAGCTGCAATGAACATTGTTTTACCCACTTCTTATACCAGATCTACCTTATGTCTCAATTTAAAAGTCAGATATTATGGGAAATCTGACTCCTGTGCTTTTCAATGGAACTTTGTATTTCTGTTCTCATGATACTAATCATAGTTGACACTCATACCTTGTTCAATTATCTGCCTTTCTCCCTAGATCATAAGCCTAAGTGAAAGTAGGAACAATGTCTTGCTCATCATTCTCTGCCAAATATATAAACTCAATAAGTATTTATTGGAATAAATTACTAAATAACTGAAAAATATTTGCAATCAAACATATTGGGGCATTTTTATGGCTTCAGTAAAGTTTAAACGGATCATAAATCAGTTTTCTGATGTATAAAACAGAAATAATAGTATACACTCCATGGGTGTGTTGTGAAAATTATTAATAATATATATGAATATTAACAGTCTGTGGCATGCACACTGGGAGTGCTCAACAATGAAGTATACTACCATTAATTAGATTTTTATTGCTTCATATTGACTTCGAATTTTGTTTTTTGGTATATTCACTTTGGCTAGCTGAAAACACCATCAATTGTTTCATTGGTCAAACCACTGGTCAAGGAATCCTAACCCTTGTCATTTTTTCTCCTGGTTCAATGACTTTCTATGCTGTAAATATTGGTCAGTGGACACTTTGGTGGGAATAGCTTCTTGACCAGTAGGAAAGTGTCATTGTACATTACACTGTGATATTGTTTTCTCATTCTTACATGCTTTTCTGTTCTTGACCAGCATTTTTTTGTCTATATTATTTTTACAAGAAACAACAGACTTTGGTGAGGGTGCTATTAGAATGACTACTGCTCAAATTTAAAAAAAAAAATCCTTTTTCTCTGGTTCATTTCTTTTTCCTAAAGAACAAATCCATTTTCACAATTATATTTTTTTAATAAAATTCTGCCAGCTGAAATTGACACAGAAAATTGCACACTGGTGGGCAATCACTATTCAATTACACAAACACACACACAATTTGAATGAACAAAACAAATGACATAGAAAAGGAGAGAGTAGGCAAATAAAAACAGTAGTATATGAATTGAGGTAAGTGGACTGCAATATAATCTTTCACAAAAATACCTATTTTCTCTTGTCCAAATTGTCTTTCTGTGAGCTTGAAAAGGTTATTCTGTTTTGTTAAATTGAAATTACTGTGTTGACTATTTTGACAATGCAATCAAACAGTTCAATCATTCTGTGACCATTAGCCTCCCTGGCAGAATCACAGCCACAGGGACATCTAATGCTGTGAAAAATAATTCTCAGTGTAATTTCCAAAAACCTACTGGCTGTAAATAATCATAGACGTGTAAGTTATATTTCAACTAGCAAGACTTGTTTTCCTGTTCAATTTCTATGAAACCAAATCAAACGCATATATGGTACATAGTATATGTGTAAACAAAGTTCCAACCATTCACTCAGCTTAGCGTTTTCCACCTGTTTTATAAAAATGAATTAAACTAGGTATTTGTTTAAAAAAGGTTTACCTTTCATTTCACAACTCTGTGAAAAAATACTACTCTTTTTCACCTTATCTCAAAGTTCTCCCACAAATTCTATGTATTTAATTTTATTACAAATACTATTTTTATTTAAATTATGTTTTTGAATATAGGCAGTACCTCTCTCCCTAAAAGGAAAACAGGGCATTTTGAAGAAAAAGCAAGATGCACACACTAAGAGACCTAAAACTATAGGTTCACAAATTAAGTTGATTGATTATTAATTCTTAAATAATTCCAGTGAAGTCAAATAAAGTAGTTCCACTAAGTAAATTAAATAATAATAATCAAAGGAATATGCAATTTCTTCCCCTACATTCAATCCTGCAACATCAAGTATATAATTTTTTCCTTTACAAAAGTCTCTAAATTTTTGATAAATTATAAATGTTATTGGATTGAACACTGTCCCTGCCACTTAAATTTAGGAGAAAAAAAATTTTGTCTGACTTAGTGAATGTTATTAGCTTTGTGTCTAGTTTTTATTATAGTACTTTCACCACTAATGCAGGAAATGAGGGTACTATGAATGTATTTTGGGACCTCAAGAGGAAGTAATTTCAATGCAATATGAATATTATAGGGAAAAGACTCATCCAAAATATTTCAGAGTATAATAGTGACAGAGTGAAAAGAATACTATATTTATCAATTAATAAACATTTGTATAGCTGTCTTGGAGTCAAGCTCTGTCCTAGTTTTACACAAACCTGAAAAACTTCAAGACAATAACAGTTTAGCAATAAGATTAATCATAAATTAAAAATGGCAATGCACATTTCCAAGAGCAAGTCATTAGACCAGAAAATGACACTGTCATATCTCTAACACCTAGTACATAACAAGCATTCAATTAATATTAGTTGAAGAAAGAAATGTTTTTGTTAAACAGATGTGTGTACAAAGGGCTAAGGGGATGGAAAAGACGGTACCCTTCCCTTTTTTTCAAGAGTAGAGAAAAGCAGAATAAAATAAGGAAAGGCTAAAAAGAGAAAATCTTTGATCTGGGCTTGAAAGATAATGGATGATGGATTTCCCAGGCATAGAAGGGGATGATGAAAGAGGTAAAGTTTACCACTTGAAGAGGTTTAGGAAAGTAAGGACATTTCAGGAAGAAGAAATAATTTAAATAAAAGGTATATTGTTGAGCATAACGTGCTCAAAAGTTTTGGACTTTACTTCATCAGTAGAGGAATGACACTGAATAGTTTAAAGAAGGTTTTAAATGTTGTTTTAAAGAAGCATCTCATAATGTGACAAAAGGAGAACTTTGTCAGCAGTTTGGTGAATGACTCAGAGATAGAAAATCTTGAAGAAAGTAGGCAGACTAATTAACAAAGTGTTACAACACCTTCTCAGCCATGTAACAAAGAGGGCCTAAACTTGGATAATGAAAAAAGAAAGGAGAGATAGAAATAAAGTAGCCATTTCAGAGGTGAAATGGATGGCACCAAGTGGATCAGTGTGAAAACACTGCAGGAAATGGCGGTGTACCTGGTGCAAGTGTTCTCCTGAGTGGATGCACCATTAAATGAAGTAGATAGGAAACAAAAATAAGTTCAGTGGGAAAGATAAGTGCTGTTTTGAGAATATGGGATTGAAGGGAATAATGTGAGATTAAGGGGGAAATGTCCAAAAACTGTTAGAAATGTGATTCTAAGATAAAGGTGGGAGGATGGGGCCACCATGTTTGTTCATAGTGTCCAATTTCATGGAGGATTGGAATCAGAGGAGGCTGCACTGTTAGAAAGGAAGTAACTGGAAAACCGAAATGATTTTGACAAAGAACAAAAGAAAAGTCTTAGTTACAGTAGCCTGAGGAGGTTAAGATGACAAAACAACTGCAGAGTGATATTTCCAAAGTAAAGGAAAAAACTGCAGGTGAATGAGAAAGTAAGAGCTGAGCTTGGAGTGGGGTGTAAGTGATTATTTGTCATGTTTGCTGTTTTTCAATGAAGATAAACATGGCAAAGAACTGTAAACTGAGGAAATAAACCCAAGGGTATGTAAAGATTAATAGTTTAAAGGGAAGATCATGATGAGGTTAATAGAGAAAAACAAGATCACAGAGAAAAACATTGAGAAGATAATTTAGAAGAGATACTTCTTCAAAGACAAAAGGATATCTAGATAAGAATTTAAAGTATGATTAAACATGATGATAAAGTGGGAGAAAATTGAAAAAATTCTTGTTTGATGAATTATTTTCTCTGTAGGCTAAAGGTGAAATGGGGGTGGCAGGGTTTGAAAAGAGTGGTATAAATTTGAAACAGCTCTTGTTCAAAGTATTTCTGGAAAGCGACAGCCATGAAATGGCATTAGAGATCCTTCTTTTTGATTCATTGATAGCATTTGTTCACCCAGTTGAATTAATATTTCTCAGGTAGAGTTCAGTATACTCTAACAACTCTGACCTATGTTTTGAACTATATCATTGCCCTACTGGGCTGACTCCTACTAAAATATTTGTTTCCTTCTCATTGTTTCCTCCTCCTTTTATATGGTTTTGAGAATTATTAAGCTTTGCCTATCATAGAACACATTATTCTAATAGTAAATAAATTATTATTCATATTATTCCTAGGAGAATGTTGTTATCATCGGTTGACTCTGCTTGGCACAGACCTTATGGCATCAGAGGGTCTGTATTTACATTTGGTCCCTACATTTACTTGTTCTGCATCTTCTAGCTACCTTAAGTTGTTTTCTCATTTTTAGGAATTATAGGAATAATATCTATTGGAAGGATCAACTGAGCTAAAGAGTGTATCTACATATAGAAGCTGATGCATAAAGAATAGTTATAAACCCTTTGCGGATGTTTTTTGACGATGTTACATTCTATTAGGACAAAAGTACTATTATACCACTCTTCAGTGTTCATTGATGCCTCACCCTTGCCATCTGTCCCAGAGGTATCTGTCTGTCATGCTCTTTCCTGTCTTTTTTGTTTAACATGGAAATGGCTAGATTTGAATTGAAGTAACCAAAAATAGCAAAATTGATTTACTTTAGGAAAGCTACTAGATGAAGGTCAGAATAGATTCAGAAGGTGAAGGAAGGAGAGCAAAAATGAAAAGTTTGGTAGTAGGAGAATGGGGAAGAGGAATAGGAAAGAGTTTTGAGTAACTGCCACTCTGTGGAAATTGCTGGAGAAAAGGATAAGATATTTAGTACCATTTGTTCTGTTTTGTGTAATGAATTCTCTTCAACTCCTCTGCAAAGGATTCCAGTACAGATGAAATTTATTTTTCAATACTTTAAAAAAAAATTAGTCTGGCTATTCCTTTGAATGAAACACTAGGACACCATACTGTCATACTACTGCTCTAATCAGGTCATAAAAATATTCTTTATCTGATTGTCTACATGATAGATCTAAGCAGTGTACACATTAAATGGGGGCAGTAAAACGAACACTCACAAATGTTAGCACAACATTTATACATAAACTGAATGGGTGAGAAACAAAATTACTAATTTCCCTAAGTTAGATGGCCTCTATTAATCTATCATCATCTTTTTCTAAGTTCTTAATGGAAATACTTGTGTGAAAGTCAGCTCTGGCGTAAACATAGAGCTGTATCGTCATTGGTAAATCCTATAAATTAGTCTAAATTAATTACTCTATCTGCCTCTCAACTCCAATCCAAAAAAAAAAAAAAAAGAATTTCTCATATATCTATCCATAAAATTCCCATGGATTTTCATAGAAATTGTTCACCCAAATGAAAGACACTTCACCATATGAAAGGTTTTGTGAAGGGAAGAGAGAGTGGCATTTAATATACAATTGGAAAAAAATATTTCCCTCTAAATCAACCACAACAAAAGATACAAGTAAGTAAAGTGCTTGGATAGGTGAAGCAGTATAACAGAAGACTTATTAAATGGGGATGAAAGTTTCTTTCTTCAGTTCTACAAATAACCATTTTATTTCTTTTCGTTCACTGTCATATTATACTTAAACTGATTATTAAAAGCAAATTTAGCATAGTATTAAAGAGATATTGAGATGTACTAAAAGACAAAACCAAAAATTATTATATTAAAAAACAAGATCTATTATATGGCTACAAACTTGTAGGTAGTGTTGTATATGTGTATGAGTGCATTTTTAAAACAAATTTGACAATAACAACATATATATGATATATATGAACATATGATTCCATTTAGAGTAGGCAATTATGAATATATTTTAATAACTGATGCAAGTGTTGACTACGTAATAGAGAAATCAAAATAATGGATAGGGCTTCCCTAGTGGCGCAGTGGTTGACAGTCCGCCTGCCGATTCAGGGGACGCGAGTTCGTGCCCCAGTCCGGGAAGATCCCACATGCCGCGGAGTGGCTGGGCCCGTGAGCCATGGCCACTGAGCCTGCGCGTCTGGAGCCTGTGCTCCGCAGCGGGAGAGGCCACAACAGTGAGAGGCCCGCGTACCGCAAAAAAAAAAAAAAAAAAAAGGATAATTGGTTTGACATGGTGTTCTTCAGTATAAATATAATAAAATGAACAAACCCTATGCATATGCTGAGGTATTTGCCTAATGAACGTCTATGTATTTGGGAAAAGAACCCTCTGTATTAATTTACCTGTTGGGAAACTAGAATGCTTTAATCCTGAGGCATCTTGAATTGAGATGATTATAAAGGGGTAAGTCAAAATATTACAGCCATTATTCTACAAAATTATATTGATGTAATTTACCAATTATTAGGATGATTAAATATAGCATTAAAAATTCATGTTTATAACTATTTGGAAATGCTTATGTAGATTCATTGTTAATTTTCATATTAAAAGTATTTAGCTTTTCTATCAGATAAACATGAGAAAATGTGAAATGGATATGATACATCTATGATAAATACATGTCCATAAATAAAATATATTTCCTCTGTTCTATTTTTTTCTCCTTTTTCCCAAAGACCTCATAGTGTTTTATTTTCTGAAATCTTTCCTCTAACCAGGAAGAATCAAGTAGCTACTAAAGATAAAATGAGCATCACCAGCAGATATTAAAACTGTCACCTGATGGAAGCTGGGGCTCACCATTACACCTTCAAGCAATAACCTGCAGTATAATTTTGTAATTCATATATCAATTAACTTTATATTACTGTCACACATGACACTAACAGCTAACAATATTTCTTCATCCTGCTATCTTAATTGTGATGTATGTATGCTTAACATGAATATCTCAAGATCAAAATATGCCCTATTAAAAAATATCTCAGCTGTTTGGTGAAATTTACTAGAAATCTATAAATCTAATGGTAGAAAGATTTTTATCTTATTTTTAAATAACCTTCAGAATTAATGTAGATTTGTTATTTATATTACATAAAGTAATTTTTGTCTAATTTGGACATTTAAAAATGTTTGTGCTTAGTGATCTTCTATGAAATAATTAAGTTACCTGTGTAAATTCAATACAGTAATGGGAATCAAGTAGTTTCTAGGTTTTCAATAACTCATTATTTTAGGATGGTAGCAATGGTCGAGGACCTAGAGAAATGTGATTTTACTTGAGGTTAATATTATTCAGACTAGCAGTTAATGCAGGGTTGGAAAAGACAACCAACGTTAGAATGTTTGGAGACTATCATAAGGAAATAGGCTGTCAGGGAAAGATAGTAAAGGTGATGTTTGTTCTAAGGGTAATGAGAAAGAGGGAGGAGAAACTCTTTAAAGATGAATTGATAGGGCTTCCCTGGTGGCGCAGTGGTTAAGAATCTGCCTGCCAATGAAGGGGACACGGGTTCGAGCCCTTGTCCGGGAAGATCCCACGTGCCGCGGGGCAATCAACCCCGCGAGCCACAACTACTGAAACCCGCGTGCCTACAGCCCGTGCTCCGCAACAAGAGAAGCCACCACAATGAGAAGCCTGTGCACCACAACAAAGAACAAAAGCAGCCAAAGTAAATAGATTAAATAAATATAAAAAAAAAAGATGAATTGATAAAAGTTGCCATTAAAGGGAAAGACATTAAAATTAACAGTGAAGGACTGTGAAAAAATACTTTTTCTTTTCTGATTGCCCTTTTTTATCTTTAAAATAAATGTTTTACACTAAATTAAAAGATTTTTCTTCATCTTCAACCCCTGGGTAAACTTCCATTTTTCTGTAAATCCTCTGAAATAATACACAAATTTTTAATACGTGAATACTGAATATTCAGTTATGCTGAGGAAATCCTTAGCTTTCATCATAATCTTAAAGGCACCCTGATCTTAAAAAGGCTAGAAGCAATGGTTGATTATCTTTACATTTCCACCATATGTTCCGTAATAATGTGGCTTTTGTAAACGTAGACCAAATAAGCCTGCTAGACTGAAAGTTCTTAAAAGAAACAGCATTTTTCTTCTTCATCTGTATATCTGCCCAAGCATCCAGTATCATGTTTTGTACACAAGTGGAAGTCATTGAATGCTGTTTGAATGAATGAATCAATGAATCAATGAATTAAAAATAAAGGACTAGATGGATGAACCAAGAATGTTTTCTTTTCTGGTAGTATTAGAATATTAATCCTCACCAACATATTAAATCTGAATGTTTTCCAATCAAAATTCAACCAAGAAATTAATTCTCTTACATCAAACTCCCAGAGAAGTGTTTGCAATGTTTATGTAATTGATGTGAGTAAAAATATATGACATGTAGTTAAAAACACAGTCAAGGAAAACTGAAGCAGGGAGTACAATGGAGCAAATAGGAGTATTTATTGACCCAATTAGGTTCCCATGGATTTAAGAAAGCAAAGAGAATTGTTTGTTGACCCATAACAAACCATCTCATATTACATTGATTCACTAAACATATTTATTGGGCACTGATTATATAGCAGATCTTAGGCTAGACGTGAGGGATACAGAAATGTAAAGTTAGCGTAATCTACAACCTAAGCTATCTCAGAATCTGGTGGATACCTAGACAGGACAACCAAGAAATCAAATAATTACCATTGGAGGTACGAACAAATGCAGTGTCAACAAAGGAGTACCAAACTGACAACAAACAGCACCTGGTCTACAGGACCACTGCATTTAATTTGAAGAATTGATAGAAGTTGCGATTGATGTTGATGTATTTCCTAAACTCTCTGTCCCATTTTTTTCCATCTCTCAGCTATTAGTTTTGTGATTGTTTGATTCTTCCTTCTCATCACTCTGCTAAAGTATGATAAGCCTGGATTTCTTTTGGACTTTGAGAAGATAAAATTAAGGAACAAGTGATAAACACACCATTAAATATATCTCTCCTTTATAGTCAGCATATTGGGACATTTGACTTCTCATGTGCATACTCAATGATCCTTGTGGGGGGGACATTTCTCCATATTTTGGTTGAATGCTTCAGCATGCCTCAATGACTTGATAATTGAGCACTAATACATAAATTGTAAACTTTCAGGAAGAAATTCACTTATTTGGTCTCTCATTGGAGAAAGTATTTCTTAAGGCAGGCTGAATTTATTCAGTCCAGAAATCCATTGCTTTTCTAAGACACAAAACGTTTCACAGTTGAGCTGGACTGCAAACTCTTCTAAAACATACAGAACAGGATTTTTCATTGGAGTGGTGGAAAAATTCTTTGTGAAACTTGAAATTCAGACTAGCATTTGTGCTTTCCATTCTCTGTTAGGACTATCATGACGCAGCTTCGAAAAAGTGAAAGCTGAATAATTTGAGCAGCAGTGTACTTCCAGGGAACTACTGAGCCAGAAGATCTGGAGTTTCTGAGTGTGGACAAAGAAGGAACATTAACTGTTTTTGTTTGTTTGGCTTTCTATTTTTATACTTATATTGGTAGGTACAACCTGAATTATACTGCAACAAAGATGTTTTAAGTCTTGAAGAAAACTTCATGCTGTTCTTACTGGATTTAAGAGAGGCCCAAATTGTATTTCCTTAGTCTGAACCATTTTTTATGTAAGAGAAGATACTGTAAGAAAAAGAAATGGTGAGGCATTACTGCTACCAATGTACCTTTTCATAATGGGAACACCAAACAATAGGGAAAGTATATTAAGCTTATATCAGTCCAGAATTACAAGTTCTCCAACACATGTAGCTTACTTTTCATATGTATACCTACATACATGTAGCACTGAGCATACTTAAATATTGTAAATGCAGCCCAAATGCTGAGACAAGAGGATTTATGTCAGAGGACATTCCAAATTCATTTAGATCATAAACAAAAAAATACCCCCAAATTTAGATTCACATGGAAATCTTTTGCTCTGGCCCCCCCAAAAAAAAAAAAAACAACTAAACTAAGCCATACATCCACCCACTCTGTCAGTCTGTAACAGCCTTAGGCACTGGCTCCTTTTCCTAACTATTCTTAGACACCTGAAGTACCAAAAATTGTATTTCAATTTTAGCAAGACCTATGAACGTAAGGAAAATCTATTTTACATTCTGCTGGAAGGGAAATGAACCTTAACGAGACCCTATAGATATTAACTAAGGAAAAAATAATCACCTTGTTTAGTCCTATTTGGCAATAGGCCTAATTTGCTGAAAAAGAAGTCACCATAGATTTACCCTAACATAAAGCACAGATCAGTTGTTTACTTGCCATCCTCAACTAATGAAATGTATCTAAATGAAAGACATTAATAATTTAGTATTATAATAATCCTCACACATGTGCCTTCCCAGCATTGGTTATAGAAAAAAAAATTAACAGCACTGAAATGAGTTTTGTGCCTTCCAGAAAGAACTCTTCATTCTTGGATTGCACTCATGCTTTAGTTTAGTCATCTCAGAAATAGTCGGTCAAAGATTTGTATTTAATTAATGAATAATTTTCATTAAATTTCATTAAAAATTGCATTTTTAAGTAATGGATTTTAAAATAATAATTTTCATACCCATTAATTAATCATATAAAAATAAGAATTAACTATTAAAGTGAAATAAAAAAATTGAATCAACTATATACTGAGATTACATTTGAAAACAAAAAAACAAAACTTTGAGTTATCTTTATTTTTTTTTTCGGTACGCGGGCCTCTCACGGTTGTGGCCTCTCCTGTTGCAGAGCACAGGCTCCGGATGCGCAGGCTCAGCGGCCATGGCTCACGGGCCCAGCTGCTCCACGGCATGTGGGATCTTCCCGGACCGGCGAACGAACCCATGTCCCCTGCATCGGCAGGCGGACTCTCAACCACTAATGCCACCAGGGAAGCCCCTGAGTTATCTTTATTAAAACAAATGTTATCCTCCAAGTATTTATTGAGCATCTGCTTCGAGTCCAGTCTTTTTTAGCCACTTGAAAAGTGACAGAAAAGTCAGAGATCTCAGGTCTCATGGGAGACAAGAAATACGAAATTAACATAATAAACTCAATAGTATGTTCAATGGTGGCAAGTTAGAATTTTTGGATAAAACACAGGATTACCAAATTTATAAAAGTAAATATGTTTTTCAGATAAATGAGAAATAAGTTTGTACATGTATGTCCCTTATAGCGTATTTCATGGTACATACATACACTAAAAATGCATTTGTCGTTTATCTGAAATTCAATTTAACTGGGAATCCTGTATTTTTATTTGCTAAATTTAGCAACGTTAAGGTAGATGCTATAAAAAAGAAAAAGAAGTGTAAGAATAAAAAGGGAACTGGACTGCAGCTTGGGGTAAGGTGGGGCAGGGTTTGCTGGGGTGGGGTGGGTAGTGGGCAGATAAAGTAAAAACTGGTAAGGACTGAAGGAGGTGACTTACTTAGCCAAAGGGATATTTGGGAAAAGAATGTCCTAAGCAGAGGGATTGCTAGAGCAAAGGTCCCAAAGCAGAATTGTGTCTGGCTTGACTGTGAAATAGTTGAATATATGGCTTCAAATGAAAGATGACCAATGACTTAATGTATGCATACCGCTCAGGAGAGGTAATGAAATTCCTCAGAATGATTTTTGTACATGGTCACTATTACAGTTTAGGTATGTGCTGTCTCCACAGAATCATATTTCGTAATGACAAGTACCTTCAATTCCTTATTTTTAAGGAAATGCTGATCCTAATGCTTCTAGGGGGGGAAAAAAGGTGGGGTTTTTTTCTCTTTCAGAGATAAACTGGTTTTCCAACCAAAAGTAAAATATTTCTACTGGTTATGCAGTATATAGCCTTAGAGTTAATACATCTCTACAACAAACTAGTTAGTTGTCTTTCAGTAGAATCCAGGTTAATGTATCAATAGTTTTGTTTCACATGAGCATTTTCTTTAAAGAAGCCTTAGGGAACCTTCCTACACTGTTGGTAGGAATGTAAATTGGCACAGCCACTATGAAGAATAGTATGGAGGTTCCTTAAAAAACTAAAAATCTAATTACCATATGACCCAGCAATCCCACTCCTAGGCATATACCTGGATAAAACCATAATTTGAAAAGATGCATGCACCCGAATGTTCACTGCAGCACTATTTACAATAGCCAGGACATGGAAGCCACCTAAATGTCCATTGATGGATGAATGGATGAGGAAGATGTGGTGCATATATACAATGGAATATTACTCAGCCATAAAAAAGAACAAAATAATGCCATTTGCAGCAACATGGATGGACCCAGAGATTGTCATACTGAGTGAAGTAAGTCAGACAGAGAAAGACAAATATATGATATCGCTTATATGTGGAATCTAAAAAAAGGGCACAAATGAACTTATTTACAAAACAGAAGTAGAGTCACAGATGTAGAAAATAAACTTATGGTTACCAGGAGATAAGGGGGGAGGGATAAATTGGGAGATTGGGATTGACATATACACACTACTATACATAAAATAGACAACTAATAAGAACCTACCGTATAGCACAGGGAACTCTACTCAATACTCTATAATGGCCTATATGGGAAAAGAATCTACAAAAATAGTGGATATATATGTATATGTATAACTGATTCACTTTGCTGTATGCCTGAAACTAACACAACATTGTAAATCAACGATACCCCAATAAATATTTTTTAAAAAAAGAAGTCTTAAATATAGTTCTAGTTAGACCAATGGTAAGTAATGATGTAACTGCATAACAATTAAAAATTGGAGAAGTATTGAATGATACTTTTATGAGTACAAATTAACTTAAATTTCAATTATGAAATGATATTAATTTATTTAATCTTGGATATAAAAAAATGACTGCCTTATTTTAAAATGACATAAATTTCTAAATGATACAAAAATAATTCAAATATCAGCAGCTTCCCATTTTTTATATAATAGAAGTATATATCTATATTTGCAAAATTGAGTGTTAAATTGGAAAAAATATACAAAAATATATTTTCCTTATGTATGCATATTGGAAGAGCTCTTTGCCTGAGTTTTCTGGATAAATGGTCTCTCTTTAGTCTTTTAACTTCTGTGTTTAATCACAGCTTCCCTGCTGTTAATGCCTTTCAGATAATACTGTTTGTTTTATCTTTTGCTTGAGATAGGATGAATAAACATTTTACATGACACAATGTTCTACATAGCTAGACAACAACCAAGACTTCATGAGCCATAAATGGAAGCCAGTGAGTGACAGCAAAACTGATTCAACTAGCTGGTGAAATCTAGAAGTAATCATGCCCTTGCAGAGCAAGATGGATTATTGGCATATTTAATTTCCACATATAATAGGAGCAAGAATGTTACCTGTTGAGAATATTACATCATGTAATAACTAAAATGAATCGAGGCATGATAACACAATAATAAATATATGTCTGTGTAATAACCAATCTAAGTATAATTAATGATTTGAGCTTGAATATTAATATATATTCATTTTTGACAGACCAGCTAGAGCAAGTATCAAAAAGTAAAAGCCATGGGAAAAAACCTAAAACTAAGGAATTTGTTCCTCTTAAATAAGAGATCTACAAATTGTGAATAGCCTTCCATTAATTTCTATTTAGTATCATAAGAGGTGGTTGCTACCTGGATGACTCTCATTTTTTTACGGGAGAAAACTGCTGCTACTTGAGATCATACTCTCTGAAATTCACCCCTGACACTTTTTACCCTGCCTAAACCCCTAGAACCAGCTTATAACAGCTTTATCACAGTGAACTGAAATTATCTACTCATGTGTTTGTATTTCTTCCTATATTAACTTAAAAGTTCATGCTATAATTTATGCAAAACTTTAGGGATTTCTCTCTCATGGAGATAGAAGAGCTTAATGATTAAAGCATTCTTACCTAAAGTTTTGCTAGATATGAATTTTACCACTTTTCAGCTATGTGAACATTGGCAAATCATTTCATGTCTCTTTTGATTTCCTTACCCATAATGGGATTAATAATAGGATTTGTAGTTTTTGGATTGGATGCTTTATTGCAAATAAAATGTTTTGATGCATTCTAGACACAGAATATTCAATTAATGTTATATCTTATTATTAGCTATATTATTTATCTCATAATACAATGTGTGTCACAAAGTAAGTGGTTAATTAATATTTTGGAATTAACACCTGGAAGGATGGATAAATGGATAGATGAAAATAATGTGAAAGAGTGGTACTTATTATTGAAGTTCAAATATTTTACCAAGAAATGCTGTCCATTTAATTCAATAAATATCTTATTTTAAAGATCTTCCAAATGTATTTGGAAAAGTTGGTGCACAACTAATTCTGATCAATTGTATAGACCTAATTTTGCTAGTGGGTTACAATAAATACTTCAAGTAAAATCCCAGAAATATTTCATAACAAAGGCAAACCATTTGAAAACTAACATCATGACTTAATAGCAACAATTATTAAAAATATTTATATAGCAATGACTATTAAAATATTTCATCATTATTAACATAAGAAGATTAATTAGACATGCAGCTCTTAATGTTTTTGGCCTATTTGAATATATAGCTAGAAATCTCATAAAAAAGCTTAGCTACTTAATCAATTGGTTTCTTCTGTTCTTTTTTTTGCCTTAATGAATATTTTGCACATGATATTTTGGCTATATTTAGGAATGTGCTTGAAATATCTTTGATACTGACCTTTGTGGCAAAGCTTTAGCAATAATATGCAGACAGTACAATGTTCCAAAATGAAGCAAGCATTTAATACATTGGTAAAATAGGAGTTGGTTATATATAATCAATCATTATCATAGAATGGTGCTGTCCTGAATTTCATTCATTTAAAGAGGTCACCCTGTAATTCCAATGAGCCTTTTAGAAATTGTTTAACCAGACTGTACACAAGAAAATGCCAAGGCTAATGACCATATTTTAATTAAATGCATGATCACAAACTAAGTTGTGCCCTGAGTAAGAATATAACATAACATCATGAGGGCACAGCTCACCTATGTTCTACCTGATTACAAAACTTTTGTTTGAGGGCCTAAAAATAACCTACATAGATTAAAAACCTATGCCAATCTCAATAATACAATGGAAAAATATTCTCTCTATACCCTTTTTATAATTAGTAAATTAGAAGCATTGCAGATATAATATGAAGACAGCCTAACCCAGATATTATTACCCAATTTAACAGTTTAAGAAGAAGACAAGGTATTGATATATATTCCATCATGCTGCACGCTATTGCACTGAACCTTCTCAGGGCTGGAAGCAGCAAATTTCCTATCTTTTTAATCACTGGCCTCCATGCTGAGGCAGTCAGTATGAGTGGTGAGGCCACAAGCAAGATTGTATGGTCTTCACCTCATTTACTCAGCAAATGTTTTATCCAGGGAACAATACCACCAGCCAGCAGGGATGACAATTTAAACCTACCAATACAAATGGGGATCCTTAGGCTTTCATTCACTCCATTGCAGATTGCCTCAGATCCTATTTAATCACATTCTCCCTTCCCATTCACTTAGCAGCAACGAAAAACTGGAACCACGAAGAAAAGCTAATAGTCTCCATTAAATTTTGACCTCACTCTAAGAATCCATTAGGGGTATGGGTTAGGAGACTAAAAATTCTCTTTCCCCCTGCCCCCTACCCTCACTCTTGGCCAGTTCCCACTCTTGATTCAGGTCCAGGTTTAAATTTCACTTTTTCAGAGAAGCATTATTCCCTGCTCATCTAGAGTTAATTCTCCCCCACCTCCATATGCTTTCATAGGGTTCTAAACCTTTCCATTTTTGTTACTATTAAAACTGAAATTAAATAACCCCATTTGTAATTAATTGTTGAACTATTATCTCTCTCACTAACTTACAAGCCCCATGACAGCAGTGACAGTTTCTGTTGTTTCACTGATAATAACGCAGGATTTACAACAGTGTCTGATATGTGTATGGTAGGTGTGCAACGAACATTTTTTCAGATAAATAGGTGAATGAGTAAACTAACTTATGTCCAATTTAAAGGCAGTATTGATTTTGCCTACCAAATTACAATGGATGTGATAAAAATATAGAAGACTCAAACACTGAAACCTCTTTGTCTTAGAACATTTTTGTCCAACTTCATCAGTTCAGATGTTACGGGAGAAAAGTCTCATTGTGTTAAACTGTTATAAAGTTATATAATTAAGATGTAAGTTAACACTAGTTGGAAATGCCACGGTTTTGCAAGGTGTTAAATGATGACTATAATATAATGATTTGCTTGTTAGACCACTTTAATCATACACCAAAGATACCATATTCTAAAAACATTTAGGTTCTATGATGATATACAAGACTGGATTCTTATTCCAATGAGTTGGAATTTCCAGAATTTATTCATGTTTGCCTCACAACTAGTTGGTACTTTCTCAACATCTTGAACTTTTCTCTTATCAAGAACTTAATCTGTCTTACTCTATTTAAATATTTTGTCTTTCATCAGTTTCACAATTAGGTAATCTTAAATAATTCATGGCAAAAATTTCCTGTAAATGATTTATCACTGTTATGGTCACCATTTCTAGGAAAGTGATAAAACCCACTAAGAGTATTTTAGTAATCTTTCATGTCCAGAGTTTTTGTATGTGTGTGTGTGTGTGTGTGTGTGTGTGTGTGTGTGTGTGTGTGTGTGTGT